>NC_069129.1:5667775-6029442 GCF_026914265.1 Mya arenaria
AACTACTTACTCTTGCATGATTGATAAATCAGTGCAAAGTTGTGTGACTGCTTCAGGCTATGAAAAACGCCAATGGGTCTCAAAATGAAATAAACAATAAATGGCTGCCCTATATGATGATATCAATACGAGGTTTAAGGAAACACTCTGAAAACAAAGAAATAGTTAAACCCATGACGTAGACCATGGGTATAACATAAACCTCTGTATAATTTAGGAGACTCCTATCGTAATCACGTAATACCACATTACAAGGGAAAGGTCTAAATCAGATATTAATATCCGTTATTATATCTAAGCTACCTTCAAAATGAAATTGAAATGCACAGTATTCTAGACACGCACTCACGAATTATCGATACATTGAGCTGTTCAGCAGAATCACTTGTCAATTACACGTGATACATGAGGCTTGAAATCTGCTAAGTATTACTGTAGTTTTGCAGGCATAAACAGTTAAATATATTTACAGATTCATACGATCTGAAGCAGAAACCTGGAACATAATGTTATCTGCCATCAAAAGATGAAAGAATCGAAGAAAACTATTGTATATGCAAATGCTCGTCCTTTAATACCTGCTATTGTTAATCGAAAATAACCCCTTCTATGTATATATGTATCAAAGTTTGAAAGTTAGTACAAAATTATGTCTACCAAAAACTCTGCATCAGGTTCTGTGTCGATAAAGTCTTGCCAAACTATTCATACATAATTTGTTCAGTTTCAGAAGGAAGACATTTTTAAGTGTTATATACCATATGTAACAGATCATCGTATGTTATCCTCAAAGTTACGTGTAAACACAAGTGAGGACATTATTGCATTGCAGTTTATATCCATTTTAGTGTTGGCACTTATTTGTAGGCAAATATCAACCGATGATTTTTGAAATATTCTAGCGTTCATTTTTTACGTACTAGGTGGACTAAGTGAATATTTTTTGTGGAATGCAATACTGTGCGTCTTATTCCTTTTGATCGATTAGCATTCTGCACATGCGCTTGATATATCATATTAACAGCAGATGGCGCGGTCATTTTGCTTACATTATGCACCTGAACTTAAAATAGAAGTGTGGACAATTTTAGTGTTGATATGTAAATATAAGGAACCAATAGATACGATGTACGATTTTCGAAATCAAAATTATCTTCTTGATATCTTTTGCTGCGGGTCGCTGGCTATTACTTGTCTATAAATATATACAATTTATATGTGCACACACACACGTACAGCAGTTATGCTAGTAATCCAAACGCAAACAATTTTGCTTTTTACCTACCTTAAGGTTGTAATTCTAACTTTCAGCGCGAATAAACTTAACATCACGCACACCTCATTTGATATAAGAATTGTTGATTTGATCATGAATATCTAAATATTGCTGGTTATGACACTAGCAATCATATAAATAACGTGTGAGAATCTTCATTACTAGATATATTTTAATCATGTTAATGATACATAAACCAAAATTAAAATAACGAAGCCAGCAATTCCTGGTAAGAGTAACTGAATTGCTAGTGTATACGACGCCCCTAATATCTTTATTTTGTGTAAGAGAATGGGCATAATTTATGCTTAAGGCCGCAGCTATGACTTTTTTGATTAGTGAATTAAAGCATTCGCCAATAATTTTGATAGAGAAAATCTGACGTGCATATTTTATAACCAGCAAATAATTTCTACATTGAACTCTGATTGTATTATCTCGACATCATTTAACAACTGATATATACCTTTACAATGATCGGCTATAATTTTGTTCAAGCGTATGTTGTCGATTATAATTCCATAACAGTTAATACTCAGCTGCAAAAATATTTTGCAAATTATTTTTATGAATGAAGAAATTAAAGAAACATTAAGAATGCAAACATTGCGTAACCTCATCCAGTGCGTAGGCACGCTTGCAAATTTGCCTGCAAAAAATGTGATTTCATTTGATGTGTTCATTCGCCTTCTGCAAATGTGTTAATGAACTTTAGTTCAGTGTTAAATATAGTGTTTTTTGACATTATACATATATATATCTTTAAAGCCGAAACTGTTCGTTAATGTGTCTTCTTCCTCTTAAATATCACACTGCGAACGCGGATCGGACGCACATGATAGATGTTATAGGTAAAACATCATTTATCTTGTTCAGTTTAAAGGTAGATGATCATCGGACGCTAATGCGAAGGGAGCGGACGCAGACGGCGTATACATGGAATACCGGTCTAATCCTGTCGTCAATTTATGTATTTTTATACGACTCTGGTGCATTGTCACTAAATTTGTACTGCACATTTATTTTGAAGAATTTTGTTTCCAATACTCTACTTTATATCCTTTGTTTCTATAATTTGTTTTCATATCGCATATTTCGATTTTATTGTCATCGTGTGCAAACTAAGACAAATACTGGCATGCGATTATAATTTAAACATGATGGAACAATGTTTCACATGTACATATGTCGGATCATTTCTTGAGAGAATGAAAAGGGGAAAATTTGGTTTAGACTTTTTTGTCTTGATTTAGAAGAAAATCTTTTACAATCTTCAAAATTCTTTAAACCTTCGTAATATTTCGTGTAAACTCGGTATATGTCGATTTCATTGATGCTATGTACGCTATCCTTTGTAATGACCTACTGAAAGATTTCTTCGGTATCATTGCTCTCCGGAAAGTATAATCTTAACAGAAATAAAACAAACTTTGAGGTTGAACGTAAATCTAGTGTTAATCGTGCAAGGTTGCTGATGCACTGAAGTAACCTAAATGGAGATGAGTTTTCTTAAAGTATTGAATATAGCCCCAATGACTGGTGTGAAAACATTTAATAGGCCTGTCACTTCAGCCGCTACTGTTTAGATACATTAAAAAAACGTACGTGGGCACTGCAATGATACTCAACCACGTTCAGCACTACATTCACCAAACCAAACGCATTTGATATCTTAGATACAATCTTGATTCTACCACTGACCTGTTTCATGGCCATCCCTTTCCCCTCTTCGTTATTCTTACTGTTCCTTTTTGTCTCTTCCATTTCGTCCTCATTTCAACCGCATACTACCACTTAGTACTTCATATCTTTGGCAAATACCTTCCAACTTATCCATCACATTATAAAAAGTTAAACATTCTATATATAAGTCATAACTGTTTTAACACCAGTAGGAGCAGCCTGAAAGAGTGACAGAAGCGAAGCATGTAAGCTTTAAAGCTCCCTTCTCAATTCCACGGTGATTATTTGTTTTGCTCATATATCACTTTTAGTTTGCAGAATTGTTACCAGAGTAAATTTTCTGATTTCGCTTTAACGTTTTGTATCTTAAAATGTTTAATTGAAATAGATAGTTATCAAACCAAGTGCAAAAGTTATAATTGGCGTCATTTTCGCTGGCACAATCCATTAACTGTCAGTTTGCCAGTCGCAATTATAAATCTATGTCGGGACCGGATGTGTAAGCGTAAACCAAACACCTGAAGCAGCACAGCAGACGATACATTGCAATTAAAATATCTCAATCTCACCCACTTGATTTGTAGTATGCACTTAAGAATCTGATTCCGAGAATGAACGGCATTGGCTAGATAAGGATGTCCTAAAATAATAGGCAGGGGCTTAACCGACTGTCGAAAGAATACCCAGACTTACTAACGCTAGATTTGGACATAAGCGTACGGATTTATTGTAGCATGTTGCTGTTTTTTTATACAACTATTATTTAGTCTTAAACACGGTCCCGAATTAACGAATCGTTGAAAACAATTGACCTTACGACAGCAGCTTCTAAGCCACGCCCCCTGATATCAAGGGAGCGAACTCTGTCTATGTCCGTCAAACAAACGAGGAAGTAATGGCCTCTCGCGACGTTTCGCTTTCCGATATTCCTGACAAATTATCATAAATGTGACATTACAATGCGAAAAAAATAGAATATCAAAGGAATTTGTAACTGGCTGCTTCATCGGAAGGCTCGATATATCTTTAGAAAATGACGATATCTAACATTTACGGGGTGAAATCTATCCAAGTCAGAGAAAATCGGATAGCCGCCATGTTGTCAATATTGACATCGATACAAAGGAAAAGCGTGTGTGTGACGCATACTGTAAATGCAAACAAGGGTAAGTTTAACTTTTAATAACACCGGTCCCTCTTACAGTACTGTTGAAACAAAGATTAAATCATCGCACAATATGAGTAAATCATAAATGGCCCGAATGGGGAACCCGGAAGTGACATTAAATAACAGTTACATGCCAGCTATACAGTTTAACCTTGTATTCTATAGTATGAGCAGAAATGGTTTATTGGGGTTATGCATAAAAAGTTTCAGCGATTGACTTATGAATAATAATGTAATAGTTGACAAGTGACAATCGTGGGTGATACCAATCTGTAACTTTTGCATTGCTCAAACATTCACATGCTTTGATTTTTGTTCTTACAGAAATTGTGGAACATGTTCACACACTCTGGCTGTAAAAGTAGACCTGGGAGGAAAAGTGCCCCCGGTGTGGGGCTCGAACTCACAACCACCAGAACACTAGCCCGGCACTCTAACCAACTAAGCTGACCGGGCAGCTGGTTCTAACCCACACACACTACCCTCCCCCCATTTACCGGTTAAGGCTGGTGGAGCGTCTCCTGCTATTTACCGTTGACACCATTAAAGTATTCTGATTGATGGAGATAAGGAAGTCCCCTTGTCTTCAACAAGCCTACCGCCACAGGGGACCTAGCATAAGACCGGAAACCGCCCCCCCCCCACACACACATGGTATTTGCCAGTCCAGGCAATGTCAACCGCAAGAGAAAACCAGTGATGACAAGTTTTACAAATAATCGGTAGGACCTATTTTAAAGCTTTTTATAACATTTAGTTTTACTTTGCTGTACAAAAGTAATGGACTATTTGTCCAGAGAAAATCAACAACCACAAAACATTAGCTATTATCTTATCAATATTTCATTATGATATACATGTAGAAAGCAAACATCAACGGCAATAGCATTTACAGCTAGTATTAAAATATTTAACAATACATGTAACTGATTTATTTTAATATTGGCATCTTTTATTTATTTCAGGAAAGTGCGGTCTTTTGAAGAGAGTTCTTGAAGTTGTCCAGCATGTTGTTTTGATGGATTCTTAGAAGGATGTACCTCTATGATATTAGCTTCAGTTCTGGAGTATAACACCAGTTGTTGCATATTTAATATCAGATTTATTAAATACATTGTTGTTTTGCAAACATTACTTAAACTTTGATATTTCTTTGGTGTTTATGTATGATATTGTAGGTGAATATCTCTTTATTGCAATGGCAAATATATTTTAAAATATATAGCATTAGCAGAAGTTATTTTTCACTGTTAAAGCTGCACTTTTACAGATTGATCACTTTGACAACTTACACAGGATTCGATTGCATTTATCATATTTTGGCTCGGAGAAGTTTGCTTTGTGATTTATATATTAGGTCTTAATTTAAAGAATGCCAAAATAAGCCGATTCTGAGACAAAAAGTGTCAAACTAGAATTCTGTGAGAGCGCAACTTTAAGAATACTGTTAATCGAGTGTGCATGTGATCCGGACTCTGAACATTGGATGAACTATCATTAAATATTGTAGATTTACGTAAATGGCCCAAAATATAAGAATAACAATGAAAATATGTACATGTTTGACTTGTTCTTTATTCATAATAAGTCTAAGTCTTTACAGCACATGTTTGGCAGAATCAAGTTCTAATGAACATAATAATTGATTTAAATGTACAGTGAAATAAATTGTTTTATACAGAAAATAAAACCTTATCGATTCAGACCGATCTGTTCTCGTTTTGTTTTGGTGGCTCAAATATTTATCTGAGTTTTGGAGGAGGCCTAGCTGGTGTGAGCTGGTCAAATACAGTAGCTGCTTGAGGGTCAGGGTTTTCTTGATTGGATTTCCCGTCGACAAAGTGCTGATATGAAAATAAGAAATCTATGAAATGTGTCGGAAATACAGCTACAAAAGCCATTGTTTACATAGGAACCATACGAGTAGATGAGATTCGGAAGCATGCGATGGTTCGGACAAAAATTTACTTGTACGATATTTCCTGATTTACTTTGAAAGCAAAGCAGTTTATAAAAACTACATAACGGTATCAACAAAAATACCTCTATCTTGAATGAAATCAATCGTGTCCATGTTGAACCTGATATTAAATGGCCATTAATGCCGATTTGACAACACAAGCCAAAGCATAAATGTACGATGTTTATAGTTTAAAAATAGTAACACTTATTTAGGTCATGCACGGACAATTTCACTATTAAATAAATTTTGAGTGGATTTAAATAAGTAGTTTTGTTCAAAAAATACTTTTGTACAGACGTATAGATGTTTCGCCTTTGAACGATCTTTCAAAATTTCCAAGTTCAGCTGTTGATGAGGTCTTCCACAGAGTCTGATACAGCACTTGCATTTTTCTAAATAACTCGCTAGTTTCGAATACGGAACGAATTGAAAGCCATCTTTAGTAGGCCTGGCTACCTTGTATCCGAATTACAAGTGCCATGACAACACCTTTTTACCATAATACATAAAAAGGCGAGGAATTGCCAGCGCATGTATATGACGGACTCTGGTCAGTTTGACGGACAAAATGGCGGATAGCAACACGGCTTATCAGCCCTACATTCTGATTGGCTGATAGGACCTGTCAATCAAATCCTGTCGTAAGGTCAATTGTTCGTCAGACAACTGCAAACAAACACCTTTAAAGACAGTCTTATTTCTCGTTATGGCATGGGTATTATTGCCGTAAAGTTAACGTTTGCTGTCATTCAGGTTATGATTATCAAGTAACAAATAACGTTTGGTGTGCAATAAACAGTACTTTGTGTTATAATGGCGGACATAGTAATGGTCACGTATTTATTAGCTCGTGTGTTTTGAGGATTTTTTAAGTATTTCAGTGTTTCTTTCAAGATTTGTTTGGGAATGCACGGGTGACTGGTGGCAAAGTTTTAAACATGCCGGCCACAGTTGAACATTCAGGTGAACAGACTAGTGAACAATGGACTCAAGTGGCTAATAAGAGGAAACGCGCTAGGCAGAATACAGGTAGTGTTGAAATGGAAACTTTTGAAATGCTAGATACGGGTACCAAATTAAATGTGTTATTCTCAAAAATGCAAGCAATTGAACGTAGTCAGGTGTCGTTTTCAACAGCGCAGAAACCATTCGAGGACACAAAGGTACGGGTTGATCAGCATGACTATAAGATAAAATGCCTCGATTACAAATATTTAAATCTAGAAGCGCAGGGTAAAAGCACAAATTTGATCATATATGGTTTGGAGGAATCTAGAATGGCTCACGGAAACGTCACAGAAGAAGTTATTGACTTTTTCATCTCGCAATTGAATTTAGATGTTGACAGTTTATACATTGATTGTGCAATTAGACTGGCTCCCGTCTCTCGAAATCAAAATGCTACTCAAAAAAGACCTATCATTGTTACGTTTAGATATAAACAAGAAGTTGATTTGGTCATGCGCAATGCAAGGCGGCTAGCGGGTAATAGATACGCCATAGATAGGGATTACCTGGAAGACATTCGTGCCGCCAGAAAGCGTTGTTTGGTGGACTTTAAACAGTATAGGGAGAATAGGAGCAACAGAGTTCAATTGATATTTCCTTCGACACTATATGTGAATGACAGGCTGGTAAGGGACGAATTCCCAGATTGGCAGGAAATAGTTCACCCCATACAGCACTGTCGGGGCCCGTTCATGTCTAGAGCGGATCCTCGGCCCTCCCAGGAGCCCACGCAACGCAGGGAAGATGTCAGCCCCCAACCGAATAGTCAACCGCCCGCTCCTTCATTCGCTAGTGTGGTGAAAGGCAATCCTAAGTCATTCTCGCAACCAGCTACGAGAGGTGGGCAAATGCCGATCATTCAGAACATCCGAGGTCGTTCACACAGTGTTAGTATTAGTCAACCGGTTGCCAGTCTACGGAGTGACAATAGTGTATTTACTCCCCACAATCATTTGTCAATGACATCCCAAAGCCACGTGGTAGATCGATATCTAGGTCGAAACCGACGGCCAAGCCGAAAAAGCCTCGCTCTGTAAGTGCGCCACGGAAGCCCGCCAAAAGTCAACCAATCAACGGGCAGCCCGCAACTATACCTGTGGTGACTAACAATAAATAGGTCGTCTATAGTCATGAATGTGCAAATAATAATAACAACTTAAGATTTGCACTATTAAATATTCAAGAATTGATAACGAAAAGCAATAATAAACTTTTGTCACCAGAAATTATATCTGTGTTTGAAACAAATGATATTGTATGTTTTACTGAAACATGGGGTTGTCAAGATATTTGTTACGATGTTGAGAATTTTCAATGCTTTATTTTAAATAGATTAGATCAATTGACCACGGCTAAAAGGAGTTCAGGGGGATTATCGGTTTATGTCAGAGAGAGATTTGTTACTAATGATATGTTTATTTTGTCACACAATAATAGTCATGTATGGATAAGGATTGATAAGAGCTGCATTAAGCAAACTTGTGATCTATATTTATGTGTATGTTATATAGGACCAACTACGTCAAATAGAAATATCTATATTGAAAATAATATTTTTGATGTTTTACAAGATAATATGATTACTATAAAAGGGAAATTGCTCATTTATGATTGTGGGAGATCTTAATTCACGCGTAGGTTTAATGTCTGACCATGTTGAAAACGATAATAATGATTAACAAAATCAACACTTTTTGCCAGATGATTATATAATTGATAGGGCTATACCGAGAACTTCTCAGGATAGTACAGTCAACCAAAACGGTCGTTTACTAATATACTTTTTGATCCAAACAGGCCTAAGAATTGCAAATGGCCGGGTGTGTGAAGATAAAAATATTGGGTCTTATACCTTTCTAGGTAGTAATGGTTCTAGTGTAGTTGATTACTGTATTGTGGAAGAAAGTTCTTTGCAAGAGTTTACATATTATAAAGTGCACTGTGCAAACATTTTATCCGATCATTGTTTGATAGAGTTTTGCATAATTTGTAATAATAATAATAATAATAATAATAATACGAATAAGGGCAATACTACTATTACTACTACTACTACTACTACTACTACTACTACTACTACTACTACTACTACTACTACTACTACTACTACTACTACTACTACTACCTACTACTACCTACTACTACCTACTACTACCTACTACTACCACCTACTACTACGACCTACTACGACCTACTACTACCTACTACTACCTACTACTACCTACTACTACCTACTACTACCTACTACTACCTACTACTACCTACTACTACCACCTACTACCACCTACTACCACCTACTACTACAACCTACTACCACCTACTACTACGACCTACTACGACCTACTACTACCTACTACTACCTACTACTACCTACTACCACCTACTACTACCTACTACTACCTACTACTACCTACTACTACCACCTACTACTACCACCTACTACTACCACCTACTACCACCTACTACTACCACCTACTACTACCACCTACTACCACCTACTACCACCTACCTACTACCACCTACTACCACCTACTACCACCTACTACCACCTACTACTACAACCTACTACTACAACCTACTACTACTACCTACTACTACTACCAACTACTACTACCTACTACAACTACCTACTACTACTACCTACTACTACTACCTACTACTACCACCTACTACTACCACCTACTACTACCACCTACTACTACCACCTACTACTACCACCTACTACTACCACCTACTACTACCACCTACTACTACCACCAACTACTACCACCTACTACTACCACCTACTACTACCACCTACTACTACCACCTACTACTACCACCTACTACTACCACCTACTACTACCACCTACTACTACCACCTACTACTACCACCTACTACTACCACCTACTACTACCACCTACTACTACCACCTACTACTACCACCTATTACTACCACCTACTACCACCCCCTACTACCACCACCTACTACCACCACCTACTACCACCACCTACTACCACCACCTACTACCACCACCTACTACCACCTACCACCACCTACCACTACTACCACTACTACCACTACTACCACCACCTACCACTACTACCACTACTACCACTACTACCACTACAACCACTACTACCACTACTACCACTACTACTACTACTACTACTACCACCACCACCACCACCACCACCACCACCACCACCACCACCACCACCACCACCACCACCACCACCACCACCACCACCACCACCACCACCACCACCACCACCACCACCACCACCACTACCACCACCACCACCACCACCACCACCACCACCACCACTACTACTACTGCTACTACTGCTACTACTACTGCTACTACTGCTACTACTGCTGCTACTACTACTACTACTACTACTACTACTACTACTACTACTACTACTACTACTACTACAATTAATAATAAAAATAATTTGTATACATTTTAATGGGATAGCGAAAACAAATATCTATATACACAATCGCTTAAAAGTGTGACATTTAAGACACTAATGGCAAATTTAGAAAATAATGTTAAACAGGCGTCTTCGGGAAATGATATTGATAGTAATTTAAATAAGTGTGTTACAGGTATTGATAGTATTTGCCAACCTTTAGTTTCGAGAAAATCAAAATCTAGTGTGAACACTAACACATTTACTAAGAATAAGCAAGATACGTTGTTGTTTAATAACATATGTTCTGATGATAAATATGTTTTACCAAGCACTAAATAATTACAGAAGAAACAATTCTCAAGAAAATAGACGTCTAATGATTGAAGCTAGAAGTAAATATAAGGCTAGCGTTCGAAAGTTCAACTTTCAGAAAATATAAGAGAACACTAATAAACTTTATAAACATAAAAATGCAAAAGATTATTGGAAGCTATTAAAAGAAGGCACGACTCACCAAACACCAAAACATATAAGCATGGACTCTTTTACGGAATACTTTCAGGCAATATATGATCCCAATGATAGCTTTTTTCAAGCTGACGACGATATAATTTATTTTAACAATGAAGTAATGCAGACTGAATTAAATAGCATGTTTGTAGAATTGTATATTCCATTTACTTCAAACAAGTTACAAAAGGGTATTTCAAATCTCAATACTGGAAAGAGTGCAGGACCAGATCTAATGTTAAATGATTTTTTTATCAACGGTAAAACTGAGCTTTCACCTTTCTTGTTAAAACTGTTCAATAAAATACTTTTCCTTGGATATTTCCCGGATAAATGGACCGAAGGCTTTATTGTTCCAATACACAAAAAAGGGAGTATCAATGACCCAAACAATTTTAGAGGTATTACTTTGTTAAGTGTCCTTAAAAATTATTTACAAATTTAATTAATAGTAGGCTTTCAAACTGGGCCGAAAATTACCATGTATTACTAGAGGCACAGGCAGGTCTTAGGGCTAAGATGGGAACTACCAACAATATTTTTGCTTTGCATGGACTAATAACTCATTTTATTAATCAAAATAAGCAATTTTTCTGTACGTTTATTGATTTTACTAAAGCTTTTGACTACATTGTAAAGGAAAATCTTTGGTTTAAAATATATAGACTTGGTGTTCGGGATAGACTTTTTAAAGTTATAAAATCCATGTATAGTCATGTATATACAAGAGTTAAGCTTCAGAACGACATAGGTACTATATTAGAAAGTCATCTAGGGTTGCGAAAAGATGAATGTCTTTCGCCAATATTGTTTTCTCTTTATATTAATGACTTGGAAGAAACACTTATCTTAAAGGGGCAGGTGGATACTAATTTCTTGAAAATTTTCTTACTTATGTATGCAGACGATATTGTAATTTTTGCAAATTCTGCGGAAGAACTCCAGTTTAATCTTGATATACTAGGTGAGTACTGCAAACAATAGAAATTAAAAGTTGATATAAATAAAACAAGTGTTAATTTTTAGAAAAGGTGGAAGAGTGCCTAGAGATCTAGAGTTTTTATATGACGATGCCACCATTAAAATTGTAAATAATTTTACGTACTTAGGAATAGTTTTTACAACAGGAGGATCGTTTATGCAGGCCATAAAATCCTTAGCTGGTCAAGCGCAAAATGCGATATACAAATTAAGAAAATACTTAAATAAATTCGTTAATATTACTCCAGACCATAAAATTGAGCTCTTCGATAAACTTATTAAGCCATTTTTGTTGTATGGGTCTGAAGTATATTCAGACACACAGCACTATAAGCATGAGTAAGTACTGGTTTAAGGTTACTTGTTCTCCGGAACACAAATACATTAATCTTATTTATAAACTCATGTAAGATGATATTGAAATTCGTCCTTTAAAGCATAACTGGGCAACACAGGTTAAACGTGTTATAAGCTCAATGGGTTTCTATTATGTCTGGTTAGCACAAGGTGTAGGAGACTACACGAGTTTTCTATCACTTTTTTAAACAAAGACTAACGGATAATTGTGTTCAAAACCTTCATAGTAGGCTAATTGAATCTTCTAGGGTATTGTTTTATAGAAATATTTTTGACTTTGATTTTCAGTTTTATTTAAAATGCGATAATATTGAAAAATATAGGATTGCTCTCAGCAAATTGAGGTTATCGTCTCATAGATTAAGTATTGAAACCGGTCGATGGGGCCGTACAGATATTGATAATAGGATATGTCCATCTTGTAACATTTTAGAAGATGAATTCCACTTTCTTTTTGAATGTAACATGTATACCGATATTAGACATATATACTTACCTCGATACTATTGTCGTCATCCAAGCATGTATAAACAATTGCGCTTTTTATGTCGAAGAATGTTAAAAATACTTGCAGTTTTTGTATTTAGAGCTTTTGAAATAAGGAAAGAGCTAACTAGGTAGCGTAATAATTTATAAAGAGTTTAAGCCCTGAATTTAAAAGCATATTACTCTCATTAAATTTTTTGTGTGTGTGTATAGTTTATCTATGTGCTATACATGCTCGAATACTAAATGTTTTTTTCATTTCAACTATTGACTATGATCGACATATAAATATATATATGAATATGTATCAGCTTTTGCAATAATCAAGGGTCATTTCGACTAATTTCATTGAAACCATGTATTTTGAATGTTTGAAATGAAATAAAATCTTGTTCATCTTACTCTCCGCAGAAATAATCAGCTTGTTTCAGTCAAGGGAATGTTTGAAGCCTATTTAGCATATGACCATAGGATTGGTCAAAATCAAATGTGTCTGTATGTCTAGAAAGAGTGATACATACTGAACACTGCATTTTAAAAACAAAACTTCATAAAGCAGACGTTTCAGGATTGAAAACTTTGACCGAAATCTCTAAGTTTAAGGCTTGCTATTAACATTTCCTGAAAAATGGTTTACGTATTTATTTCAAGAAATATTTATTGCGAGGACGAATATATAAACAGCTTGTCGTGTGAGACATACGCATTTAAACTGTGATTTTAAATACACGTTTAAAGTCAGTAGCTCTTTTCTTTGTTAGAGAGCTAGTGAAAAACACTGTGATAAACAATAGACTGTTAAACTAGTATTTCTTTATAAATTAAGATCTTTGGGAAGATATTTAAAGAAATGATAGATGATACAAGTTAGTACTTTGGAACAATCACGCCGTTTAGATCAAACACTATAAATGCAGTCGGAATAATACGGGACGAAATAGTTGTTATAGAAACATGAGTTAAGTAATCGTCATAAGCCTCAGGCAAATAATTTTTACAATAATTAAACAATATTTATCACAAATATTTTCTTTCTAAGTGGGATAAATCATGTGTAGATATACCCGTGCGAGCGGCGTTATAGACTTCGGGGATTGTCACAAATTTGGAATTGTAAACATGACGGCCTTTCACTAGTGAGCTATACAATTTTTGGCTGTGGTAAAAGTTTAGAGTTGTGCATACCTGCCTCCTACACACAGATATTAAACCTGTTATCTAATGGTTTTACACAATCAATCTGACTTACTCTGGATATCCGCTTGCAAGCTATAATAGACACCAGCCACAAACAATCATCCAGTCATCGTGATACCGAGTACACAAACACAACTATTGAGTCACCCAAAGAGGAAAGTCATGACATTTCATTCAAACGTTTTTATCAGTAGGAAATGTAGGTTAAAGTAGAGGCCACGGCTTTGTTAATCCTGTGTTATAGAAAAAGCAAAATATGGTAATCAATATATATCGCCTGAACGTCTGGGTTTAGATTAAGCGAGCTACGAAGTGCGACTTAAAGGGGACATTTCCATTAATGGTTTAAAAACGCTCGAACAGTATGTGTACTATAAAGATCAACACAAACTTCAGCCGACGACATGCATAGCAGTAATTGACACTTCATAAGTTAAATATTTGACTTGCCAACACGACAACCATAAGCAAGTATTTCTCGAAATGTCGATTTAATAATATAACATGTGTTTAAAACTTCAGATTACGGACAAAGAAAGAGTTTCAGGTATAGCAAACCTGCGTTTACGTATTTTACTGTGCATGAACATTCCTGTCTTACCCTTGGCTATAATACTTACTTGAACCAACTCAACACCTCAGATAGACATTTTTTATGAAAAATGATACGCAGAAACGGCGACATTTCTCTGAAACATTTGACTTTGACATTTTAGACATGCAAGAAAATGCATCATTCATATGCATGCCGAGCGAATAGAAAATCTTATCTTCCAAAACTCTGCGATCCGCAAGATATTAACATAAAATTATGAAGTTATTAACCTGATTCTCTGGTTGTATAGCAAATGTATCCGACGTCATGTTTGGGTCCATTTTCGTTGGACATTAGTACCAGGTTTAGTGTTAATGTCAAATTTGATGTTGTGTAAGTATAGACAATTGCATCTCGGTAGCTGATGCACAGTACCTGAACATGTATATATATATATATACATTTATATCAGAGTTTCAACAACTTTATAAATGAATGCGTGTACCAACGATAAGAAACGATACAGAACGAAACAATAGTTTTGACATAATGAAATATAAACAAATTTATTTTTCCGAGACGATAGTTTTCAATTCAAAGTGGTGATGTCTCAGTTAAACCACTCTGCCTTTTCATATAATAAATTCCTCAGTTCCATTCCGTTCTTTTTTAAATTGCAAATTCCTGGTTTGTCAAAAGCAATTGCATGTGTCGGGCATGCGTGTGTGAAAATTTCGCTTGTGTCGGCTTAATAAAAATAGCTTTTCTCTCGTATCTATGGCCGATGCCATACTCATTAAAATTAACTGTTAAAGAATATCGTCATTCTGCATTTTATTAATACATTGGACATGATTGTTGTCTTGTTGATAGAAAGTCATTCGATTCAAATTGAAGGCAAATTATGAATGACCTGTATGTAAGAAATAAAACATGATAAAGTTTCAATGATTTTTTTATTATATGACCACAATACATTCTACATTAATAATTTGTTATTCCTGGCCTGGGTTCAAGACGATATACATTAAACACAAGTGTAGGACGTACGCTCCGAAGAATGAATTACAGAAAAACACTGTTTTTTTATTATTCGTTAACAAATAGGCACACGCAAGAAACTACTGAATAAAATAGTAATGTTTTATATGTTCAGCGTTAAATTAACGGTAGTTTATATTTCAACTAATGCCTGTATGTATTTAACTTGGTACGAAATCCACAGATATCACTGTTTAACAAAAGTCATATCCAGATGTTCAAAACTAATGCATTTGGTATATCGACACTTTACGCTAATGCTTTAGATTGCCTGTTCGTAAAGCACCATATGACACGTTTTAAGGTTTAAATGTTTTCATCCGGTCGTTAAAAGTTCACAAATCAATCATATGCATTTTTCATTTTGAACAATATTACGTAAATGCCAAACGTTATGAAAAGCAGAAGCATTTCAATCTTCCAAGATATTACATCAAGACGAGCTGTCATTACTTTCTAAATGTGTACAACATAAACCGACCATATAATATAATTAATTTTCGGATATTTCACGACGGTTGTCACTCATTTCCTAGAGAAATCGCAACAAAAAAACTTTTATGAGCATTAAGCGGATGGTTTTTGGTCAGAAAAAGACGATTAAATATCCGCTCGTAAACAAAAACTGTTAAAGTGTAATCACTTTAAAATTCTGATGGAAATCGCGGGAACATGTACGGGAACATGTACAGTGTCCCTGTTGCAGAGAATAAAAACGTCACAAATTATCAGACAAATTCAACAAATAATGCATACATACATTATACGTACTGTTGAACCAAAAGGTTATTGGTTTGGTTGCAGTAGTCCGAAAATTACGATAAATTCTGCACCATTGCTCACAAACAATTAAAGATATCCGATGTAAAATTAACTTTGTAATTTCATTAAGCCATTAAAACAATAATATCATCGAATCCCTGGTGACTTCAAGTTGTGCTAGTATCATTTAAAAGAGTATTGCTTGCCGATAACTATGTACAGTGATTACACTTTATATAACTTGATTGATGTTGGCGTTAAGCTCCTGATGTGTATATTGTTAAAATCGATCGAAGGAATTACCATCATGCAACCTCAGGCCTATATTTTCTTTACGTACTCCTAATCTTCTATTAAATGATAACAAAATGAAATGAGGTCACCAGATATCCGAAATTCAAATTATATTAATATTGGAAACCTTAGAAAATCAATGACTTAGTAAAATCATTCAGTACTAGAGAATTTTTTTGTGTGTTAACCTTAGCATAATGGCGGATCCTTTTCTGGAAAATTTAATCAAATCACCAAAAATGACAATCAATTAATTCTAGATGTCGCGTATTCTAATTCTCAAATTGACGTCATTCGTATATCGTTTTCATTAATCGAACAACGTGCAAAATACAACTCTTGTCTCACCATTCCGAAGATTGATATTTTTAGGTTATTTTTGCAAAATTATGTCAAAGTATCTGATATCAGGAACACAGTGTACCTTTAAAAATGCTCTCTCGCGTTTCGCTATTTCCCTTGCTAAGAAAAGCTAGCAATTTGATATGGAGATGAGGCTCATTGGTTACTTTGGTATGAAATTGACTGAGCTTAAATTAGCTCTACATTTATGTTTATCGACTACTTGGAACAATAGAGGTACATTTATGGTTTTATTTTGTAAATAAATAAGTAAATAACTTATTGAACGAGGATCACATTCGAAGATATAATTTTGGAGTTCGTATAAAGGCTGTAAAGATGTAGGCACTGAAAGGAAAGTAGTGTCTCTGATAAAAAAATCGTACGGTGTTTTGCAAATGATTATCGAAAGTATTTTTCAGATTAAATGCTTTAGCAAGAATACACACTAAACTATTGCTTTGTCCATAATTTAAGGTTCCATGTTATGCAAACTTCCAAACCATTTCGAATAATTATTGACAATGGTTGGCGTTTCTGCAAATAATTTTACTTGATTACTCCACGCAGAGATTACTGCAATTCATGCCGTCAGCCTTATTCCAGACATTTGATATGTGTAGTACAGATACTGCTCGAACAATTAAAAACATACTACATACAATTGACTAAAGAAACATTTAGTCAGCCTTTACTACTTTTTAAACAAGTATTATTAGTATAAAGAAGTTCGAACCATGAATAATTTCTTAAAAGTCTAAACGCGTTCTTTTTACAAACGTATCAAAAGTGTACTGAATAGGGAAACGATCCATACTACAGGATGAATTCCGAAGTATGGCATTTAAATCACAAATTACTCACCAATCAAAACATCCACACCCCTTTATCGGTACCATTTTGTAACAAAATCTTTCCATGTGACCTATTAAACACTGCCGTCGCCTTTTTCCTTTGCATAAAATGCGTGTTTTCGGTCCGTTATCGTGGTGTGTTAAAACGCTAGAAAACCTGCATTATTCAGTAAATTCACGTGCCGTAAATGACCTGCGTTTTGTTTTACATAAGCGCTTTCAGGGCTCGCATCATAACAATGCCAGCTGAGCGACCTGGTTTCTGACCGAAAGTGGGTCAACGATGCCAACTTTTGCACAAAAACAAATTTCAGCATATATAGCAAATATCTACAAATTAAATACTCCCTATCTAACTTACATATTTTTCTTCCGAGATGTCTTTTCCTGGCAAGCTGATGTGTGATTACTAGATAGTACTTTCTGCAGTTGACTATTTGTTTGCTTTAAAAGCACTAAATTAAGTCTAAAACGTTCAACTCCTCCGAACTTTAGTTATTTCTGTCGATTTTATTTAGAACAAACGACTTATATGGACATGATTCCATTACGTCGTATGCAATGAACAAAGAAATTTCAAATATATTTTTTCTATGATGCTGAAGATGCTGTACAAATTATGAAGAACATGTTCACAAAATGTTCAGGCTTAAATTAGTTGTCAAAACAAATAATGGTTAAAGTAGAACTATATAGGTAATTAATCGAGGTATTGTGTGTAAATATTCCCAGTAATCCAGTCAATTTAAAAAAAAAAAAAAAACACTTTCCAAACGAATGAACACTGCAAAAAATGGCGTCGAAACAAAAATGACACTGCCGAGTTATGTTGCGGCCCGAATCGAGCTTAATGTAAAAAAAAATCAATGACATCACTCATGACGTCACACAAACACCTGTTATGGAGGTAATTTTGAACTAAAGGTTTTTACATTTTCGTGACATTTAACAGCCTTTTTTAAACACAAACGTTTATCAGGGTGTGTATTTTATGCAATAATAGAGATATAACTCTATAACAACATACCCGTTTTCTATAAAATACATATAAAAAAATCTAAATTACAACCGATTTACTGTTTTGTGAAAATTAACGCATATGTACAAAATTAATCTTGAAAATTTGCATCAATGTTTTAAAGTAACATCATTGAAATCATAACTTTTGTATCATGTTCATGAGTACTTTGCCACTTCAGTTAATGAATATATATGCAAAAAGCTACAGAAACATGCCCAGTAGCAAACAGTTTAAACATAAACCCGGTTTAGTGGCAATGGGCAAACGCCAAAGACATAGAACACACATTCATAAACAAGAAACATAGAACAGCACAAAACTCTACAAACAGCACAGTTATGAAGACCGTGAAGTTGTTATGTTTTAGAAAAGTGCAAACAAATCGGTTAACTGTTAAAAAGTAACGACACACTGCACCCATGAAATATAGCAACAGGTTGTTTATTGTTTGCAGAGTTTCGTTGTTTTGCACAAGGTAAATAAATATACTTAAACAATAGTAAACAAACACATTCTCTCTATGAACTAGCAACGGCAAGAGTGCATATCAATAATACAGTGTTATAAGTTAGAGAAAGCAATTAGGCAGTTCGGTTTTCTATATCCAGATATAACGCAAACTATCAGCTAAAAGTACATTAATATCCTACTTTTAATCATTGTCATCCTAACCATAATATAATATGTTAATGTTCACATATGTGTTTTTATTTAGCAATTTTTGCTTTCTTTTCAATAAATCAGTAAAATACTAATGTGGAAGTCATATCGCTGAAGATTAATCATAAATTTGTGATAGCTGGTTCACTTCGATGGAAACTAAAGGGCCTTATCGAGTACGGAAATATCTCACAAATATATTGTTTATATGCACAATGCTTTGGCCTATCAGGACACATACTAACAAACAGCAACGATAGACCATGCATCACAAATATATTCGCTGTCGTTAAAACCCTTTATGAGCAATAACCTTACCATTATTGTCTTTTATTATTATTTCTATCAGTTGTAGTCACAATTATTGTGTTTTTTTCGCATCAACACCATTGGCGATATTCATACGTAGGTTGAACCATACAGTTAATTGTTATAGGGGATTCTAAAAATATTTTACACAGAATAGATCCAGAAAAAAACGCATTAGCTTTACGCAATGTTCTATAATATATACTAAAGTTGTACTCAGTTTGTTAAATGTACATTGAGACCAAAATAGCTCTCGGTTTTCACGAGATAGGAGTAGCCTGATATTGCTGTCAACAACTGCGTTACTTTTTTTATACCAATACTGCAAACAACGTGTGTTCTTGTATACACCGTTGAACGGTCAGTGAAAATATACCAATACGATCCCTGGTTCCTACAAGATCTCGAATTGACAACATTAAATCCATTCAAATTTTATAGGTAAAAAACAACAATTTTAAACAAATAAATATTTTCTAAGCGAAATCACTTCCCATAATAAGTTTTCAATATCATATCATATTTAATTTGATTTATAAAGTATTTAGGTTATGGCAGTTTTAAACACAAACATATTTGCTCTTTTAAACAACCGTGCCTCAAGTTTCCTTTTCTCAATTTGAAAGACGTCATATAATTGAAGACAGGTTTTATTATGATAAACAAGTAGTTCCAAAAAAATCTAAAGATTGGCATATGCCTTTGCCGTGCATTTTATTCTACAAATATAAATTCTCGTTCATCCATTATAAAACCACATGTTTCAGCGATAAACTTTTGTCTTTGGCAGATTGTTTTAAACACTGTAATAAATGATATGCGGTAAATTCAAATGTATAAATACAGGCATACGCAGAATACAACTGACAAACAACGTGCAAAATATTTCCATCAGCTCCAACTTGCTTTCTTGACTGCTTTGTTTGATCTGTTTTTAATCGCGGTCTTAATTTGTGAAATAGGTCATCAATTAACTGATATTTTATTTATCTGTCCTGACAGTTTTGCAGGATGATTCATTCTCATTTCCAAATGAGAAAGCCTAAAAAAACATAAATCTCTGAAGGAAGAGGATTGACACTAGCTGAACAACATTATCATGATGCTGCGTGATGGCAACTGCAACCTGAAACCGTTAAGTCCTATTTAAAAAATAAATCATTTTGTTTATTGGACAGCATGGAGCAAATATGCACAAAACATATTCTTTGAAAACAACTCTGGCAGAATATTACTTGAAATTTGCTCCTATTAACAATCCCATAATTTTCTATCGCAAAAATGCATGTAGGAAATGAAATATTTATCATTTGAAAATACATAACCTCTACCAAATGAACCCATTTTGTGTTTTGTGTGCACTTAAACGGGGTTTAATTTTCCTCAAGCTAATGCATACGCTGCTAAGATTTATCATTTACATTTTTACTCTATTCGGGATTGTTGGGATAAGAGTAATGTTGTGCACACAAACTGGTTTAATCCCCCAGTAAATTTACATTGTACTGACCGTTCCAAGGTGGTACCTAACAATTCTTGTTTAACATGCCTAGTTTTTTCTATATAATATATATATTATAGTATGTATGAAGTGTTCTTCCATGTTTCTTGTTTGTGATTTTTTGTTTTTGTGTTCTTTGTCTTTGGCGTTTACCCAGTGTCAATAAACCGGGTTTATGTTTAAACTTTTTGCTACAGAGCTTGCTTCTGTAGATGTTGATGAAACTTGTTAGCAGCTTGGTGTAAGGTTATTATTAGTGATATTGACATTTAGAATTTTTAAGAGTTAAAGGACCAGGTTAACATGGACATGCGCATAACATGGATGAGAAGTATGTTGTTCAAATGTTTGTGTTACATTTACAACGCTTACAAACATTATCGATAGTTGCTAGAACGCACGCATTTTGCAATAATTTCCGAAAAGTTTCTTGTAAAACTGTGTGCAAGTCACCACTTATTTTTTATAAAGGAACAATATTAAATTTGAGAGACAACATATTCATTGGTGCTCATGCTTATTAAAACAATGAAAAGAACAGTGATAGTCATGGTAATTTTATAATGTTTAAATGCACATGGATCAGTACCGAAAACACACCAAACAAAAAGCAAGGCTGACACAATAAACAACGACGATTGTCATCCGTAAATGTTAGGTTTTTTTGTTTGTGTCTTTTCTGCCAATCAAATCGTTTTCAGTACATGTTTGAAAGGCAATATTTCGGCAAAAATATTCAATCCAAAATGTGAAAACACCACTTTCGAATTGATTGAAACTGTTCAGTGACACCAATAAAAAGGCAACACGTTCAACAGCTCTAAGATAAAGCATAACCATAAATAACACATTCACTACAGCAGTAAATAATATGAACGTTGAGTTATAAACGCATTCCATCGTTATTTTATCATATCGACAAACCTAATTGGTCACAGGTGCTCTCGTTGTTTTCACGACCAGAAATTGTCAGAAAAGATTTTGTGTGACATTTTATCGTTTTTTGATACTTGCAAAATCGTAAATGCACCATGATTACCGCAAGCTTCCTTTGACTTTGTTTTCAGTAGTGTGTCTGGTTTACCAATTTTTGCTGGACATAACGATCATGAGCGTAATACATTTTTAATGGAATTTTGCAATTAACCGTTTGCAGTAAAATATTATTTCCCAATTCACATTTATTTCACACCATAATTATAATTTATACTTCAGTTTAAACAAACATCATTTAAAGTTATAAATAGTTTATTGCAGAATTACAATTAAGACATGCGTTTAAATTATCTAATGTAAAGGGCTGATAAAATCATTCAAGTTCGCAGCGCTCCTTGATCTTACAAGAAACACAGCATTTCTGTCAGTAACAGGGCCTTTATTTAGAGATCTGAAAAGCTATTTAAATTCCCTGCGATTGTTTTGCAAATTCCGAAATATTTGGAATGGAAGTTTGACAAGGATACCTACAGAAATATAACCTATTAAAACGACTTAATTTTCCACGGTTTTATTATTTAATAATATGAACTAAAATAAACTAAGAACTTTGTTGGACGTCAGTCTACTCATGTTTGAAAGGCGCTTAATGAAACTCGTTTATATATATATATATATATATATATATATATATATATATATATATATATATATATATATATATATATATATATATATATATATAAAAGAATAGCCAAGACGAAACCGTAAATATATTTTTACGTACATATTTCTATAGTAGAGAGAAAGAAACAGTAAAGACTTATACCATTTTCGTATGGTTTGGCAATCATGATTAAAACTAATGACAGAGCGTGTAACTAAACGTATAACGCGACAACAAAAAGAAAAAGTTATTATATGGTTTTCGATGAAATATGGAGATTTATTAGTGCAATGGCAGCAGTGTAAATATCAATTTGATATCTGCACTGCAAAAAAAATGAGTGTAAATATCAACTTGAAGAACTACATCTTCAATCCATTGCAGTAACTTCCCATTGATCGAAACATTACACGTTGATTTTTAATCTGTGGGAGAAATGTAGATGCTTATCACTTGGCTAATACTGTTTTAAGTAATTAGCATGAGTTTAGACTCAGCAATTTAAAGAAGTGTAACAGAAGGATGAAGAGATCGTTATTAGAATTTGGTTGATTAGTTTATGTCCGCACAATAATGTAGATTTATGTTTAATATGCAGTTGACTGCATTGCAGAACTTGGTCTATGTATACGGTAATTCAATGGTAATTTGTTATTCAAAAATACGATAGATTAATTCCAATATTTCTTAAAAACACGAAATTTGCAGTAATGAATTATACGGAAAGTGATCAAAGCGTTTTTCTTTTTTTCAGTTTGAAAATAATATGCATCATGATTTTAATATACCGGGTCCTCTAGTGGTAGAGCACGAATCACCGACGTCCTGTTTTGGTCCATTTGCATTGTCATGAGTATCTAGTATAATGCTGACGTAAATTTAACGCAGGCCCTATCATGAATAATGACATCTCGGTATCCGGTTCAATGTAACTGATGATATACATTTATATGATTTGTTTCCGATTATGTCTGCGTTTCAAGTTGAAATGTACTTTAGCTGCACTCCAGCGGTGCTACGTGTATTTACCAAGACAATTCATACGATATTAAAAAATCAGTGTGTAAACGGCAGTATGTCACAATCGGCACTAGCATGATACGTAGTCAGAAAACGATGTGCAAAGGGCAGCACTCAACACATGTAACTAGCATGATACTGGTTAAGCATGATACGTGGTCAGAAAACGACGGTGTGTAAAAGGCAGCAATCAATACATGTAACTTGCATGATACTGGATTAAAAACCACAGTGTGTAAAGGCAGCCCTCAACATACGGCACTTGCATGATACGTAATTAAAAAATGACAGTGCGTAAAGGACAGCCCTCAATATACGGCACTGGCATGATACGGGTTTCAGAAACGACAGTGGGTAAAAGGCAGCCCTTAACATACGGAACTGGCATGATACGTGATTAAGAAACGACAGTGTGAAAAATGCAGTACTCAACATACGGCACTAGCATGATACGGGATTAAGAAATGACAGTGAGTAAAAGGCAGCACTCAACATACGGCACTTGCATGATACGTGATTAAAAAAAACGAGATTGTGAAAAATGCAGTTCTTAACACACGGCACTAGCATGAAACGGGTTCAAAACAAAACGTCAGCGTGCAAACGGCAGCTTTGCCAAATAAATAAGATGAAGAGATGCATGTTTTTACATATGACATCTGACAACAATATTCTACACTATAACATAATCAGCATATCAGTTGATGATGCCTAACGTAAATAAGAGTTTTTCTGTTATCAAATAGAAGCTCGGTGATATTTAACATTTATACATTCTAATTGTATAAGAATCATCATTGATAAGAGTAAGTATGACAGAGGGCCGACATCCTTTCTATTTTAATAAAATAAATTCCTTATTTGGGGAATATAACATCACATATAACAGTTTATTCTGCCAAGTACGGTTAACCATATGCCACAGACCCGAGTTTGAAACGGAGCATTATTTTTTGCTATTGTTGTGAATGTATAAACGCATTTGTATATTTTCCTATTAACGTAAAACGTATAGCCTCGGAACGGTCAGTCATTCATAAAGAGGAGTTATTTTGCTTGGCAAATTACCGAGGCTTATCTTTCATTTGGCGTAAAGAGACAATGTGCAACCTATAAAAATAATCAAATCGGTTCCAAATGTAAACGCAAAAATGCGATGCAAACGGACAGAAATATTGTTCTGAAAACACACAGTCTGCGGAAGAACGTAAGATTAGATAATTTGATATGACCTGTAGGGCATATCAGACATATAATTACTACGCACTTTTTAATATAATAAAGACCAAAGAAAGCGTGTATTTTCATTTGCCTGATATTTAGTTTTCCTGAATTAGTTGTCCAATGTTGAGGTTAATCATATATGAGGCTATCTATAACATCAACTATTGCTAATCGTTTCCTTTAATTGGTGTTTCATTTCTTTTCCAAATAAAAGCAGGTTTGTTCAGAGATTGCTCTATTTGCTGTCGTTTTAAAATGAGAAATTTCAAAAGTATCTCCATTAAAAACAATGCAATCGAAGACACACAAACAGAAGACAACTTTTCAAACAGACGAGCCCAAGGTTGTTTGCAATGTTTACCCATAGTTTTAAATAATCAATCGTTTAAAATCAACATAAGGTTTCAGCATAATGTCCTCTGGTGTTGAACGATTGTACAATACATTTACTGATGCAACTCTTGTAAGACTAACATAATGTTTACGGGAAATAAATCAGTCAAATAGAGGATGCTTATTTTGGGCCTCAAAATAGAAGGAACATTTTAGAGTGAATGATATAAGTTAAACGAGATTCGTGCATATGACCAAACACACTTTATATCAATGTTTTCCTGAGCTGGTCTCACGACATTTTCCTTTAAAAAAGGTGCATGGCTTATGTCGCGATGTGTGCATTTACATCTAACACTGACGGTTATTTTAGCCATTGGTTTCGGCAAAGACAGTGAACCAATATGCAAAATGATTTATTCATAGTTTTTTTATTCACTTTATTCAATATTTAATCTATATATAAACATATATAAATACCCGTGGTACTCTAAGAGTTTATTGTTGAACGATATTGTTCAGATATAAAAAAAAAAAAAAAAACTTTTCGTCCAAACAAGATCGCAAACTTATATTTCGCTGCCAAACTGGGGAGGTATTCAATACAAGTCTTCATTTGTCTGAGAAGAATATAGCTTTTCGGATTTAATAATGAAAATAACAGACCGATATATTTAATGAGGTCGATGATTTATTTAATTGTGTTGTCTTAATTTGCATATTCAATAACACAATAGAATATGGATTGGATCACACAGTAAACCAACATAATGTTTTGATTTGTTTTCAAATAATTGCATTTGAACAACATCATTATACCTTACAAAAAGGTTTATCTTCGAAAAAAAAAAACAACAACAAACATTCAAAAGGCTACTATGTTCTTACAAAAATGAATGGTGTGCTAATTGAATTGTTTAACGATGTTAATTACACGCCAATTGCAATAATAATTTCTGGAATACGTTTGAAAGAATCATAGATCAAAATTTAATCGAAAAAAACTAATTTTTGCATATCTTTCCACGACGTAATGTTTGTTAAACGGCGTGAATTATGTTGTAGTGTTGATACAATTATGATTGGCGATTTTTTCGTGGCATAGTTATTAAACACGGACTATTTCTCAAAATTGCCAAAGAAAGTTAATTACTTATTATCCGGCCCATATTAACCAGACAACCCTTTCTGTATAAACCACTTGTAAATCTTTGGTCTGTTCAAAATAACGAATTTCTTTCAGAAAATTTAATCTAAACAAGAGCAATATTGTTAAAAATTATCATAGTTGTCACGTTATCCAATTTCAAAACTGACACCATTCAAAGATTGGTTATCAAGGGAACAAGGCGCGAAATGCAACTGCTCCTCACCATTCTGTCAAGTGTTATTTGTTATTGGAAAAGTATACATTTATAGCGTTACTGCAGATACACTCCCGCATTTCGAAGTGTTCAGTGGCTCTAATTGGCTATAAAAAAAACGGGTCTATTTCATTCAATAAGACATACTATATACATTCCTTTTTTCATAATTAGCATTTTTGTTAATAAGCGCCGTTTACGTCTTTATGCAGTGCCTAAAACAATAGCAGAACTTCCATTTTTATACATGAATTAATTTATTGGTGTTCGAGGATCAAACTCCAACATATACTTTTGTAACATGAAGTTGTTAAAAGTGTAGACACTGAAATGAAACACTCATCAAAACATAAAATTGTTTGCAAAGAAATATTAAAAATATACTTACATATTAATGCTTTAACATTGGTATATACTAAGGAATAACACTGTTTAGTGTATAAGGGAAATTGTTTACACGATGTATAGATGAACGTTTGGCAATGTGGGCCAAACTAATTACATATATGTTGAAGCTCAAGCCGGTTTTCGCTCCAAAATGGGACTAACGGACAATATATTTGTCTTACATAGTTTAATAAATCAGGTTTAAAATATGAATGAACAGCTGTTTTGTTTATTTGTGGATTATTCCAAAGCCTTTGACTATTAGGTTAGGCCAAATATATGATTTAAATGATATAAATTAGGCCTAAGAGTAAAACTGTTTAGTGTTATAAAAGGCATATACATCAGTGTTTAAACACAAGTTAATCTTCATGGTGAAGCTGGTGAAATGGTAGAAAGTTTTCTCGGTGTCCGGCAAGGGGAGTGTTTAAGCCCTTTTATATTTGCTCTGTTTCTGTATTGATCTTAACTCCTTTTATTGATGTATGCAGATGACATTGTAATTTTTGCAAAGACCAGTGTTAAAATGCAAACTGATCTTAACATTTTAGAAAATTTCTGTAGAAGATGGAAGCTTTCTGTAAATAAAGTTAAGACTAAATTTGTTGTTTTCAGAAAAGGCGGTAGATTAGCATAACATATTCATTTTCATTATGGCGATTCAGAAATTGAAATTGTACCAAAATATTGTTATTTGGGAATTGTGTTTACGTCTGGAGGCTCCTTTATTGGATGTCTGAAAACATTGTCAGGACAAGCATATAAGGCAATTTTTAAAATGAAGAAATAATTTCAAAGCTTTGTTAACATATCGACTGAACATGTTTTAGATTTATTTGATAAACTAGTTAAGCCTATTTTATACTATGGATGTGAAGTTTGGGGGTTTTCCCGTGCAAAAAAACGTAGAAAGAATACATACTATTTTTGCAAGAATTTACTTCGTGTTAAAACTTCTACACAAAACGATTTTATCTATGGAGAACTAGGCAGGATTGATTTTTATTCGATGAGATTAACAGTTATATTGAAATATTGGTTTAAGATATTACACTGTGGTGAACGAAAATGCATCAGTATTATATACAAAACAATGTTAATTGAAATTGAAAATAACTCTGGAAAAAGCAACTGGGCGGTTATGGTGAAAATAAATGTTATGCATTTTCGGTTTTCAAAACGTTTGGATAGCACAGGGTGTTAGAAACAAAAATATAAACATTAGCATATTTAAGCAAATTTTGAAATGCAATTATATCTTAACCAAGTCAACACTCAGAAGTATAGAATAGCACTTACATGTAACGTTCGTCTTCACACCGGCTTGGTATTGAGACTGGTCGATGGAGAAACGTGCAAAGAGAACAACGGTTATGCGCTACATGTAAAAAGTTAGAAGACGAATACCATTTCTTATTTGAATGCATATTGTTTAATGACATACGAGGTAAATATATCAAGCGATACTATAGAGAAAGACAAAGTATGTTTAAAACTATTCAGTTGTTAAAATCCAACAACACAAATGTTGTGAGGAAATTAGCTGTATTTATCTTTAATGCTATTGAAATAAGAAAGACACATACCCTAATCCAGGCCAATTAAGGGAGACCTAAAATGCTTTAATGCTGGTCGACAAAGATATTTAACTAGTTTCATTCAAATGTTTATTCACTATTAAGGTTATGAACATTATATTATTTTCAGGTTGGTATACTAAATTAAAATACAGTTGTTGTCTTAAGATTTGTCCATTTGTTTAAATTGATCTTATATACTAACAGTTCTCTCTTAATTTCGAACATGGGCCATTTGCTCTTAATTGAATATGTGTTTACAAGGGGAGTTAAACCTATAATAGGTATACAACAGAGAAAAAGGCTGATGTACTTAGAAAAGTATATTGAATTATAAAGCTACAGTTGTTAACATTGTGATATAGATAAACCTATTTATAAATATGCTCCACCATACATGTTTATATAGGCCATTGTATTATGTTAATTTAATCAAGGGTCATATTGGCTTCAAATATGTCGTGTGTTGTTTATTGCTTTTGAATAAACTTTCTACTTCTTCTATACAAGATGGTTCGTATATACGTTCAACCTAGGAACACTTGTTTAGCGTTCAATGCATTTCAAATAAGCTATTATGATTTTTTATAAATTTTAATAAAGAAAGATACTCCTATTAAAGATATGTAGGAAATAATCCATTCTTTACGAGGGTTTTTAAGATACCAGGTTTAAAACTTGAAATATTCATCATTCATTGCAGCTTTACCATGGTATTGGTACAATAGTTCAACCACCTTCCCATATAAGTCACATAATGACAAATGTTACCATAACCAATAAATCGTTACAACACGTGTTTTGAAGTGTTGGTAAAATAACAGGTAAAACTAGTAGTACTTTTATATCGGCGGGTTGGTATATTTCACCACTGCGAAGTTTATTTATGTAAGTTCGCTCATTTCGTACACCATAACATTATATTTGGCGTTAGGTGGTCTGGCAGTTTAATATGACATTTTATTACAAAAATCGCATCATTTGTTATAACAGATGCAAGACAGATCTAGACAGCACGCTGTCTCTTATTATATTTCGTCTCTGGATATCTATTTATTAATTGCATTTTAAAATGTAACAACAAATGTAAATACATATACTTGAAAACTTGCTTCAATGATTTACTGGACTATCAGTTTAAAGCATATTTAAGAGTTATTTATATCCCTAAAATTCATTGGTAAGTATGCTGGCGATATAGCAAGTAGGAGATCATACAAACAAAAGCCTTAATTCATAAAATGTTCTGAACACTGCCTCCCAGCATTTAAAGCACGATATATTTTATTGCTTGTTTAGCATAGGGCATAGTGATACAATTCAACAAAGAAGAAGAAACACAAATTATTTCAAAAACTTAAAGCTGCACTCTTACAGATACACTTTTGTATTTTTTGTCTTGGAAAGAGCAAACCTTTGCGTAAATATCTGCAATATTTATGCAAAAAGCTACAGAAACAAGCTCAGTAGCAAACATTTAAACATAAACCCGGTTTAGTGGCACTGGGTAAACGCCAAAGACATAGAACATAAAATCACAAACAAGAAAGATAGAAGAACAGCACGTCGTACAATAAAATTTAACAATAAAACAAATAATAATGAACTTATAGGTAAACCCCAAGTTCTTCTATCATTAGAGATCCCAACTCTATCTGCAGACGGCGGAATACAATTCAGAACACCTTATGCAAAAACTTATGAAACACGGTGAACAAGCTGTCATTAACATTAAAACTTTTTTTAATTTCCGTGCACGAAAAAACTGTCAAATGGCACAAGGGCTAAGTCTAACAGGCGTTGTTAAACAGGCACACAAAGCACAAAATGACACAGTCTGACAACAAATGCATCAATATATATACATATCAGTTATTGTCAGACTCATAGGCTTAGAATGGTTAGCGAAAGAGAAGTCAAGTGGAGTTTGTGCATACAACCTCACAATTGTCCGTGCGTTTCATTAAGCCAGATAAATGGCTAATCGTGGCCAGTACCAACCGCAGCAAAGATAAATTACATATACAAATCATATAAAATGATACTTTATCGTCCGTTGCTCAACTCACAGACACAGACATCAAAGCATTAAATGAATCCAGCAGTAGGAGCAGTGTCAAAGTCCTCAAAACTACGATACGATCTTGCAAACATAGTAGTCAAGGTTTATTATTTTGATAACATCTTATAATAAATAGAGCATTGCACAAATCCTGAGTTTAAACAAAATTAAAGTAGAGAAAACACAAGGGAAATAATATTCCTTCGTATATCTTTCGAGCTGAATAGCTAAACAGAAATTATTCATCCCTTGTCCTTACTAATGGGTTCACACACAGGTCATTAGAGATGTAAATAAGCCGGTAATATACGTTATATTCTCTTTGTTTACAGAGACTTTACATGACACCACTTTTATTCACACTCTACTTTCATCTGTAGCACCCTCACTCCAATTCCTTTCCTATGCACTAAGCCGTTCAATCGTATATTTATAAAGTCATAACAACCACGTCTGATGATACAAGTTTTATTGTTAGCAATTATTTATTTCTTAGTTGCCAATTAATTTGTTCTAATAAACGAGAGTAAAGCTGACTCTCATATTTTAACTTGGCAGACTGCCTAAACACGGTCCGTAGACTTAAAGATTTAAACCCAATTACATTTTCCCATATTTTAACTACTAGGCAGAATATAACCCACACTCCTAACCAGGAACAGACTCAGACTCTGGCTCTAAACTAACTTACTATCAAGTTCCAGATAAGTGTTTTATATTTCCCCATTGCCCCTTATTGGAGTTGAAAATAAATCTTAATCCCCCTAAATAGTATAACGACATCATGTAATACATTTAACCTCACGTGACAATAATCAACGTATTTTACTGGCTATCGTTACAAAAAGGAGCTTGTCAATCAATAATTCCAGTGACGTAAAATTTAACAAGACCAAAACCCTTTAACAGGATTTTAGTAAACAAAGTAATTAACAATTATTAGCCATTAGCGGTTGACCTTAGCCGTAGCCGATTGATCCTCGATGGTACCAAGTAACTTATGAGTTTAGAAAAAGGTAGGTACTTTGATAATTATTAAGTCTAAGGGCCATTCTTAGCATATGCTAAAGAGATTTACTGTTCCATCTATGATCAGAATATCTTAATGACACCTGCTGGTAACTACGCTCCAATAAAAATAAACGCTATGACATTTTGACTACTTAGTAGCTAAAGGCAGAAATGATGACCTAAACAGAGATGAATTGATATTTGCGAGGGCCATTCTGTTACACAACCATGTGAAATGTTTTAAAATAAATTATATTTTAACGAATTTATTCCTGCTAAACACTTCAAAACGAGGGAGCTCGTTGTAACATACTATGCTTTTTAAAATAAACGTCAGGATAAATAAACTTCTATAATGGTTCACACGATGTAAAGCAGAAAACAACATCGTTTATAGGACAGATTTCTATCTTCTGTTGAAAAAAGCTATTTAGAAAACAAGCGACTAACAAGACCCTGGCGATCCGTGTTTGGAAAACACTTCACAAATTATGTCAGACAGATTTATGAATATTGTCATACGTGTGTGCATGGATTTAAACTCCAAATCATAACCACATAAATGGGGGGACATGTTAAAAATCATCTAGCAATTACTAAGAACGCATATACGCACGGAAATGGTTAGTGAAAACACATCAATAATGACTTGCGGTTAAAGCAAGTTTTTGAGCAAGCATTTCATCGGTTGAACATCAGTATTGAAATAATTTATCATAACCGAAGAAAGAAAAGTGCCATCATTTTTTCTCTAATTTTGTCAATATCAAAACATATTGATTTAGATGTCAAAACGTATTTAGAAATTGGCAATAGTACGCACAAATAAATCTTCTGTTTTGCACAACCATGAATCATGTGTCTTCTTTTAAAGTACGTTATATAGTTGAAGACATGCATCATAATAAAAGGCAAATTAGACCCAGCCAAGTTTTTTTTATTTAAAAATAATTTGTTATATGTATCAGTTGGGTGTGCAATTCAGTATAAAATTATTTACTCATTAGGACATTCTTGTTTATCTATCTGAGCTTTCCTCTTGAAATAGATTTATTTGTACATAATATGTTAACAGTTGTCACTTGTTTAGATGGTATTTTTTTCTAAAGGCTTGTTGATAAACTTCTTGACAACAGTGGATTACATTTTTGCGCAAAATTCTTGTTACAATTTTAATATAACTTGTTAATCCTCAACGGTTTTACCGTGAACAACCGGTTCCCTGGTAAAAATGTGGCACATATGCGTATTACATTAAAAGTATGAAAAATTCAGTCTCGGCTTAATGACGTTAATGGATCGTGAGAATCCGCACATATGGTAATGGTGAGCGCATTAGGAGCTTTATTCTGACTTTGCATTATGTGTCACCACAAACACTTCTCATATCTGTAGGTTATAGAATCATCGTTAAAGCAGAACATTGATGAATTATATGAATTTTTAAACTAACTACTCAATTCAAATTTATTTTGTCATTATATATTGTGAGTACATTGATTTTACAACGATTTTATCAAACCCGTTAGTAACAACTTAATTAATTGATTGACGATTACAACACAATTAATTCAATTAATATTTTATGACAATGACAAATCGTCAATCGTAAACTTACTTGTAGTTTCACTGACGACGCTTATAACCCTACACAGCCTCTGTTGACCAGTAAGCTAGTTTTCAAACAGAACACCACAGAAAGCCTTGTTTCAGAAGCATTGATATTTATATATATATAATAAATATAATGATGTTGGTTTTAATGGCAATAGTTTATACAATACATAAAAAAGGACAAGATGTCTTGACAGCAACCGATGTGAAAAAACTTAAAGTGACCTTCGTATCGAACTGTGCTCCCACATGAACTTAATATGAACTCCGCGGAAAACATGATCTGGTTTGATCTACATAGAGAAGGTCTGAAAACAAATTATGTATTCATGCTTTGTGAACTCTATACAGTGAACAGTACTTCAAACTGTTTATATAAATATTTGATTTTAGAAATGTGTCTTGGATGATAGCGATGTAAGTAATTATTCACCTTATCGTTTACTAAAATATACTTGCAATATTTTCAAATACAAATTCATGGTTTTTATAAGTTTAAATATCTTTCTCTTAAAATATCAAGCACAATTGTGACACCAAATAGTATGGTTTTTCAAGTTTTTTTCGGACTCTGTTCTCTGTCAAGTAGGAAACTGAAGTTAGCGTTCAGCTTAAAAGTATCGACATGTTTTTATTACATTGTTAATTGTTGGATTAGATAAAATATTCATTTGGATTATTTCACATTGTCTCAGTAACTGCTTTATTCTAAAGGCTTATTGGCAATAAACGAAAAATACGAATGCAAATGTCAAATTGGTCTTGTCTCAAAATGTTAAAACCGTTAAAAATATCTTACATGAGGCCAGGCACATGATATGGAACTTAAACCAATTAATTTGCGCATGTTAGGCAAACCCTTTACTGAATATATACAAATTTTGTCAGAAGATGTCGATATATATGATAAGAATGTATATCTGAACAGTATAGTCAGATATTCACATCAAAGACGGTTAGTTATCATGTTTGAAAACCGATCAAGGTGGCTTATTCATAATTTCTAGGCATTCCATTGTTAAAACATACAAACAACTCATACTTCTTTATATTTTATTTCGATACTCTCATATTACCGAAAACGGAAACAAACTAAATGCAATGAAACAGTATGTGCAATACAGATTAAAGACAAAATATTATGAAGTCAAAAAGATTATTATGAAGATATTTGAAAATAATGTCTCCATAATATTCTTTATGATATATTATTTAAATAGATATAAACTGTATTTCTTCATAATTAAAAGGAACTTTTGAACAATGTAATATTATTATCAGATTTATTCAAAGAAACTTCACGTAATTAATGTATTTTAAGACAAATTATCAAACACCAACATCAAAGAATAGTAATAGAAAGAACCATCATAAACATAATTATATAATGCTACATATGAAACATGCATTCTAACACATAACAGAAAGGAAAGATCAATTTCATGTAAACGTTTTAGCCTGTACACAGTGTTTATTATACCAATAGAGACTGTCTTCATGGAGGAGATTAAACATTGTTAAACAGATATACAAGTTTAAGTATAATTGTGGGTTGTCCTAAATGCCTTGTTTTTTTTACATTTTACTTGGTTTCTTAAAACGGAAATGCCCTTTAAATTTGTTTTTATATATTTATCTTTTATTTGTTCCTTCTCCCCGACTTTACAAACTAGTACGCTTATTTTTTTATCTTTTGCTATAGTACGCATCTTATTTCTCCTTGCATTTTGCTTTACATTGATTACATTTGTTAAATCTGTATTAAATTATCATATTATGTTCACTTGACAGAGCTGCCTTCTCGTTGAGCATATACATATATATACGTCTTGTTGCTGTATATATTTAGTATATACACATACTGCATATATTAACATACATCTGGAAACTACACAAGAGAGTTTTTAGTATAACCATGTTTCATTGGCACTGTAAAATGTTAATTTTTATACAATGAAACTTGACTTATAGGTCAAGTGGTTCAATCTTTATAGAGAGGTTTTGGGATAAACCCGGGCTGGTTTTGGGGTAGACACAGGCTGATTTACTGTTTACAGTACAACACATAATGGATCAAAATCACATTTATGGTAGAAGGAAACAATAAGCACATTTTGATACATCAAATGCATTGATATGGTTAAAGTTACTATGTTGATTGCATGTTTTTCATGTCCTAAGTTGTGTGTGAAGAAACCAACTATAGATATAAGAAAATCATTTAATGAAGAAATAAATCCATACATATATCAATATAATTATATTAGGTCTCATACTTGTCAATCTCACAACGCTCTTCTTTTTTTAAGGTACGCTGCATGACAATCGCAACTTTCGGTACATCAAGGGATTTAACTGTATTATATAAGCACGATAGAATTTCGAACACATTATTATATTGTCTAGGCTTTCAAACTTATAAAATGAAAACACTGTTATATTGATATTAAGATTATAAATGCCATACCTGCCCCAATTAAGAACAACGCTTTATAATAACGAGTTGTAATGTTACAAGTTAACAGAAATGACGTCCGTTTCTGGTGCCCTGCATGTTATAATCAATCAGGTTTATGTATGTTTATGTAATTACAAAAGCTCGAACGAACCCGATCCAAGTCTGTTGGCATGGAACAAAAATTTGCCGCAATGATAATGCTTTCATGCATTTTGATATAAAACTCCAGAGTTTAATGGCTACCGATAGTAAATATGTCGGTGATAATGTTTCTCGTAACGTATGCATCAACGTATTCCCATCTGTCATTACAAGATGCGTTTCAACCCTTATTTCTTACAGAAACTGCTTAAAAATTTTAATGGCTACTTCAAGATTGTTCGATATTTTAATCTTGAACACAGAATAAAGCATGGAACGCTAGTTCAACCCGGTAAGCATTCAGTCATTCTTTGCCTTTAAATATGTTTTAGATTTTCAGTTATGGTTATTACACAAACACGTGTCAGTATATATACGATTCTTTGTTCATGTTGTGTTACAAGTCTTCAAATCGTAATTTCCACTGCCATTTTGAACACATGCATCAAAAAATAACACCTTTGCATACAATTATTACATTATGAACTACATAGACATCACAAAACAACAGACAGAGCATGATATTGGAATAGAAAACGAAAATATGGTGATACGGATATTTCAGTACGGTTAACTGTATTGTTTCTTCTGAATATGGAAAAGGAAATTAATAGGTATACTCTAAATGCTTTAAGAAATGCAAAATACATCTTGTTCAGGCTAACATTACGTGTTTGAAGCCCAGCAAAGGGCAACAGAGTCGTTCTATATAAGAAATTGATCATTTATATTCACATTTTGCTACTATTAATCACTTAAAAATGATGATTTTGGCATGCCAATTGTCTTTTTCAGTGAATTCCAAATATTTTAAAGAAAGACAATTATGTTTTTTGGTTAAAGTCGTTGTCGCAGCGACTGCTAGGAATGGGCTAAGAGTAAATTGGTATTGGTATTAAACTGTTATTTGTATAATAAACTTTTGAACTCCACGGACACCCACTGAATGTTTTATATTATAGAGGATTAAATTTCCCTAAGTAACCTGATTATTTCCCTGAATAGCCTTAGAATAAGACTGAGTTTTACACAAATCACATACTACTAGGAACAGGCGCATCAATATTGTGCGCGGGGAGGCACTTACAGAGTACATCACAAATCACATAATACTAGGAACAGGCGCATCAATATTGTGCGCGGGGAGGCAAAACTTACAGAGTACATCACAGGTCATACATCTGTCTCCTTCTTATTTGTCATGCATATTTGTTTTAAACTTTTTATATTAGATGTCATTTCAAAACAAAAAGTCTGCAAAACACCACCAGCGGCGACCAAGATAACCTGCCATTATCATGTTTTATTACCACCAACATTCATTTATGATACATATTAAAATTGAAATATTTTGTATTGTTCTCAACCGTTGTTATGTTCGAAACAGATATCGACTATGTTGCAATAAATTCAAAAAGTACAAATGACCTTTATAACTTTATGATACACTTAAAACTACGGGGAAAAGTTTAGAATTCCGTCCGGGATATCGCCTGTGAGTGTGTTGATCTGAAACGCGATTCTCGATTGTACGATGATAAAATTGCGAGATCACGAAATTATGATAAGGAAAACGCGACTTTTTGATAATACTAACAGCGACAGTACAATAACAAAAACGCGAAAATACGACAGTATGATAGAACGATCATGATAATGCGATATTCTATCGCGTTTTCACCAGGGTAATATCGCATTTTCACCATCATTATATTGTGATTACGCGTTTTTATTATGGTAGTACCGTACTGTCGCGCTATAAGTATTGCACTGTCACGTTATAAGCATCGCAATTTCGCGTTATAAGTATCGTACTGTCGCGTTACCATAGCATCATTGTAAATTGTAAAAACGAAATGTTGACCAATCTAATACCATGTATTGGCATAATTATGATGTATTATTATACTGACAATGGTAAGTCGATATCGTTCCCACATTTAGAGCACAACGAGCCGTATGAAGGATAAGCGATCATTGATAACCCTTTGTTTTAGGGAACCTGTCTACGGCAAATAAAACGCATTTCACACCTAATTTACACAGAGATACTATTAAGAAACGACTTCCCAAGTAGTATTTGGACTATCTTTTCAAAAGATGAGCTTAATAACACTAATCTTACCTATTTTTGTTGCACATAAAAAGTAATATGAGCTTTTTCGTCCAGAGAAAAGTTGCGCTGTTGACATAACAATCGTCTACTTCGTGTCTGATTTCGGCTTATTCTTGATTTTGCCGTTTTGACCATTTAATTTCCTTCATACGATTTGACGGGTAGAAAACACACATCGTGAAAACACGAACTTACCTTTATCAGATTGTAACAATGTAAAAATGCTGGAAATGAGCCAGCTTGAAATATAACAAAATAACACATTAATAATGTAACACTAAAATCAATGTTTTTCTTGTTAATAATACATTTACAAACTTGTTACTTCATGAATAAGATAGGTTTGTCGAGTGCAAAATGTTTTTTTAAAATGCCATGAAGGTTTAATGATAATATCTCCGCAACGTCTATATCAATGAAGACAATTATCCCGATTAAAACGTGTTTTTGACAGCCACTGAATATGATTGAGTTGTCTCAATGTGAGCTTCTGATATTCACTTTTGAAATGAGTTGACATTCGAAAATTAGACTTTCGTGATAAGTCCTACTTTTAGGCAGTTGCCATAATCAGAAATATAAACTAGATTATAAAATAAAACATATTTTTTTTGTTTTACCATCCTTTGTATTCTTCATCTGTTTCGTTCTAAAATACTTTACTCTATTCAAGAACAAAAGGAAATTAAAACCTTTTACGGGAACGTGCATCTGTTTTGATTGTTGTTTTTATAGTGAATATTTTCTTAACTTTTTTGCATTCCACGCTGCAGTGAAAATAGGAAATAAGAAAATAGATTGCAATGGCTTTCTGGAAAACAACAGAACGAAAAGGTATTTAATATTTATTTAATCAAAAGTTAATACAAATATTTCTTGTACGAACGTTCCTGGAAATGATACTTGATGTGACATTTATCGTAAAGTGTTTGTATTTCAATTCTCAGTTGAAAGAGAGTCATAAAGTTGTTTTGTAACATATTTAATCTTCGAAAGGACTTTTATATCAGCTTTGTGTTTGGTAAACCAAAATGTATGCCAGATAAAGCGCTTATTCCAGTACATTGGAGTCGATCCTGAACAATGAACAACATTCGAACTAGGTATGAGAGTCGTATAATTCTGAAGAGCCGCCACATAAATTTCTTCATGAAAACATAAAAACGTATCTTTGTTTTAGAGACTTTAAATCTAATTTTTAGAAAAGCAATTGATACCAACTCCAATGCAAATACCTTCGCATGTTGAAACTTTGTTGAATCACGCAAAAATCAAACGCGAAATGTCAAACCGACATACACAATTGAACTACAAACAATAAAACTAACACGTTGTCTACCACAATCGCTTTCGGTTCCTCTTGGGATCACTCAGCGTAACACAATATAAGTTCACGGGTGGTTTAAACCGGATAACGTGTTCTCTCCCCTGGTCTATATCTAATGTCAACATTTAACGCATACGCTTATGAAGCGTTTGTCCGGATGTTATTAGATGTGACTGAAGATGTTCTTACACATAAGTATCAAACACAACTTCATATAACATATATCACTTGTCAATAATAAATATACAATCGATGCAACAAATGTCGACTCCTCCTCCTAGGTATAATAACGTTTTGTATGAACAAGCAATATATGTAATTTCAAATTGTATAATGAATGCTTCAATAGCTATTGAACGAAATTATTCAGCGCAATGAGAAACGAAACATGTATTAACAAACATTGTAAGCATAAATTTTCATGGCTAAAATATGGCGGCGATATACGTGTGGGCTTTTTATCTCTTGGCAATGGCTTATTAACTCGATTCTTAGACTCGGTAAGTCGAGGCAACGACTTGTTATCTCGTTCCCACGAGGTACTGTTTTCGTTCTGTAGTCTTCGCATATCATGGAAATACCTAAGGCTAGCAAAACCTGTTTGGAGCCAAAAACGAAAACAGAAACTGCTCGATATCAGAGACAACCTCTATTCGTGACTTGTAACGATACAACTCTGAATAATTATTACGGCTACACTTCCGAGTATAATTAATCGGCAATGTTTTGTTTCATGCTTTTTGGAATGGCAATAAAGAAATACCATAGTTACTTAAGTATGATGCCGGCTCGACTGATGAGAAAATACTTAAAATGACTTAAGAACTAAGCTGTTATTGTTATATGAACTGATGAACTTTACAGGCAATCAATGTATAAACATGTGTTTCGCAATAAGGTGGATAAGTATTTCCGTATGGTACCCGATAAGATGGATGGGAACGCGATTTTGATCATTGTGGCGCTAACGTGAATAACGAGAAAAAGCGAGAATCAAATCGCGCACTCTTTTCCCCTTGATGTTTCATGGTATTTTCGAGCTTAAAACTTAGTTATTTGTTGTCAACATAAAAAAAACACGTCAATTTCAGCAATAAACCCTCTGCAACACTATTTATTAACGTTTAGTTGATCATAACCTTTTAACGTGTGTTTAATTTACCGAAAGAGTTGGTCAGCTGTTCGGCTTTTGGACTTCGGTAACTACGTCTGTATGACGGTAAGGTGCAAACATTTCTGGTCGATGATGTGAGACGTTTTTGAAATAAAAACAGTATTATTTTATTTTTTTGAAACGAAAGAACATTGATCAGAATATGCTTGATCATGAAATGGTGGTTTATAACCGATATTTGTTCACATTCTGACAAACAACGCAGTAACCGAGACACCGTTTCCCAGTTATCACGAGGAACATCCGGTGTTAAACTTCAACGTTTCTGGGTTCAAATTGTGGAATTACAAGTGGTAAGTGCAAATAAAATGTTATTTAATCATTTATTGATTATGTTTAATCAGTATAACACAATCTGTAAGCTTGATAATGCAATTTGACAGTACTTTCACATGGCAATCAAAGTGATTGACAAAACCCGGAAGTGAATTCTGCGACACCTATTGGAAAATATTTTTTGTTGTTAGCAACCGATAATGACCGCCAAGGTTAAATGTTAAATAAACTATGAGTCAGTTCACGTTGTCACAGGCCTCGACGGTACCTTATGATATAGAATATATTCAAAATGATGATCCAGATTTTGCAAATGAACTACTTAAACTTGACAATCTTTATTTCAATGAACTTGTGCAGTCATCTCAAAGTCAAAATATAAAAGATTCAGATGAAAGGTCAATTTTATCATGTTTTATAAATAATGATGATTCTGATTGTGAAATAAACAATGAACAAGAGTCTGATTGTGAACATGATGTTTTTGAAACTAGTTTCAACGATGATGTACTTACTCTGTCAAATGATTATGATGGTACTTCAAGACCTGAAGATGTCAAGGAGATTCATAATGTAAACAAACTGCGAGCAGAAACATGTGGATGTAAAGGATTATATAATGGGAAACCATGCTCATCAGTAGTTGATTTTGAAAAACTGTTCGCTTACAGACAAAACTGCATGGACCTTTCAAATGATGAAAGAGAACTTGTTATTAAGAGTCTTTTGCTTGCCCATAGAGTTACCACTGGCAACATATTGTCCAATAAGAAATCACAAAAGACCCATGTGAAACCATCGCAGATGTATTATTTTATGGGACACAAAATCTGTAAAACCACATTTATTTTTGCACATGCAACATCTTACTGCAGTTTGCAAAGAATGGCAAAATCACTGGATTCTGAGGGGATAAAGCCCAGAATTCATGGGAATAAGCACAAGGCCCCAGCTAACGCCCTTAGCTTTACAGACCGAAGCAGGTTGAAAACCTTTATTGAAAATTATGCAACAGACAATGCTTTGCCATTGCCAGGTCGGCTCCCTCATTGCCCAAATCAGACTGTTCTTTTATTGCCATCTGATGTTAACATTTCTGAAATTCATGAAATATATCAGGAAAGTGCTGTTGAGACTGGCTATAGACAAGTGTGTCTTAAAACATTTCGAAACATTTGGAATGAACTTTGCCCTCACATAGCCTTGGCAAAGCCAACGACAGACCTTTGTTTTAAATGCCAAAAATTTGGTGTAAAATTGGGAAAGTCGGGTCAGCTAAGTGATGAAGATAAAAATGAACTTGTAAGTGAGTACGAGGCTCATCTAAGCACTGCAAAAAAACAAAGAGAGCAGTACAAGGAGTTAACTGCTGCAAGCAAAGATGTTCATAGCAGTGAAATTCTTTCACAAGGTTAGAGCCATTCCAAAACCAAAATAAGATTTATATGTTAATATATTGATCAAAAATATTTGTTCTGAGTACACTTGTCTGTGCCACAATTAATTATTATTTACCCTAACATTTTCTGATACAGTGTATATTACTATCATTTGAAAGTTACTGAATAGCGGTCGGATCACCTGTTGTCATAAATTACAATACTATTTGATTTTTTTTAAATGCTATAATTATTGTCTTTAAAGGTGCTGAACCATGTAGCCAAGATGTGCACTACCACTACTCATGGGACTTTGCCCAGCAAGTTCACTATCCACATCATGCACAACAAGTTGGGCCGATATATTTCGCCACCCCACGAAAGTGCCAAGTGTTTGGCATGTGCGCCGAAGGTTCAGGTAAATTTTTATGGTTAGATGTCACTTGGAATTAAACAAGGAGTAACAGAATAAGACAGTTAAAACTAACTGAAGTAATACATAGTTTACAAATAATTTATTTTTCACAGTTTTTCCGTATTTTACCATTAAGAAAGATTACTAGGTATACCTAGTAGAATTCATTTTTATGCGTGATTGGCTTGTCGATGTTATCACGTGATATTACCAAGTTGGGTATGTAGCTTAAATGTTCCAAAGGTTTAGAGTAAGCCTTCGTAGCACAGTGAATACAACACTGGACTGCAATTTTGGCAACTACGGATCGAACATTAACATTTTGGTATTTTTCTTTCAATTTTGATATCAAAAAGTAAAACATTTTATTAAATAATTGTCCTGAGATTCATTACAGAAAAAACATTTTTTGATGCCAATCTGGTGTAAAGTCCCTTTAACAATTAATATTTATTAACAGGAAAGCAGACATTTTATCTTGTGGACGAGGCCGAATTGCCAGGGAAAGGAAGCGACAGTGTCGTGAGCATGGCCCACCACTACTTTCAGCACTTTGGCGTTGGTGAAAAACATGCTGAGGTATTTAGTGCTTCAAAACGATTACCCATTAAAATTATCTATAGAATAAATATGGATTAAAGGTTCTATCAGCCTATGCAAAGTTCATCCTTATTGCTGAGAAGAGATTATGATAATCAATAGTGAATATAATAGATGATGAAACTTAACATATATTACACCATGAAACACATTCTTACTCAGATGTTTTTCCATTTCACATTCGATGCTTGATAACAATTGGATATTTAGTTTCAACTATGGCTTATGAAATGTGTCCCCCATTGTAACATTGTACTGCATAAAGCTCAAATATGAAAAAAGAATGTATTAAATTTTCCAGGTTCATTTTGATAATGCCGTTGGCCAAAACAAGAACCACACTGTGCTTTGGTATGCCATGTGGCGTGTTATGACAGGTCAGTTTTCTAATCTGTTAATAATTGTTCGTCTGTTTTTTAAGGACTTGTGCATTGAGCTGTCTTTTGAAATCAATCACATCATTGATACCTGCAAGCAGTGCTCTAATTTAATAGAATGCTGAACTGGATTAAGTTATGGATTAAGTTAAAGCATAGTTGGCAGTAATTTTATATAAGGGATATGTTATAACTAAATAAACATATATGTAAACACTCCATTATTGTAAGATTTATATGTCTTGAAAATTTTATTATACCATAGCTAAAATAATATCCTTAGTTTTTTTTTTTTGAATATAGATACGTTTTATTTACACTGAACAGATCTTCCTACAATTTTCAGGACTGCATGAGAGTGTAACACTAAACACTATGTTGGCTGGGCACACCAAATTTGCTCCTGACTGTCACTTCGGCATCTGGAAGGTCAAGTGGCGATGCTGTAATGCCGAGAATCTTCAAGAAATTGCCCACACAGTATCCGCCTCTTCAAAGTCTGGCCACAACATCCCACAGCTGGTTAATGACCCTCAGCAGCCAGTGACATTTCACAGTTGGAAATCATTCCTAAATACGTATTTCAAAACTCTAAAGAATATCACCAAATACCACCATTTCCATGTATCAAAACAGAAACCAGGAGTTGTAGTTTGCAAAGAGTTTGTAGATTCATCAGAAAGTGAATTTAATCTTTTGAGGATGAATCCAGAATGTGGTATTTTGCCTGAACTAAAGCACGCACCGTGCCTAGATGCTGCACGTCAATGGTACCTTCACGATTCTATAGGTCCATTCTTTAGATCTGAGTCATCAAGATCTGCAGTATGCCCTAAACCAACTATGGGGAAAGTCAAAGTTGATATTGGCAAAAATGACACACCGAAAGGCAGTAAACGCAAACATAGCCTTCTGTGTTAATTTAATGTGGACTGGTTAAATGTAGTGCTGCATAGATATGTTTGTCAAACCAGCCAGGAAGTATACTTATGTCATAAATGGCATTTTAAGCAAGTGTAATAAATTGTAACATGACATCATAATAATGAATAGTGTTGAAAATGTGAACTCTTTGTAGTATCGATGTGTTTAGGACTTTAAATACTCACATTAGTAGGTTTGATATGAATATGAGAGGAAATGAAAAATAACTTATTGGGATTGTTTACTTAGATTGTTATAGGCTTGCAAAGTCCCTTTATATTAGTTGGACAGAAAACACTTCTTTAATCAACTTTGTATTGAACAACTTGAGAAATATCCTCTACATCTAAAGACTAGCGCAATTAAGTTATATGTATCTCTGCCATTTGAAGCAGGAGAAAGAATATTTGCTTTTTTGTTGCATTGCATTGTGGAAGTGTTTTTTATTACAAAATCATTGCAAACTACAACTCTGTTTTTTTGCAAATGAAAGAGAATGTGCAGATTTTTCCTTAATCACTTGCTAGGCCTTTAGCATTAATTACCGAAATGTGACTTGACAATTTAAGAAGATGCATTTTTTAGAATTAATACTTCAGTTGAAAATGACATCTCAATGAATTAAGTATTGTCATTTACTCATTTGTTGATGAAATGTTGATTGTAGATCAAATGTTTGTGGCAAATGTGAAAAAATGATCAAAAAATGGCATTATCACATGTAACCATAGCAACAGACTGTTGTTTCCATAGTTCTTTTTGTCATTTTGTACATAAATGAGCAATGTGTACTCTTTGTCTCTATGAATTAGTTAATGTGTTAGCTATAACATACAGTAAAGTTAGTATTTCGACATTGATAGTGCATTTAAAGTAAGAACATTTTTAATGGACATTGTTTTCAAACTGTTTATCAATGTGTAACAGAATGATCCATATCTTTTGATTTCTTTGTACAAAAATGACTTAAACTTAAGGTTTTTATATCTTACACACTTGGTATCATTTAGATGCCAAGAACTTAAAAGGCATTGTAAATTAGGAACACATCTTTTTGTGGCAGACTTCAAAAATGATTGGAATTAGCATTTTCATTAGTAACCATAGCAACAGATTTTTGCTTTGACCGTTGTGGCCAATTTCTATGTCATTATGGACATTAGCAATGTGTACTTGCTATTTTAATTTTGAAGTTTATGTAACACTAGTAAAGATAAGTTAAAAATTTAAATATCTTGACATGGATATTGTATTCAAAATTAGAACAGTTTTGTTCAAATTGTTTTTTAGCGCTGTGTTTCAAAATGTTTCATATGTTTTTTTGAACTTTTGTGAAATTTAACTTGAAACTGCAGTTTTAATTTCTGAAAATACTTAGTATCATAAAGAAGTCAATAACTATAAATAATTTAACTAAGATATAATTCTTTGTTATGCAGACTTTCAAAAATGATTGGTAATAGCATTTTCATAAGTAACCATAGCAACTGAATTTTGCTATGACGTTTGTTGTAAGTTTCTTTATCACTATGGACATTAGCGATGTATACTTGTTATTTTCCTTTTGCAGTTTATGTGATTCAAGTAAAGATACATAGTTTTATATTTTAATATTTTGACTTTAATACTTCATTCAAAATAAGAACAGATTTAGCCAACATTTAGTTCAAATTGTGTTTAATCCCTCTTTTACAAAATGTTCTATATCCATTGGTTTGTTAATATTTGACTTGCAACTTCAGATTTTATTTCTGCAATTGCTTGGTATCATAAAAAAGTCAATTACTTAAAACACAACTTTATGAATAACATTATTTTTTGGTAAACATGTAGAAAATGAGTGAAAATGGCTTTATCAATAGTTACCATAGCAACCAAATGCAGTTTTGAACTTTTTATTAACTTTTGTAATCAAACAATGAGTGCTTATTGTTTCTATGCTAAAACTTATATGTTACATGTAAATAGTCCTTGACATGATATTAATGTGACATGGATATTTCATTCTAAATAAACATATTAGACCATACATTTTGTTCATTTCAATTTCTACACCCGTGTTACGAAAAGTACTATATTTTTTTAGGTTTTGTGAATTTTGTCTTGAAACTTTGGATTTTTGTTCTAGAAATACTTGGCATCATAAAGGTAACAATATCTCAAAATGTCATTTTTGGGCCAGAATGATCATATTCCCATTCCCATCCACATATATATATATATATATATATAAAAGAATAGCCAAGACGAAACCGTAAATATATTTTTACGTACATATTTCTATAGTAGAGAGAAAGAAACAGTAAAGACTTATACCATTTTCGTATGGTTTGGCAATCATGATTAAAACTAATGACAGAGCGTGTAACTAAACGTATAACGCGACAACAAAAAGAAAAAGTTATTATATGGTTTTCGATGAAATATGGAGATTTATTAGTGCAATGGCAGCAGTGTAAATATCAATTTGATATCTGCACTGCAAAAAAAATGAGTGTAAATATCAACTTGAAGAACTACATCTTCAATCCATTGCAGTAACTTCCCATTGATCGAAACATTACACGTTGATTTTTAATCTGTGGGAGAAATGTAGATGCTTATCACTTGGCTAATACTGTTTTAAGTAATTAGCATGAGTTTAGACTCAGCAATTTAAAGAAGTGTAACAGAAGGATGAAGAGATCGTTATTAGAATTTGGTTGATTAGTTTATGTCCGCACAATAATGTAGATTTATGTTTAATATGCAGTTGACTGCATTGCAGAACTTGGTCTATGTATACGGTAATTCAATGGTAATTTGTTATTCAAAAATACGATAGATTAATTCCAATATTTCTTAAAAACACGAAATTTGCAGTAATGAATTATACGGAAAGTGATCAAAGCGTTTTTCTTTTTTTCAGTTTGAAAATAATATGCATCATGATTTTAATATACCGGGTCCTCTAGTGGTAGAGCACGAATCACCGACGTCCTGTTTTGGTCCATTTGCATTGTCATGAGTATCTAGTATAATGCTGACGTAAATTTAACGCAGGCCCTATCATGAATAATGACATCTCGGTATCCGGTTCAATGTAACTGATGATATACATTTATATGATTTGTTTCCGATTATGTCTGCGTTTCAAGTTGAAATGTACTTTAGCTGCACTCCAGCGGTGCTACGTGTATTTACCAAGACAATTCATACGATATTAAAAAATCAGTGTGTAAACGGCAGTATGTCACAATCGGCACTAGCATGATACGTAGTCAGAAAACGATGTGCAAAGGGCAGCACTCAACACATGTAACTAGCATGATACTGGTTAAGCATGATACGTGGTCAGAAAACGACGGTGTGTAAAAGGCAGCAATCAATACATGTAACTTGCATGATACTGGATTAAAAACCACAGTGTGTAAAGGCAGCCCTCAACATACGGCACTTGCATGATACGTAATTAAAAAATGACAGTGCGTAAAGGACAGCCCTCAATATACGGCACTGGCATGATACGGGTTTCAGAAACGACAGTGGGTAAAAGGCAGCCCTTAACATACGGAACTGGCATGATACGTGATTAAGAAACGACAGTGTGAAAAATGCAGTACTCAACATACGGCACTAGCATGATACGGGATTAAGAAATGACAGTGAGTAAAAGGCAGCACTCAACATACGGCACTTGCATGATACGTGATTAAAAAAACGAGATTGTGAAAAATGCAGTTCTTAACACACGGCACTAGCATGAAACGGGTTCAAAACAAAACGTCAGCGTGCAAACGGCAGCTTTGCCAAATAAATAAGATGAAGAGATGCATGTTTTTACATATGACATCTGACAACAATATTCTACACTATAACATAATCAGCATATCAGTTGATGATGCCTAACGTAAATAAGAGTTTTTCTGTTATCAAATAGAAGCTCGGTGATATTTAACATTTATACATTCTAATTGTATAAGAATCATCATTGATAAGAGTAAGTATGACAGAGGGCCGACATCCTTTCTATTTTAATAAAATAAATTCCTTATTTGGGGAATATAACATCACATATAACAGTTTATTCTGCCAAGTACGGTTAACCATATGCCACAGACCCGAGTTTGAAACGGAGCATTATTTTTTGCTATTGTTGTGAATGTATAAACGCATTTGTATATTTTCCTATTAACGTAAAACGTATAGCCTCGGAACGGTCAGTCATTCATAAAGAGGAGTTATTTTGCTTGGCAAATTACCGAGGCTTATCTTTCATTTGGCGTAAAGAGACAATGTGCAACCTATAAAAATAATCAAATCGGTTCCAAATGTAAACGCAAAAATGCGATGCAAACGGACAGAAATATTGTTCTGAAAACACACAGTCTGCGGAAGAACGTAAGATTAGATAATTTGATATGACCTGTAGGGCATATCAGACATATAATTACTACGCACTTTTTAATATAATAAAGACCAAAGAAAGCGTGTATTTTCATTTGCCTGATATTTAGTTTTCCTGAATTAGTTGTCCAATGTTGAGGTTAATCATATATGAGGCTATCTATAACATCAACTATTGCTAATCGTTTCCTTTAATTGGTGTTTCATTTCTTTTCCAAATAAAAGCAGGTTTGTTCAGAGATTGCTCTATTTGCTGTCGTTTTAAAATGAGAAATTTCAAAAGTATCTCCATTAAAAACAATGCAATCGAAGACACACAAACAGAAGACAACTTTTCAAACAGACGAGCCCAAGGTTGTTTGCAATGTTTACCCATAGTTTTAAATAATCAATCGTTTAAAATCAACATAAGGTTTCAGCATAATGTCCTCTGGTGTTGAACGATTGTACAATACATTTACTGATGCAACTCTTGTAAGACTAACATAATGTTTACGGGAAATAAATCAGTCAAATAGAGGATGCTTATTTTGGGCCTCAAAATAGAAGGAACATTTTAGAGTGAATGATATAAGTTAAACGAGATTCGTGCATATGACCAAACACACTTTATATCAATGTTTTCCTGAGCTGGTCTCACGACATTTTCCTTTAAAAAAGGTGCATGGCTTATGTCGCGATGTGTGCATTTACATCTAACACTGACGGTTATTTTAGCCATTGGTTTCGGCAAAGACAGTGAACCAATATGCAAAATGATTTATTCATAGTTTTTTTATTCACTTTATTCAATATTTAATCTATATATAAACATATATAAATACCCGTGGTACTCTAAGAGTTTATTGTTGAACGATATTGTTCAGATATAAAAAAAAAAAAAAAACTTTTCGTCCAAACAAGATCGCAAACTTATATTTCGCTGCCAAACTGGGGAGGTATTCAATACAAGTCTTCATTTGTCTGAGAAGAATATAGCTTTTCGGATTTAATAATGAAAATAACAGACCGATATATTTAATGAGGTCGATGATTTATTTAATTGTGTTGTCTTAATTTGCATATTCAATAACACAATAGAATATGGATTGGATCACACAGTAAACCAACATAATGTTTTGATTTGTTTTCAAATAATTGCATTTGAACAACATCATTATACCTTACAAAAAGGTTTATCTTCGAAAAAAAAAAACAACAACAAACATTCAAAAGGCTACTATGTTCTTACAAAAATGAATGGTGTGCTAATTGAATTGTTTAACGATGTTAATTACACGCCAATTGCAATAATAATTTCTGGAATACGTTTGAAAGAATCATAGATCAAAATTTAATCGAAAAAAACTAATTTTTTGCATATCTTTCCACGACGTAATGTTTGTTAAACGGCGTGAATTATGTTGTAGTGTTGATACAATTATGATTGGCGATTTTTTCGTGGCATAGTTATTAAACACGGACTATTTCTCAAAATTGCCAAAGAAAGTTAATTACTTATTATCCGGCCCATATTAACCAGACAACCCTTTCTGTATAAACCACTTGTAAATCTTTGGTCTGTTCAAAATAACGAATTTCTTTCAGAAAATTTAATCTAAACAAGAGCAATATTGTTAAAAATTATCATAGTTGTCACGTTATCCAATTTCAAAACTGACACCATTCAAAGATTGGTTATCAAGGGAACAAGGCGCGAAATGCAACTGCTCCTCACCATTCTGTCAAGTGTTATTTGTTATTGGAAAAGTATACATTTATAGCGTTACTGCAGATACACTCCCGCATTTCGAAGTGTTCAGTGGCTCTAATTGGCTATAAAAAAAACGGGTCTATTTCATTCAATAAGACATACTATATACATTCCTTTTTTCATAATTAGCATTTTTGTTAATAAGCGCCGTTTACGTCTTTATGCAGTGCCTAAAACAATAGCAGAACTTCCATTTTTATACATGAATTAATTTATTGGTGTTCGAGGATCAAACTCCAACATATACTTTTGTAACATGAAGTTGTTAAAAGTGTAGACACTGAAATGAAACACTCATCAAAACATAAAATTGTTTGCAAAGAAATATTAAAAATATACTTACATATTAATGCTTTAACATTGGTATATACTAAGGAATAACACTGTTTAGTGTATAAGGGAAATTGTTTACACGATGTATAGATGAACGTTTGGCAATGTGGGCCAAACTAATTACATATATGTTGAAGCTCAAGCCGGTTTTCGCTCCAAAATGGGACTAACGGACAATATATTTGTCTTACATAGTTTAATAAATCAGGTTTAAAATATGAATGAACAGCTGTTTTGTTTATTGTGGATTATTCCAAAGCCTTTGACTATTAGGTTAGGCCAAATATATGATTTAAATGATATAAATTAGGCCTAAGAGTAAAACTGTTTAGTGTTATAAAAGGCATATACATCAGTGTTTAAACACAAGTTAATCTTCATGGTGAAGCTGGTGAAATGGTAGAAAGTTTTCTCGGTGTCCGGCAAGGGGAGTGTTTAAGCCCTTTTATATTGCTCTGTTTCTGTATTGATCTTAACTCCTTTTATTGATGTATGCAGATGACATTGTAATTTTTGCAAAGACCAGTGTTAAAATGCAAACTGATCTTAACATTTTAGAAAATTTCTGTAGAAGATGGAAGCTTTCTGTAAATAAAGTTAAGACTAAATTTGTTGTTTTCAGAAAAGGCGGTAGATTAGCATAACATATTCATTTTCATTATGGCGATTCAGAAATTGAAATTGTACCAAAATATTGTTATTTGGGAATTGTGTTTACGTCTGGAGGCTCCTTTATTGGATGTCTGAAAACATTGTCAGGACAAGCATATAAGGCAATTTTTAAAATGAAGAAATAATTTCAAAGCTTTGTTAACATATCGACTGAACATGTTTTAGATTTATTTGATAAACTAGTTAAGCCTATTTTATACTATGGATGTGAAGTTTGGGGGTTTTCCCGTGCAAAAAAACGTAGAAAGAATACATACTATTTTTGCAAGAATTTACTTCGTGTTAAAACTTCTACACAAAACGATTTTATCTATGGAGAACTAGGCAGGATTGATTTTTATTCGATGAGATTAACAGTTATATTGAAATATTGGTTTAAGATATTACACTGTGGTGAACGAAAATGCATCAGTATTATATACAAAACAATGTTAATTGAAATTGAAAATAACTCTGGAAAAAGCAACTGGGCGGTTATGGTGAAAATAAATGTTATGCATTTTCGGTTTTCAAAACGTTTGGATAGCACAGGGTGTTAGAAACAAAAATATAAACATTAGCATATTTAAGCAAATTTTGAAATGCAATTATATCTTAACCAAGTCAACACTCAGAAGTATAGAATAGCACTTACATGTAACGTTCGTCTTCACACCGGCTTGGTATTGAGACTGGTCGATGGAGAAACGTGCAAAGAGAACAACGGTTATGCGCTACATGTAAAAAGTTAGAAGACGAATACCATTTCTTATTTGAATGCATATTGTTTAATGACATACGAGGTAAATATATCAAGCGATACTATAGAGAAAGACAAAGTATGTTTAAAACTATTCAGTTGTTAAAATCCAACAACACAAATGTTGTGAGGAAATTAGCTGTATTTATCTTTAATGCTATTGAAATAAGAAAGACACATACCCTAATCCAGGCCAATTAAGGGAGACCTAAAATGCTTTAATGCTGGTCGACAAAGATATTTAACTAGTTTCATTCAAATGTTTATTCACTATTAAGGTTATGAACATTATATTATTTTCAGGTTGGTATACTAAATTAAAATACAGTTGTTGTCTTAAGATTTGTCCATTTGTTTAAATTGATCTTATATACTAACAGTTCTCTCTTAATTTCGAACATGGGCCATTTGCTCTTAATTGAATATGTGTTTACAAGGGGAGTTAAACCTATAATAGGTATACAACAGAGAAAAAGGCTGATGTACTTAGAAAAGTATATTGAATTATAAAGCTACAGTTGTTAACATTGTGATATAGATAAACCTATTTATAAATATGCTCCACCATACATGTTTATATAGGCCATTGTATTATGTTAATTTAATCAAGGGTCATATTGGCTTCAAATATGTCGTGTGTTGTTTATTGCTTTTGAATAAACTTTCTACTTCTTCTATACAAGATGGTTCGTATATACGTTCAACCTAGGAACACTTGTTTAGCGTTCAATGCATTTCAAATAAGCTATTATGATTTTTTATAAATTTTAATAAAGAAAGATACTCCTATTAAAGATATGTAGGAAATAATCCATTCTTTACGAGGGTTTTTAAGATACCAGGTTTAAAACTTGAAATATTCATCATTCATTGCAGCTTTACCATGGTATTGGTACAATAGTTCAACCACCTTCCCATATAAGTCACATAATGACAAATGTTACCATAACCAATAAATCGTTACAACACGTGTTTTGAAGTGTTGGTAAAATAACAGGTAAAACTAGTAGTACTTTTATATCGGCGGGTTGGTATATTTCACCACTGCGAAGTTTATTTATGTAAGTTCGCTCATTTCGTACACCATAACATTATATTTGGCGTTAGGTGGTCTGGCAGTTTAATATGACATTTTATTACAAAAATCGCATCATTTGTTATAACAGATGCAAGACAGATCTAGACAGCACGCTGTCTCTTATTATATTTCGTCTCTGGATATCTATTTATTAATTGCATTTTAAAATGTAACAACAAATGTAAATACATATACTTGAAAACTTGCTTCAATGATTTACTGGACTATCAGTTTAAAGCATATTTAAGAGTTATTTATATCCCTAAAATTCATTGGTAAGTATGCTGGCGATATAGCAAGTAGGAGATCATACAAACAAAAGCCTTAATTCATAAAATGTTCTGAACACTGCCTCCGCATTTAAAGCACGATATATTTTATTGCTTGTTTAGCATAGGGCATAGTGATACAATTCAACAAAGAAGAAGAAACACAAATTATTTCAAAAACTTAAAGCTGCACTCTTACAGATACACTTTTGTATTTTTTGTCTTGGAAAGAGCAAACCTTTGCGTAAATATCTGCAATATTTATGCAAAAAGCTACAGAAACAAGCTCAGTAGCAAACATTTAAACATAAACCCGGTTTAGTGGCACTGGGTAAACGCCAAAGACATAGAACATAAAATCACAAACAAGAAAGATAGAAGAACAGCACGTCGTACAATAAAATTTAACAATAAAACAAATAATAATGAACTTATAGGTAAACCCCAAGTTCTTCTATCATTAGAGATCCCAACTCTATCTGCAGACGGCGGAATACAATTCAGAACACCTTATGCAAAAACTTATGAAACACGGTGAACAAGCTGTCATTAACATTAAAACTTTTTTAATTTCCGTGCACGAAAAAACTGTCAAATGGCACAAGGGCTAAGTCTAACAGGCGTTGTTAAACAGGCACACAAAGCACAAAATGACACAGTCTGACAACAAATGCATCAATATATATACATATCAGTTATTGTCAGACTCATAGGCTTAGAATGGTTAGCGAAAGAGAAGTCAAGTGGAGTTTGTGCATACAACCTCACAATTGTCCGTGCGTTTCATTAAGCCAGATAAATGGCTAATCGTGGCCAGTACCAACCGCAGCAAAGATAAATTACATATACAAATCATATAAAATGATACTTTATCGTCCGTTGCTCAACTCACAGACACAGACATCAAAGCATTAAATGAATCCAGCAGTAGGAGCAGTGTCAAAGTCCTCAAAACTACGATACGATCTTGCAAACATAGTAGTCAAGGTTTATTATTTTGATAACATCTTATAATAAATAGAGCATTGCACAAATCCTGAGTTTAAACAAATTAAAGTAGAGAAAACACAAGGGAAATAATATTCCTTCGTATATCTTTCGAGCTGAATAGCTAAACAGAAATTATTCATCCCTTGTCCTTACTAATGGGTTCACACACAGGTCATTAGAGATGTAAATAAGCCGGTAATATACGTTATATTCTCTTTGTTTACAGAGACTTTACATGACACCACTTTTATTCACACTCTACTTTCATCTGTAGCACCCTCACTCCAATTCCTTTCCTATGCACTAAGCCGTTCAATCGTATATTTATAAAGTCATAACAACCACGTCTGATGATACAAGTTTTATTGTTAGCAATTATTTATTTCTTAGTTGCCAATTAATTTGTTCTAATAAACGAGAGTAAAGCTGACTCTCATATTTTAACTTGGCAGACTGCCTAAACACGGTCCGTAGACTTAAAGATTTAAACCCAATTACATTTTCCCATATTTTAACTACTAGGCAGAATATAACCCACACTCCTAACCAGGAACAGACTCAGACTCTGGCTCTAAACTAACTTACTATCAAGTTCCAGATAAGTGTTTTATATTTCCCCATTGCCCCTTATTGGAGTTGAAAATAAATCTTAATCCCCCTAAATAGTATAACGACATCATGTAATACATTTAACCTCACGTGACAATAATCAACGTATTTTACTGGCTATCGTTACAAAAAGGAGCTTGTCAATCAATAATTCCAGTGACGTAAAATTTAACAAGACCAAAACCCTTTAACAGGATTTTAGTAAACAAAGTAATTAACAATTATTAGCCATTAGCGGTTGACCTTAGCCGTAGCCGATTGATCCTCGATGGTACCAAGTAACTTATGAGTTTAGAAAAAGGTAGGTACTTTGATAATTATTAAGTCTAAGGGCCATTCTTAGCATATGCTAAAGAGATTTACTGTTCCATCTATGATCAGAATATCTTAATGACACCTGCTGGTAACTACGCTCCAATAAAAATAAACGCTATGACATTTTGACTACTTAGTAGCTAAAGGCAGAAATGATGACCTAAACAGAGATGAATTGATATTTGCGAGGGCCATTCTGTTACACAACCATGTGAAATGTTTTAAAATAAATATATTTTAACGAATTTATTCCTGCTAAACACTTCAAAACGAGGGAGCTCGTTGTAACATACTATGCTTTTTAAAATAAACGTCAGGATAAATAAACTTCTATAATGGTTCACACGATGTAAAGCAGAAAACAACATCGTTTATAGGACAGATTTCTATCTTCTGTTGAAAAAAGCTATTTAGAAAACAAGCGACTAACAAGACCCTGGCGATCCGTGTTTGGAAAACACTTCACAAATTATGTCAGACAGATTTATGAATATTGTCATACGTGTGTGCATGGATTTAAACTCCAAATCATAACCACATAAATGGGGGGACATGTTAAAAATCATCTAGCAATTACTAAGAACGCATATACGCACGGAAATGGTTAGTGAAAACACATCAATAATGACTTGCGGTTAAAGCAAGTTTTTGAGCAAGCATTTCATCGGTTGAACATCAGTATTGAAATAATTTATCATAACCGAAGAAAGAAAAGTGCCATCATTTTTTCTCTAATTTTGTCAATATCAAAACATATTGATTTAGATGTCAAAACGTATTTAGAAATTGGCAATAGTACGCACAAATAAATCTTCTGTTTTGCACAACCATGAATCATGTGTCTTCTTTTAAAGTACGTTATATAGTTGAAGACATGCATCATAATAAAAGGCAAATTAGACCCAGCCAAGTTTTTTTTATTTAAAAATAATTTGTTATATGTATCAGTTGGGTGTGCAATTCAGTATAAAATTATTTACTCATTAGGACATTCTTGTTTATCTATCTGAGCTTTCCTCTTGAAATAGATTTATTTGTACATAATATGTTAACAGTTGTCACTTGTTTAGATGGTATTTTTTTCTAAAGGCTTGTTGATAAACTTCTTGACAACAGTGGATTACATTTTTGCGCAAAATTCTTGTTACAATTTTAATATAACTTGTTAATCCTCAACGGTTTTACCGTGAACAACCGGTTCCCTGGTAAAAATGTGGCACATATGCGTATTACATTAAAAGTATGAAAAATTCAGTCTCGGCTTAATGACGTTAATGGATCGTGAGAATCCGCACATATGGTAATGGTGAGCGCATTAGGAGCTTTATTCTGACTTTGCATTATGTGTCACCACAAACACTTCTCATATCTGTAGGTTATAGAATCATCGTTAAAGCAGAACATTGATGAATTATATGAATTTTTAAACTAACTACTCAATTCAAATTTATTTTGTCATTATATATTGTGAGTACATTGATTTTACAACGATTTTATCAAACCCGTTAGTAACAACTTAATTAATTGATTGACGATTACAACACAATTAATTCAATTAATATTTTATGACAATGACAAATCGTCAATCGTAAACTTACTTGTAGTTTCACTGACGACGCTTATAACCCTACACAGCCTCTGTTGACCAGTAAGCTAGTTTTCAAACAGAACACCACAGAAAGCCTTGTTTCAGAAGCATTGATATTTATATATAATAATAAATATAATGATGTTGGTTTTAATGGCAATAGTTTATACAATACATAAAAAAGGACAAGATGTCTTGACAGCAACCGATGTGAAAAAACTTAAAGTGACCTTCGTATCGAACTGTGCTCCCACATGAACTTAATATGAACTCCGCGGAAAACATGATCTGGTTTGATCTACATAGAGAAGGTCTGAAAACAAATTATGTATTCATGCTTTGTGAACTCTATACAGTGAACAGTACTTCAAACTGTTTATATAAATATTTGATTTTAGAAATGTGTCTTGGATGATAGCGATGTAAGTAATTATTCACCTTATCGTTTACTAAAATATACTTGCAATATTTTCAAATACAAATTCATGGTTTTTATAAGTTTAAATATCTTTCTCTTAAAATATCAAGCACAATTGTGACACCAAATAGTATGGTTTTTCAAGTTTTTTTCGGACTCTGTTCTCTGTCAAGTAGGAAACTGAAGTTAGCGTTCAGCTTAAAAGTATCGACATGTTTTTATTACATTGTTAATTGTTGGATTAGATAAAATATTCATTTGGATTATTTCACATTGTCTCAGTAACTGCTTTATTCTAAAGGCTTATTGGCAATAAACGAAAAATACGAATGCAAATGTCAAATTGGTCTTGTCTCAAAATGTTAAAACCGTTAAAAATATCTTACATGAGGCCAGGCACATGATATGGAACTTAAACCAATTAATTTGCGCATGTTAGGCAAACCCTTTACTGAATATATACAAATTTTGTCAGAAGATGTCGATATATATGATAAGAATGTATATCTGAACAGTATAGTCAGATATTCACATCAAAGACGGTTAGTTATCATGTTTGAAAACCGATCAAGGTGGCTTATTCATAATTTCTAGGCATTCCATTGTTAAAACATACAAACAACTCATACTTCTTTATATTTTATTTCGATACTCTCATATTACCGAAAACGGAAACAAACTAAATGCAATGAAACAGTATGTGCAATACAGATTAAAGACAAAATATTATGAAGTCAAAAAGATTATTATGAAGATATTTGAAAATAATGTCTCCATAATATTCTTTATGATATATTATTTAAATAGATATAAACTGTATTTCTTCATAATTAAAAGGAACTTTTGAACAATGTAATATTATTATCAGATTTATTCAAAGAAACTTCACGTAATTAATGTATTTTAAGACAAATTATCAAACACCAACATCAAAGAATAGTAATAGAAAGAACCATCATAAAAATAATTATATAATGCTACATATGAAACATGCATTCTAACACATAACAGAAAGGAAAGATCAATTTCATGTAAACGTTTTAGCCTGTACACAGTGTTTATTATACCAATAGAGACTGTCTTCATGGAGGAGATTAAACATTGTTAAACAGATATACAAGTTTAAGTATAATTGTGGGTTGTCCTAAATGCCTTGTTTTTTTTACATTTTACTTGGTTTCTTAAAACGGAAATGCCCTTTAAATTTGTTTTTATATATTTATCTTTTATTTGTTCCTTCTCCCCGACTTTACAAACTAGTACGCTTATTTTTTTATCTTTTGCTATAGTACGCATCTTATTTCTCCTTGCATTTTGCTTTACATTGATTACATTTGTTAAATCTGTATTAAATTATCATATTATGTTCACTTGACAGAGCTGCCTTCTCGTTGAGCATATACATATATATACGTCTTGTTGCTGTATATATTTAGTATATACACATACTGCATATATTAACATACATCTGGAAACTACACAAGAGAGTTTTTAGTATAACCATGTTTCATTGGCACTGTAAAATGTTAATTTTTATACAATGAAACTTGACTTATAGGTCAAGTGGTTCAATCTTTATAGAGAGGTTTTGGGATAAAGGGCTGGTTTTGGGGTAGACACAGGCTGATTTACTGTTTACAGTACAACACATAATGGATCAAAATCACATTTATGGTAGAAGGAAACAATAAGCACATTTTGATACATCAAATGCATTGATATGGTTAAAGTTACTATGTTGATTGCATGTTTTTCATGTCCTAAGTTGTGTGTGAAGAAACCAACTATAGATATAAGAAAATCATTTAATGAAGAAATAAATCCATACATATATCAATATAATTATATTAGGTCTCATACTTGTCAATCTCACAACGCTCTTCTTTTTTTAAGGTACGCTGCATGACAATCGCAACTTTCGGTACATCAAGGGATTTAACTGTATTATATAAGCACGATAGAATTTCGAACACATTATTATATTGTCTAGGCTTTCAAACTTATAAAATGAAAACACTGTTATATTGATATTAAGATTATAAATGCCATACCTGCCCCAATTAAGAACAACGCTTTATAATAACGAGTTGTAATGTTACAAGTTAACAGAAATGACGTCCGTTTCTGGTGCCCTGCATGTTATAATCAATCAGGTTTATGTATGTTTATGTAATTACAAAAGCTCGAACGAACCCGATCCAAGTCTGTTGGCATGGAACAAAAATTTGCCGCAATGATAATGCTTTCATGCATTTTGATATAAAACTCCAGAGTTTAATGGCTACCGATAGTAAATATGTCGGTGATAATGTTTCTCGTAACGTATGCATCAACGTATTCCCATCTGTCATTACAAGATGCGTTTCAACCCTTATTTCTTACAGAAACTGCTTAAAAATTTTAATGGCTACTTCAAGATTGTTCGATATTTTAATCTTGAACACAGAATAAAGCATGGAACGCTAGTTCAACCCGGTAAGCATTCAGTCATTCTTTGCCTTTAAATATGTTTTAGATTTTCAGTTATGGTTATTACACAAACACGTGTCAGTATATATACGATTCTTTGTTCATGTTGTGTTACAAGTCTTCAAATCGTAATTTCCACTGCCATTTTGAACACATGCATCAAAAAATAACACCTTTGCATACAATTATTACATTATGAACTACATAGACATCACAAAACAACAGACAGAGCATGATATTGGAATAGAAAACGAAAATATGGTGATACGGATATTTCAGTACGGTTAACTGTATTGTTTCTTCTGAATATGGAAAAGGAAATTAATAGGTATACTCTAAATGCTTTAAGAAATGCAAAATACATCTTGTTCAGGCTAACATTACGTGTTTGAAGCCCAGCAAAGGGCAACAGAGTCGTTCTATATAAGAAATTGATCATTTATATTCACATTTTGCTACTATTAATCACTTAAAAATGATGATTTTGGCATGCCAATTGTCTTTTTCAGTGAATTCCAAATATTTTAAAGAAAGACAATTATGTTTTTTGGTTAAAGTCGTTGTCGCAGCGACTGCTAGGAATGGGCTAAGAGTAAATTGGTATTGGTATTAAACTGTTATTTGTATAATAAACTTTTGAACTCCACGGACACCCACTGAATGTTTTATATTATAGAGGATTAAATTTCCCTAAGTAACCTGATTATTTCCCTGAATAGCCTTAGAATAAGACTGAGTTTTACACAAATCACATACTACTAGGAACAGGCGCATCAATATTGTGCGCGGGGAGGCACTTACAGAGTACATCACAAATCACATAATACTAGGAACAGGCGCATCAATATTGTGCGCGGGGAGGCAAAACTTACAGAGTACATCACAGGTCATACATCTGTCTCCTTCTTATTTGTCATGCATATTTGTTTTAAACTTTTTATATTAGATGTCATTTCAAAACAAAAAGTCTGCAAAACACCACCAGCGGCGACCAAGATAACCTGCCATTATCATGTTTTATTACCACCAACATTCATTTATGATACATATTAAAATTGAAATATTTTGTATTGTTCTCAACCGTTGTTATGTTCGAAACAGATATCGACTATGTTGCAATAAATTCAAAAAGTACAAATGACCTTTATAACTTTATGATACACTTAAAACTACGGGGAAAAGTTTAGAATTCCGTCCGGGATATCGCCTGTGAGTGTGTTGATCTGAAACGCGATTCTCGATTGTACGATGATAAAATTGCGAGATCACGAAATTATGATAAGGAAAACGCGACTTTTTGATAATACTAACAGCGACAGTACAATAACAAAAACGCGAAAATACGACAGTATGATAGAACGATCATGATAATGCGATATTCTATCGCGTTTTCACCAGGGTAATATCGCATTTTCACCATCATTATATTGTGATTACGCGTTTTTATTATGGTAGTACCGTACTGTCGCGCTATAAGTATTGCACTGTCACGTTATAAGCATCGCAATTTCGCGTTATAAGTATCGTACTGTCGCGTTACCATAGCATCATTGTAAATTGTAAAAACGAAATGTTGACCAATCTAATACCATGTATTGGCATAATTATGATGTATTATTATACTGACAATGGTAAGTCGATATCGTTCCCACATTTAGAGCACAACGAGCCGTATGAAGGATAAGCGATCATTGATAACCCTTTGTTTTAGGGAACCTGTCTACGGCAAATAAAACGCATTTCACACCTAATTTACACAGAGATACTATTAAGAAACGACTTCCCAAGTAGTATTTGGACTATCTTTCAAAAGATGAGCTTAATAACACTAATCTTACCTATTTTTGTTGCACATAAAAAGTAATATGAGCTTTTTCGTCCAGAGAAAAGTTGCGCTGTTGACATAACAATCGTCTACTTCGTGTCTGATTTCGGCTTATTCTTGATTTTGCCGTTTTGACCATTTAATTTCCTTCATACGATTTGACGGGTAGAAAACACACATCGTGAAAACACGAACTTACCTTTATCAGATTGTAACAATGTAAAAATGCTGGAAATGAGCCAGCTTGAAATATAACAAAATAACACATTAATAATGTAACACTAAAATCAATGTTTTTCTTGTTAATAATACATTTACAAACTTGTTACTTCATGAATAAGATAGGTTTGTCGAGTGCAAAATGTTTTTTTAAAATGCCATGAAGGTTTAATGATAATATCTCCGCAACGTCTATATCAATGAAGACAATTATCCCGATTAAAACGTGTTTTTGACAGCCACTGAATATGATTGAGTTGTCTCAATGTGAGCTTCTGATATTCACTTTTGAAATGAGTTGACATTCGAAAATTAGACTTTCGTGATAAGTCCTACTTTTAGGCAGTTGCCATAATCAGAAATATAAACTAGATTATAAAATAAAACATATTTTTTTTGTTTTACCATCCTTTGTATTCTTCATCTGTTTCGTTCTAAAATACTTTACTCTATTCAAGAACAAAGGAAATTAAAACCTTTTACGGGAACGTGCATCTGTTTTGATTGTTGTTTTTATAGTGAATATTTTCTTAACTTTTTTGCATTCCACGCTGCAGTGAAAATAGGAAATAAGAAAATAGATTGCAATGGCTTTCTGGAAAACAACAGAACGAAAAGGTATTTAATATTTATTTAATCAAAAGTTAATACAAATATTTCTTGTACGAACGTTCCTGGAAATGATACTTGATGTGACATTTATCGTAAAGTGTTTGTATTTCAATTCTCAGTTGAAAGAGAGTCATAAAGTTGTTTTGTAACATATTTAATCTTCGAAAGGACTTTTATATCAGCTTTGTGTTTGGTAAACCAAAATGTATGCCAGATAAAGCGCTTATTCCAGTACATTGGAGTCGATCCTGAACAATGAACAACATTCGAACTAGGTATGAGAGTCGTATAATTCTGAAGAGCCGCCACATAAATTTCTTCATGAAAACATAAAACGTATCTTTGTTTTAGAGACTTTAAATCTAATTTTTAGAAAAGCAATTGATACCAACTCCAATGCAAATACCTTCGCATGTTGAAACTTTGTTGAATCACGCAAAAATCAAACGCGAAATGTCAAACCGACATACACAATTGAACTACAAACAATAAAACTAACACGTTGTCTACCACAATCGCTTTCGGTTCCTCTTGGGATCACTCAGCGTAACACAATATAAGTTCACGGGTGGTTTAAACCGGATAACGTGTTCTCTCCCCTGGTCTATATCTAATGTCAACATTTAACGCATACGCTTATGAAGCGTTTGTCCGGATGTTATTAGATGTGACTGAAGATGTTCTTACACATAAGTATCAAACACAACTTCATATAACATATATCACTTGTCAATAATAAATATACAATCGATGCAACAAATGTCGACTCCTCCTCCTAGGTATAATAACGTTTTGTATGAACAAGCAATATATGTAATTTCAAATTGTATAATGAATGCTTCAATAGCTATTGAACGAAATTATTCAGCGCAATGAGAAACGAAACATGTATTAACAAACATTGTAAGCATAAATTTTCATGGCTAAAATATGGCGGCGATATACGTGTGGGCTTTTTATCTCTTGGCAATGGCTTATTAACTCGATTCTTAGACTCGGTAAGTCGAGGCAACGACTTGTTATCTCGTTCCCACGAGGTACTGTTTTCGTTCTGTAGTCTTCGCATATCATGGAAATACCTAAGGCTAGCAAAACCTGTTTGGAGCCAAAAACGAAAACAGAAACTGCTCGATATCAGAGACAACCTCTATTCGTGACTTGTAACGATACAACTCTGAATAATTATTACGGCTACACTTCCGAGTATAATTAATCGGCAATGTTTTGTTTCATGCTTTTTGGAATGGCAATAAAGAAATACCATAGTTACTTAAGTATGATGCCGGCTCGACTGATGAGAAAATACTTAAAATGACTTAAGAACTAAGCTGTTATTGTTATATGAACTGATGAACTTTACAGGCAATCAATGTATAAACATGTGTTTCGCAATAAGGTGGATAAGTATTTCCGTATGGTACCCGATAAGATGGATGGGAACGCGATTTTGATCATTGTGGCGCTAACGTGAATAACGAGAAAAAGCGAGAATCAAATCGCGCACTCTTTTCCCCTTGATGTTTCATGGTATTTTCGAGCTTAAAACTTAGTTATTTGTTGTCAACATAAAAAAACACGTCAATTTCAGCAATAAACCCTCTGCTAACACTATTTATTAACGTTTAGTTGATCATAACCTTTTAACGTGTGTTTAATTTACCGAAAGAGTTGGTCAGCTGTTCGGCTTTTGGACTTTGGTAACTACGTCTGTATGACGGTAAGGTGCAAACATTTCTGGTCGATGATGTGAGACGTTTTTGAAATAAAAACAGTATTATTTTATTTTTTTGAAACGAAAGAACATTGATCAGAATATGCTTGATCATGAAATGGTTGTTTATAACCGATATTTGTTCACATTCTGACAAACAACGCAGTAACCGAGACACCGTTTCCCAGTTATCACGAGGAACATCCGGTGTTAAACTTCAACGTTTCTGGGTTCAAATTGTGGAATTACAAGTGGTAAGTGCAAATAAAATGTTATTTAATCATTTATTGATTATGTTTAATCAGTATAACACAATCTGTAAGCTTGATAATGCAATTTGACAGTACTTTCACATGGCAATCAAAGTGATTGACAAAACCCGGAAGTGAATTCTGCGACACCTATTGGAAAATATTTTTTGTTGTTAGCAACCGATAATGACCGCCAAGGTTAAATGTTAAATAAACTATGAGTCAGTTCACGTTGTCACAGGCCTCGACGGTACCTTATGATATAGAATATATTCAAAATGATGATCCAGATTTTGCAAATGAACTACTTAAACTTGACAATCTTTATTTCAATGAACTTGTGCAGTCATCTCAAAGTCAAAATATAAAAGATTCAGATGAAAGGTCAATTTTATCATGTTTTATAAATAATGATGATTCTGATTGTGAAATAAACAATGAACAAGAGTCTGATTGTGAACATGATGTTTCTGAAACTAGTTTCAACGATGATGTACTTACTCTGTCAAATGATTATGATGGTACTTCAAGACCTGAAGATGTCAAGGAGATTCATAATGTAAACAAACTGCGAGCAGAAACATGTGGATGTAAAGGATTATATAATGGGAAACCATGCTCATCAGTAGTTGATTTTGAAAAACTGTTAGCTTACAGACAAAACTGCATGGACCTTTCAAATGATGAAAGAGAACTTGTTATTAAGAGTCTTTTGCTTGCCCATAGAGTTACCACTGGCAACATATTGTCCAATAAGAAATCACAAAAGACCCGTGTGAAACCATCGCAGATGTATTATTTTATGGGACACAAAATCTGTAAAACCACATTTATTTTTGCACATGCAACATCTTACTGCAGTTTGCAAAGAATGGCAAAATCACTGGATTCTGAGGGGATAAAGCCCAGAATTCATGGGAATAAGCACAAGGCCCCAGCTAACGCCCTTAGCTTTACAGACCGAAGCAGGTTGAAAACCTTTATTGAAAATTATGCAACAGACAATGCTTTGCCATTGCCAGGTCGGCTCCCTCATTGCCCAAATCAGACTGTTCTTTTATTGCCATCTGATGTTAACATTTCTGAAATTCATGAAATATATCAGGAAAGTGCTGTTGAGACTGGCTATAGACAAGTGTGTCTTAAAACATTTCGAAACATTTGGAATGAACTTTGCCCTCACATAGCCTTGGCAAAGCCAACGACAGACCTTTGTTTTAAATGCCAAAAATTTGGTGTAAAATTGGGAAAGTCGGGTCAGCTAAGTGATGAAGATAAAAATGAACTTGTAAGTGAGTACGAGGCTCATCTAAGCACTGCAAAAAAACAAAGAGAGCAGTACAAGGAGTTAACTGCTGCAAGCAAAGATGTTCATAGCAGTGAAATTCTTTCACAAGGTTAGAGCCATTCCAAAACCAAAATAAGATTTATATGTTAATATATTGATCAAAAATATTTGTTCTGAGTACACTTGTCTGTGCCACAATTAATTATTATTTACCCTAACATTTTCTGATACAGTGTATATTACTATCATTTGAAAGTTACTGAATAGCGGTCGGATCACCTGTTTTCATAAATTACAATACTATTTGATTTTTTTTAAATGCTATAATTATTGTCTTTAAAGGTGCTGAACCATGTAGCCAAGATGTGCACTACCACTACTCATGGGACTTTGCCCAGCAAGTTCACTATCCACATCATGCACAACAAGTTGGGCCGATATATTTCGCCACCCCACGAAAGTGTCAAGTGTTTGGCATGTGCGCCGAAGGTTCAGGTAAATTTTTATGGTTAGATGTCACTTGGAATTAAACAAGGAGTAACAGAATAAGACAGTTAAAACTAACTGAAGTAATACATAGTTTACAAATAATTTATTTTTCACAGTTTTTCCGTATTTTACCATTAAGAAAGATTACTAGGTATACCTAGTAGAATTCATTTTTATGCGTGATTGGCTTGTCGATGTTATCACGTGATATTACCAAGTTGGGTATGTAGCTTAAATGTTCCAAAGGTTTAGAGTAAGCCTTCGTAGCACAGTGAATACAACACTGGACTGCAATTTTGGCAACTACGGATCGAACATTAACATTTTGGTATTTTTCTTTCAATTTTGATATCAAAAAGTAAAACATTTTATTAAATAATTGTCCTGAGATTCATTACAGAAAAAACATTTTTTGATGCCAATCTGGTGTAAAGTCCCTTTAACAATTAATATTTATTAACAGGAAAGCAGACATTTTATCTTGTGGACGAGGCCGAATTGCCAGGGAAAGGAAGCGACAGTGTCGTGAGCATGGCCCACCACTACTTTCAGCACTTTGGCGTTGGTGAAAAACATGCTGAGGTATTTAGTGCTTCAAAACGATTACCCATTAAAATTATCTATAGAATAAATATGGATTAAAGGTTCTATCAGCCTATGCAAAGTTCATCCTTATTGCTGAGAAGAGATTATGATAATCAATAGTGAATATAATAGATGATGAAACTTAACATATATTACACCATGAAACACATTCTTACTCAGATGTTTTTCCATTTCACATTCGATGCTTGATAACAATTGGATATTTAGTTTCAACTATGGCTTATGAAATGTGTCCCTCATTGTAACATTGTACTGCATAAAGCTCAAATATGAAAAAAGATTGTATTAAATTTTCCAGGTTCATTTTGATAATGCCGTTGGCCAAAACAAGAACCACACTGTGCTTTGGTATGCCATGTGGCGTGTTATGACAGGTCAGTTTTCTAATCTGTTAATAATTGTTCGTCTGTTTTTTAAGGACTTGTGCATTGAGCTGTCTTTTGAAATCAATCACATCATTGATACCTGCAAGCAGTGCTCTAATTTAATAGAATGCTGAACTGGATTAAGTTAAAGCATAGTTGGCAGTAATTTTATATAAGGGATATGTTATAACTAAATAAACATATATGTAAACACTCCATTATTGTAAGATTTATATGTCTTGAAAATTTTATTATACCATAGCTAAAATAATATCCTTAGTTTTTTTTTTTTGAATATAGATACGTTTTATTTACACTGAACAGATCTTCCTACAATTTTCAGGACTGCATGAGAGTGTAACACTAAACACTATGTTGGCTGGGCACACCAAATTTGCTCCTGACTGTCACTTCGGCATCTGGAAGGTCAAGTGGCGATGCTGTAATGCCGAGAATCTTCAAGAAATTGCCCACACAGTATCCGCCTCTTCAAAGTCTGGCCACAACATCCCACAGCTGGTTAATGACCCTCAGCAGCCAGTGACATTTCACAGTTGGAAATCATTCCTAAATACGTATTTCAAAACTCTAAAGAATATCACCAAATACCACCATTTCCATGTATCAAAACAGAAACCAGGAGTTGTAGTTTGCAAAGAGTTTGTAGATTCATCAGAAAGTGAATTTAATCTTTTGAGGATGAATCCAGAATGTGGTATTTTGCCTGAACTAAAGCACGCACCGTGCCTAGATGCTGCACGTCAATGGTACCTTCACGATTCTATAGGTCCATTCTTTAGATCTGAGTCATCAAGATCTGCAGTATGCCCTAAACCAACTATGGGGAAAGTCAAAGTTGATATTGGCAAAAATGACACACCGAAAGGCAGTAAACGCAAACATAGCCTTCTGTGTTAATTTAATGTGGACTGGTTAAATGTAGTGCTGCATAGATATGTTTGTCAAACCAGCCAGGAAGTATACTTATGTCATAAATGGCATTTTAAGCAAGTGTAATAAATTGTAACATGACATCATAATAATGAATAGTGTTGAAAATGTGAACTCTTTGTAGTATCGATGTGTTTAGGACTTTAAATACTCACATTAGTAGGTTTGATATGAATATGAGAGGAAATGAAAAATAACTTATTGGGATTGTTTACTTAGATTGTTATAGGCTTGCAAAGTCCCTTTATATTAGTTGGACAGAAAACACTTCTTTAATCAACTTTGTATTGAACAACTTGAGAAATATCCTCTACATCTAAAGACTAGCGCAATTAAGTTATATGTATCTCTGCCATTTGAAGCAGGAGAAAGAATATTTGCTTTTTTGTTGCATTGCATTGTGGAAGTGTTTTTTATTACAAAATCATTGCAAACTACAACTCTGTTTTTTTGCAAATGAAAGAGAATGTGCAGATTTTTCCTTAATCACTTGCTAGGCCTTTAGCATTAATTACCGAAATGTGACTTGACAATTTAAGAAGATGCATTTTTTAGAATTAATACTTCAGTTGAAAATGACATCTCAATGAATTAAGTATTGTCATTTACTCATTTGTTGATGAAATGTTGATTGTAGATCAAATGTTTGTGGCAAATGTGAAAAAATGATCAAAAAATGGCATTATCACATGTAACCATAGCAACAGACTGTTGTTTCCATAGTTCTTTTTGTCATTTTGTACATAAATGAGCAATGTGTACTCTTTGTCTCTATGAATTAGTTAATGTGTTAGCTATAACATACAGTAAAGTTAGTATTTCGACATTGATAGTGCATTTAAAGTAAGAACATTTTTAATGGACATTGTTTTCAAACTGTTTATCAATGTGTAACAGAATGATCCATATCTTTTGATTTCTTTGTACAAAAATGACTTAAACTTAAGGTTTTTATATCTTACACACTTGGTATCATTTAGATGCCAAGAACTTAAAAGGCATTGTAAATTAGGAACACATCTTTTTGTGGCAGACTTCAAAAATGATTGGAATTAGCATTTTCATTAGTAACCATAGCAACAGATTTTTGCTTTGACCGTTGTGGCCAATTTCTATGTCATTATGGACATTAGCAATGTGTACTTGCTATTTTAATTTTGAAGTTTATGTAACACTAGTAAAGATAAGTTAAAAATTTAAATATCTTGACATGGATATTGTATTCAAAATTAGAACAGTTTTGTTCAAATTGTTTTTTAGCGCTGTGTTTCAAAATGTTTCATATGTTTTTTTGAACTTTTGTGAAATTTAACTTGAAACTGCAGTTTTAATTTCTGAAAATACTTAGTATCATAAAGAAGTCAATAACTATAAATAATTTAACTAAGATATAATTCTTTGTTATGCAGACTTTCAAAAATGATTGGTAATAGCATTTTCATAAGTAACCATAGCAACTGAATTTTGCTATGACGTTTGTTGTAAGTTTCTTTATCACTATGGACATTAGCGATGTATACTTGTTATTTTCCTTTTGCAGTTTATGTGATTCAAGTAAAGATACATAGTTTTATATTTTAATATTTTGACTTTAATACTTCATTCAAAATAAGAACAGATTTAGCCAACATTTAGTTCAAATTGTGTTTAATCCCTCTTTTACAAAATGTTCTATATCCATTGGTTTTTTTAATATTTGACTTGCAACTTCAGATTTTATTTCTGCAATTGCTTGGTATCATAAAAAAGTCAATTACTTAAAACACAACTTTATGAATAACATTATTTTTTGGTAAACATGTAGAAAATGAGTGAAAATGGCTTTATCAATAGTTACCATAGCAACCAAATGCAGTTTTGAACTTTTTATTAACTTTTGTAATCAAACAATGAGTGCTTATTGTTTCTATGCTAAAACTTATATGTTACATGTAAATAGTCCTTGACATGATATTAATGTGACATGGATATTTCATTCTAAATAAACATATTAGACCATACATTTTGTTCATTTCAATTTCTACACCCGTGTTACGAAAAGTACTATATTTTTTTAGGTTTTGTGAATTTTGTCTTGAAACTTTGGATTTTTGTTCTAGAAATACTTGGCATCATAAAGGTAACAATATCTCAAAATGTCATTTTTGGGCCAGAATGATCATATTCCCATTCCCATCCACATATATATATATATATATATATAAAAGAATAGCCAAGACGAAACCGTAAATATATTTTTACGTACATATTTCTATAGTAGAGAGAAAGAAACAGTAAAGACTTATACCATTTTCGTATGGTTTGGCAATCATGATTAAAACTAATGACAGAGCGTGTAACTAAACGTATAACGCGACAACAAAAAGAAAAAGTTATTATATGGTTTTCGATGAAATATGGAGATTTATTAGTGCAATGGCAGCAGTGTAAATATCAATTTGATATCTGCACTGCAAAAAAAATGAGTGTAAATATCAACTTGAAGAACTACATCTTCAATCCATTGCAGTAACTTCCCATTGATCGAAACATTACACGTTGATTTTTAATCTGTGGGAGAAATGTAGATGCTTATCACTTGGCTAATACTGTTTTAAGTAATTAGCATGAGTTTAGACTCAGCAATTTAAAGAAGTGTAACAGAAGGATGAAGAGATCGTTATTAGAATTTGGTTGATTAGTTTATGTCCGCACAATAATGTAGATTTATGTTTAATATGCAGTTGACTGCATTGCAGAACTTGGTCTATGTATACGGTAATTCAATGGTAATTTGTTATTCAAAAATACGATAGATTAATTCCAATATTTCTTAAAAACACGAAATTTGCAGTAATGAATTATACGGAAAGTGATCAAAGCGTTTTTCTTTTTTTCAGTTTGAAAATAATATGCATCATGATTTTAATATACCGGGTCCTCTAGTGGTAGAGCACGAATCACCGACGTCCTGTTTTGGTCCATTTGCATTGTCATGAGTATCTAGTATAATGCTGACGTAAATTTAACGCAGGCCCTATCATGAATAATGACATCTCGGTATCCGGTTCAATGTAACTGATGATATACATTTATATGATTTGTTTCCGATTATGTCTGCGTTTCAAGTTGAAATGTACTTTAGCTGCACTCCAGCGGTGCTACGTGTATTTACCAAGACAATTCATACGATATTAAAAAATCAGTGTGTAAACGGCAGTATGTCACAATCGGCACTAGCATGATACGTAGTCAGAAAACGATGTGCAAAGGGCAGCACTCAACACATGTAACTAGCATGATACTGGTTAAGCATGATACGTGGTCAGAAAACGACGGTGTGTAAAAGGCAGCAATCAATACATGTAACTTGCATGATACTGGATTAAAAACCACAGTGTGTAAAGGCAGCCCTCAACATACGGCACTTGCATGATACGTAATTAAAAAATGACAGTGCGTAAAGGACAGCCCTCAATATACGGCACTGGCATGATACGGGTTTCAGAAACGACAGTGGGTAAAAGGCAGCCCTTAACATACGGAACTGGCATGATACGTGATTAAGAAACGACAGTGTGAAAAATGCAGTACTCAACATACGGCACTAGCATGATACGGGATTAAGAAATGACAGTGAGTAAAAGGCAGCACTCAACATACGGCACTTGCATGATACGTGATTAAAAAAAACGAGATTGTGAAAAATGCAGTTCTTAACACACGGCACTAGCATGAAACGGGTTCAAAACAAAACGTCAGCGTGCAAACGGCAGCTTTGCCAAATAAATAAGATGAAGAGATGCATGTTTTTACATATGACATCTGACAACAATATTCTACACTATAACATAATCAGCATATCAGTTGATGATGCCTAACGTAAATAAGAGTTTTTCTGTTATCAAATAGAAGCTCGGTGATATTTAACATTTATACATTCTAATTGTATAAGAATCATCATTGATAAGAGTAAGTATGACAGAGGGCCGACATCCTTTCTATTTTAATAAAATAAATTCCTTATTTGGGGAATATAACATCACATATAACAGTTTATTCTGCCAAGTACGGTTAACCATATGCCACAGACCCGAGTTTGAAACGGAGCATTATTTTTTGCTATTGTTGTGAATGTATAAACGCATTTGTATATTTTCCTATTAACGTAAAACGTATAGCCTCGGAACGGTCAGTCATTCATAAAGAGGAGTTATTTTGCTTGGCAAATTACCGAGGCTTATCTTTCATTTGGCGTAAAGAGACAATGTGCAACCTATAAAAATAATCAAATCGGTTCCAAATGTAAACGCAAAAATGCGATGCAAACGGACAGAAATATTGTTCTGAAAACACACAGTCTGCGGAAGAACGTAAGATTAGATAATTTGATATGACCTGTAGGGCATATCAGACATATAATTACTACGCACTTTTTAATATAATAAAGACCAAAGAAAGCGTGTATTTTCATTTGCCTGATATTTAGTTTTCCTGAATTAGTTGTCCAATGTTGAGGTTAATCATATATGAGGCTATCTATAACATCAACTATTGCTAATCGTTTCCTTTAATTGGTGTTTCATTTCTTTTCCAAATAAAAGCAGGTTTGTTCAGAGATTGCTCTATTTGCTGTCGTTTTAAAATGAGAAATTTCAAAAGTATCTCCATTAAAAACAATGCAATCGAAGACACACAAACAGAAGACAACTTTTCAAACAGACGAGCCCAAGGTTGTTTGCAATGTTTACCCATAGTTTTAAATAATCAATCGTTTAAAATCAACATAAGGTTTCAGCATAATGTCCTCTGGTGTTGAACGATTGTACAATACATTTACTGATGCAACTCTTGTAAGACTAACATAATGTTTACGGGAAATAAATCAGTCAAATAGAGGATGCTTATTTTGGGCCTCAAAATAGAAGGAACATTTTAGAGTGAATGATATAAGTTAAACGAGATTCGTGCATATGACCAAACACACTTTATATCAATGTTTTCCTGAGCTGGTCTCACGACATTTTCCTTTAAAAAAGGTGCATGGCTTATGTCGCGATGTGTGCATTTACATCTAACACTGACGGTTATTTTAGCCATTGGTTTCGGCAAAGACAGTGAACCAATATGCAAAATGATTTATTCATAGTTTTTTTATTCACTTTATTCAATATTTAATCTATATATAAACATATATAAATACCCGTGGTACTCTAAGAGTTTATTGTTGAACGATATTGTTCAGATATAAAAAAAAAAAAAAAAAACTTTTCGTCCAAACAAGATCGCAAACTTATATTTCGCTGCCAAACTGGGGAGGTATTCAATACAAGTCTTCATTTGTCTGAGAAGAATATAGCTTTTCGGATTTAATAATGAAAATAACAGACCGATATATTTAATGAGGTCGATGATTTATTTAATTGTGTTGTCTTAATTTGCATATTCAATAACACAATAGAATATGGATTGGATCACACAGTAAACCAACATAATGTTTTGATTTGTTTTCAAATAATTGCATTTGAACAACATCATTATACCTTACAAAAAGGTTTATCTTCGAAAAAAAAAAACAACAACAAACATTCAAAAGGCTACTATGTTCTTACAAAAATGAATGGTGTGCTAATTGAATTGTTTAACGATGTTAATTACACGCCAATTGCAATAATAATTTCTGGAATACGTTTGAAAGAATCATAGATCAAAATTTAATCGAAAAAAACTAATTTTTGCATATCTTTCCACGACGTAATGTTTGTTAAACGGCGTGAATTATGTTGTAGTGTTGATACAATTATGATTGGCGATTTTTTCGTGGCATAGTTATTAAACACGGACTATTTCTCAAAATTGCCAAAGAAAGTTAATTACTTATTATCCGGCCCATATTAACCAGACAACCCTTTCTGTATAAACCACTTGTAAATCTTTGGTCTGTTCAAAATAACGAATTTCTTTCAGAAAATTTAATCTAAACAAGAGCAATATTGTTAAAAATTATCATAGTTGTCACGTTATCCAATTTCAAAACTGACACCATTCAAAGATTGGTTATCAAGGGAACAAGGCGCGAAATGCAACTGCTCCTCACCATTCTGTCAAGTGTTATTTGTTATTGGAAAAGTATACATTTATAGCGTTACTGCAGATACACTCCCGCATTTCGAAGTGTTCAGTGGCTCTAATTGGCTATAAAAAAACGGGTCTATTTCATTCAATAAGACATACTATATACATTCCTTTTTTCATAATTAGCATTTTTGTTAATAAGCGCCGTTTACGTCTTTATGCAGTGCCTAAAACAATAGCAGAACTTCCATTTTTATACATGAATTAATTTATTGGTGTTCGAGGATCAAACTCCAACATATACTTTTGTAACATGAAGTTGTTAAAAGTGTAGACACTGAAATGAAACACTCATCAAAACATAAAATTGTTTGCAAAGAAATATTAAAAATATACTTACATATTAATGCTTTAACATTGGTATATACTAAGGAATAACACTGTTTAGTGTATAAGGGAAATTGTTTACACGATGTATAGATGAACGTTTGGCAATGTGGGCCAAACTAATTACATATATGTTGAAGCTCAAGCCGGTTTTCGCTCCAAAATGGGACTAACGGACAATATATTTGTCTTACATAGTTTAATAAATCAGGTTTAAATATGAATGAACAGCTGTTTTGTTTATTTGTGGATTATTCCAAAGCCTTTGACTATTAGGTTAGGCCAAATATATGATTTAAATGATATAAATTAGGCCTAAGAGTAAAACTGTTTAGTGTTATAAAAGGCATATACATCAGTGTTTAAACACAAGTTAATCTTCATGGTGAAGCTGGTGAAATGGTAGAAAGTTTTCTCGGTGTCCGGCAAGGGGAGTGTTTAAGCCCTTTTATATTTGCTCTGTTTCTGTATTGATCTTAACTCCTTTTATTGATGTATGCAGATGACATTGTAATTTTTGCAAAGACCAGTGTTAAAATGCAAACTGATCTTAACATTTTAGAAAATTTCTGTAGAAGATGGAAGCTTTCTGTAAATAAAGTTAAGACTAAATTTGTTGTTTTCAGAAAAGGCGGTAGATTAGCATAACATATTCATTTTCATTATGGCGATTCAGAAATTGAAATTGTACCAAAATATTGTTATTTGGGAATTGTGTTTACGTCTGGAGGCTCCTTTATTGGATGTCTGAAAACATTGTCAGGACAAGCATATAAGGCAATTTTTAAAATGAAGAAATAATTTCAAAGCTTTGTTAACATATCGACTGAACATGTTTTAGATTTATTTGATAAACTAGTTAAGCCTATTTTATACTATGGATGTGAAGTTTGGGGGTTTTCCCGTGCAAAAAAAACGTAGAAAGAATACATACTATTTTTGCAAGAATTTACTTCGTGTTAAAACTTCTACACAAAACGATTTTATCTATGGAGAACTAGGCAGGATTGATTTTTATTCGATGAGATTAACAGTTATATTGAAATATTGGTTTAAGATATTACACTGTGGTGAACGAAAATGCATCAGTATTATATACAAAACAATGTTAATTGAAATTGAAAATAACTCTGGAAAAAGCAACTGGGCGGTTATGGTGAAAATAAATGTTATGCATTTTCGGTTTTCAAAACGTTTGGATAGCACAGGGTGTTAGAAACAAAAATATAAACATTAGCATATTTAAGCAAATTTTGAAATGCAATTATATCTTAACCAAGTCAACACTCAGAAGTATAGAATAGCACTTACATGTAACGTTCGTCTTCACACCGGCTTGGTATTGAGACTGGTCGATGGAGAAACGTGCAAAGAGAACAACGGTTATGCGCTACATGTAAAAAGTTAGAAGACGAATACCATTTCTTATTTGAATGCATATTGTTTAATGACATACGAGGTAAATATATCAAGCGATACTATAGAGAAAGACAAAGTATGTTTAAAACTATTCAGTTGTTAAAATCCAACAACACAAATGTTGTGAGGAAATTAGCTGTATTTATCTTTAATGCTATTGAAATAAGAAAGACACATACCCTAATCCAGGCCAATTAAGGGAGACCTAAAATGCTTTAATGCTGGTCGACAAAGATATTTAACTAGTTTCATTCAAATGTTTATTCACTATTAAGGTTATGAACATTATATTATTTTCAGGTTGGTATACTAAATTAAAATACAGTTGTTGTCTTAAGATTTGTCCATTTGTTTAAATTGATCTTATATACTAACAGTTCTCTCTTAATTTCGAACATGGGCCATTTGCTCTTAATTGAATATGTGTTTACAAGGGGAGTTAAACCTATAATAGGTATACAACAGAGAAAAAGGCTGATGTACTTAGAAAAGTATATTGAATTATAAAGCTACAGTTGTTAACATTGTGATATAGATAAACCTATTTATAAATATGCTCCACCATACATGTTTATATAGGCCATTGTATTATGTTAATTTAATCAAGGGTCATATTGGCTTCAAATATGTCGTGTGTTGTTTATTGCTTTTGAATAAACTTTCTACTTCTTCTATACAAGATGGTTCGTATATACGTTCAACCTAGGAACACTTGTTTAGCGTTCAATGCATTTCAAATAAGCTATTATGATTTTTTATAAATTTTAATAAAGAAAGATACTCCTATTAAAGATATGTAGGAAATAATCCATTCTTTACGAGGGTTTTTAAGATACCAGGTTTAAAACTTGAAATATTCATCATTCATTGCAGCTTTACCATGGTATTGGTACAATAGTTCAACCACCTTCCCATATAAGTCACATAATGACAAATGTTACCATAACCAATAAATCGTTACAACACGTGTTTTGAAGTGTTGGTAAAATAACAGGTAAAACTAGTAGTACTTTTATATCGGCGGGTTGGTATATTTCACCACTGCGAAGTTTATTTATGTAAGTTCGCTCATTTCGTACACCATAACATTATATTTGGCGTTAGGTGGTCTGGCAGTTTAATATGACATTTTATTACAAAAATCGCATCATTTGTTATAACAGATGCAAGACAGATCTAGACAGCACGCTGTCTCTTATTATATTTCGTCTCTGGATATCTATTTATTAATTGCATTTTAAAATGTAACAACAAATGTAAATACATATACTTGAAAACTTGCTTCAATGATTTACTGGACTATCAGTTTAAAGCATATTTAAGAGTTATTTATATCCCTAAAATTCATTGGTAAGTATGCTGGCGATATAGCAAGTAGGAGATCATACAAACAAAAGCCTTAATTCATAAAATGTTCTGAACACTGCCTCCCAGCATTTAAAGCACGATATATTTTATTGCTTGTTTAGCATAGGGCATAGTGATACAATTCAACAAAGAAGAAGAAACACAAATTATTTCAAAAACTTAAAGCTGCACTCTTACAGATACACTTTTGTATTTTTTGTCTTGGAAAGAGCAAACCTTTGCGTAAATATCTGCAATATTTATGCAAAAAGCTACAGAAACAAGCTCAGTAGCAAACATTTAAACATAAACCCGGTTTAGTGGCACTGGGTAAACGCCAAAGACATAGAACATAAAATCACAAACAAGAAAGATAGAAGAACAGCACGTCGTACAATAAAATTTAACAATAAAACAAATAATAATGAACTTATAGGTAAACCCCAAGTTCTTCTATCATTAGAGATCCCAACTCTATCTGCAGACGGCGGAATACAATTCAGAACACCTTATGCAAAAACTTATGAAACACGGTGAACAAGCTGTCATTAACATTAAAACTTTTTTTAATTTCCGTGCACGAAAAAACTGTCAAATGGCACAAGGGCTAAGTCTAACAGGCGTTGTTAAACAGGCACACAAAGCACAAAATGACACAGTCTGACAACAAATGCATCAATATATATACATATCAGTTATTGTCAGACTCATAGGCTTAGAATGGTTAGCGAAAGAGAAGTCAAGTGGAGTTTGTGCATACAACCTCACAATTGTCCGTGCGTTTCATTAAGCCAGATAAATGGCTAATCGTGGCCAGTACCAACCGCAGCAAAGATAAATTACATATACAAATCATATAAAATGATACTTTATCGTCCGTTGCTCAACTCACAGACACAGACATCAAAGCATTAAATGAATCCAGCAGTAGGAGCAGTGTCAAAGTCCTCAAAACTACGATACGATCTTGCAAACATAGTAGTCAAGGTTTATTATTTTGATAACATCTTATAATAAATAGAGCATTGCACAAATCCTGAGTTTAAACAAAATTAAAGTAGAGAAAACACAAGGGAAATAATATTCCTTCGTATATCTTTCGAGCTGAATAGCTAAACAGAAATTATTCATCCCTTGTCCTTACTAATGGGTTCACACACAGGTCATTAGAGATGTAAATAAGCCGGTAATATACGTTATATTCTCTTTGTTTACAGAGACTTTACATGACACCACTTTTATTCACACTCTACTTTCATCTGTAGCACCCTCACTCCAATTCCTTTCCTATGCACTAAGCCGTTCAATCGTATATTTATAAAGTCATAACAACCACGTCTGATGATACAAGTTTTATTGTTAGCAATTATTTATTTCTTAGTTGCCAATTAATTTGTTCTAATAAACGAGAGTAAAGCTGACTCTCATATTTTAACTTGGCAGACTGCCTAAACACGGTCCGTAGACTTAAAGATTTAAACCCAATTACATTTTCCCATATTTTAACTACTAGGCAGAATATAACCCACACTCCTAACCAGGAACAGACTCAGACTCTGGCTCTAAACTAACTTACTATCAAGTTCCAGATAAGTGTTTTATATTTCCCCATTGCCCCTTATTGGAGTTGAAAATAAATCTTAATCCCCCTAAATAGTATAACGACATCATGTAATACATTTAACCTCACGTGACAATAATCAACGTATTTTACTGGCTATCGTTACAAAAAGGAGCTTGTCAATCAATAATTCCAGTGACGTAAAATTTAACAAGACCAAAACCCTTTAACAGGATTTTAGTAAACAAAGTAATTAACAATTATTAGCCATTAGCGGTTGACCTTAGCCGTAGCCGATTGATCCTCGATGGTACCAAGTAACTTATGAGTTTAGAAAAAGGTAGGTACTTTGATAATTATTAAGTCTAAGGGCCATTCTTAGCATATGCTAAAGAGATTTACTGTTCCATCTATGATCAGAATATCTTAATGACACCTGCTGGTAACTACGCTCCAATAAAAATAAACGCTATGACATTTTGACTACTTAGTAGCTAAAGGCAGAAATGATGACCTAAACAGAGATGAATTGATATTTGCGAGGGCCATTCTGTTACACAACCATGTGAAATGTTTTAAAATAAATTATATTTTAACGAATTTATTCCTGCTAAACACTTCAAAACGAGGGAGCTCGTTGTAACATACTATGCTTTTTAAAATAAACGTCAGGATAAATAAACTTCTATAATGGTTCACACGATGTAAAGCAGAAAACAACATCGTTTATAGGACAGATTTCTATCTTCTGTTGAAAAAAGCTATTTAGAAAACAAGCGACTAACAAGACCCTGGCGATCCGTGTTTGGAAAACACTTCACAAATTATGTCAGACAGATTTATGAATATTGTCATACGTGTGTGCATGGATTTAAACTCCAAATCATAACCACATAAATGGGGGGACATGTTAAAAATCATCTAGCAATTACTAAGAACGCATATACGCACGGAAATGGTTAGTGAAAACACATCAATAATGACTTGCGGTTAAAGCAAGTTTTTGAGCAAGCATTTCATCGGTTGAACATCAGTATTGAAATAATTTATCATAACCGAAGAAAGAAAAGTGCCATCATTTTTTCTCTAATTTTGTCAATATCAAAACATATTGATTTAGATGTCAAAACGTATTTAGAAATTGGCAATAGTACGCACAAATAAATCTTCTGTTTTGCACAACCATGAATCATGTGTCTTCTTTTAAAGTACGTTATATAGTTGAAGACATGCATCATAATAAAAGGCAAATTAGACCCAGCCAAGTTTTTTTTATTTAAAAATAATTTGTTATATGTATCAGTTGGGTGTGCAATTCAGTATAAAATTATTTACTCATTAGGACATTCTTGTTTATCTATCTGAGCTTTCCTCTTGAAATAGATTTATTTGTACATAATATGTTAACAGTTGTCACTTGTTTAGATGGTATTTTTTTCTAAAGGCTTGTTGATAAACTTCTTGACAACAGTGGATTACATTTTTGCGCAAAATTCTTGTTACAATTTTAATATAACTTGTTAATCCTCAACGGTTTTACCGTGAACAACCGGTTCCCTGGTAAAAATGTGGCACATATGCGTATTACATTAAAAGTATGAAAAATTCAGTCTCGGCTTAATGACGTTAATGGATCGTGAGAATCCGCACATATGGTAATGGTGAGCGCATTAGGAGCTTTATTCTGACTTTGCATTATGTGTCACCACAAACACTTCTCATATCTGTAGGTTATAGAATCATCGTTAAAGCAGAACATTGATGAATTATATGAATTTTTAAACTAACTACTCAATTCAAATTTATTTTGTCATTATATATTGTGAGTACATTGATTTTACAACGATTTTATCAAACCCGTTAGTAACAACTTAATTAATTGATTGACGATTACAACACAATTAATTCAATTAATATTTTATGACAATGACAAATCGTCAATCGTAAACTTACTTGTAGTTTCACTGACGACGCTTATAACCCTACACAGCCTCTGTTGACCAGTAAGCTAGTTTTCAAACAGAACACCACAGAAAGCCTTGTTTCAGAAGCATTGATATTTATATATATATAATAAATATAATGATGTTGGTTTTAATGGCAATAGTTTATACAATACATAAAAAAGGACAAGATGTCTTGACAGCAACCGATGTGAAAAAACTTAAAGTGACCTTCGTATCGAACTGTGCTCCCACATGAACTTAATATGAACTCCGCGGAAAACATGATCTGGTTTGATCTACATAGAGAAGGTCTGAAAACAAATTATGTATTCATGCTTTGTGAACTCTATACAGTGAACAGTACTTCAAACTGTTTATATAAATATTTGATTTTAGAAATGTGTCTTGGATGATAGCGATGTAAGTAATTATTCACCTTATCGTTTACTAAAATATACTTGCAATATTTTCAAATACAAATTCATGGTTTTTATAAGTTTAAATATCTTTCTCTTAAAATATCAAGCACAATTGTGACACCAAATAGTATGGTTTTTCAAGTTTTTTTCGGACTCTGTTCTCTGTCAAGTAGGAAACTGAAGTTAGCGTTCAGCTTAAAAGTATCGACATGTTTTTATTACATTGTTAATTGTTGGATTAGATAAAATATTCATTTGGATTATTTCACATTGTCTCAGTAACTGCTTTATTCTAAAGGCTTATTGGCAATAAACGAAAAATACGAATGCAAATGTCAAATTGGTCTTGTCTCAAAATGTTAAAACCGTTAAAAATATCTTACATGAGGCCAGGCACATGATATGGAACTTAAACCAATTAATTTGCGCATGTTAGGCAAACCCTTTACTGAATATATACAAATTTTGTCAGAAGATGTCGATATATATGATAAGAATGTATATCTGAACAGTATAGTCAGATATTCACATCAAAGACGGTTAGTTATCATGTTTGAAAACCGATCAAGGTGGCTTATTCATAATTTCTAGGCATTCCATTGTTAAAACATACAAACAACTCATACTTCTTTATATTTTATTTCGATACTCTCATATTACCGAAAACGGAAACAAACTAAATGCAATGAAACAGTATGTGCAATACAGATTAAAGACAAAATATTATGAAGTCAAAAAGATTATTATGAAGATATTTGAAAATAATGTCTCCATAATATTCTTTATGATATATTATTTAAATAGATATAAACTGTATTTCTTCATAATTAAAAGGAACTTTTGAACAATGTAATATTATTATCAGATTTATTCAAAGAAACTTCACGTAATTAATGTATTTTAAGACAAATTATCAAACACCAACATCAAAGAATAGTAATAGAAAGAACCATCATAAACATAATTATATAATGCTACATATGAAACATGCATTCTAACACATAACAGAAAGGAAAGATCAATTTCATGTAAACGTTTTAGCCTGTACACAGTGTTTATTATACCAATAGAGACTGTCTTCATGGAGGAGATTAAACATTGTTAAACAGATATACAAGTTTAAGTATAATTGTGGGTTGTCCTAAATGCCTTGTTTTTTTACATTTTACTTGGTTTCTTAAAACGGAAATGCCCTTTAAATTTGTTTTTATATATTTATCTTTTATTTGTTCCTTCTCCCCGACTTTACAAACTAGTACGCTTATTTTTTTATCTTTTGCTATAGTACGCATCTTATTTCTCCTTGCATTTTGCTTTACATTGATTACATTTGTTAAATCTGTATTAAATTATCATATTATGTTCACTTGACAGAGCTGCCTTCTCGTTGAGCATATACATATATATACGTCTTGTTGCTGTATATATTTAGTATATACACATACTGCATATATTAACATACATCTGGAAACTACACAAGAGAGTTTTTAGTATAACCATGTTTCATTGGCACTGTAAAATGTTAATTTTTATACAATGAAACTTGACTTATAGGTCAAGTGGTTCAATCTTTATAGAGAGGTTTTGGGATAAACCCGGGCTGGTTTTGGGGTAGACACAGGCTGATTTACTGTTTACAGTACAACACATAATGGATCAAAATCACATTTATGGTAGAAGGAAACAATAAGCACATTTTGATACATCAAATGCATTGATATGGTTAAAGTTACTATGTTGATTGCATGTTTTTCATGTCCTAAGTTGTGTGTGAAGAAACCAACTATAGATATAAGAAAATCATTTAATGAAGAAATAAATCCATACATATATCAATATAATTATATTAGGTCTCATACTTGTCAATCTCACAACGCTCTTCTTTTTTTAAGGTACGCTGCATGACAATCGCAACTTTCGGTACATCAAGGGATTTAACTGTATTATATAAGCACGATAGAATTTCGAACACATTATTATATTGTCTAGGCTTTCAAACTTATAAAATGAAAACACTGTTATATTGATATTAAGATTATAAATGCCATACCTGCCCCAATTAAGAACAACGCTTTATAATAACGAGTTGTAATGTTACAAGTTAACAGAAATGACGTCCGTTTCTGGTGCCCTGCATGTTATAATCAATCAGGTTTATGTATGTTTATGTAATTACAAAAGCTCGAACGAACCCGATCCAAGTCTGTTGGCATGGAACAAAAATTTGCCGCAATGATAATGCTTTCATGCATTTTGATATAAAACTCCAGAGTTTAATGGCTACCGATAGTAAATATGTCGGTGATAATGTTTCTCGTAACGTATGCATCAACGTATTCCCATCTGTCATTACAAGATGCGTTTCAACCCTTATTTCTTACAGAAACTGCTTAAAAATTTTAATGGCTACTTCAAGATTGTTCGATATTTTAATCTTGAACACAGAATAAAGCATGGAACGCTAGTTCAACCCGGTAAGCATTCAGTCATTCTTTGCCTTTAAATATGTTTTAGATTTTCAGTTATGGTTATTACACAAACACGTGTCAGTATATATACGATTCTTTGTTCATGTTGTGTTACAAGTCTTCAAATCGTAATTTCCACTGCCATTTTGAACACATGCATCAAAAAATAACACCTTTGCATACAATTATTACATTATGAACTACATAGACATCACAAAACAACAGACAGAGCATGATATTGGAATAGAAAACGAAAATATGGTGATACGGATATTTCAGTACGGTTAACTGTATTGTTTCTTCTGAATATGGAAAAGGAAATTAATAGGTATACTCTAAATGCTTTAAGAAATGCAAAATACATCTTGTTCAGGCTAACATTACGTGTTTGAAGCCCAGCAAAGGGCAACAGAGTCGTTCTATATAAGAAATTGATCATTTATATTCACATTTTGCTACTATTAATCACTTAAAAATGATGATTTTGGCATGCCAATTGTCTTTTTCAGTGAATTCCAAATATTTTAAAGAAAGACAATTATGTTTTTTGGTTAAAGTCGTTGTCGCAGCGACTGCTAGGAATGGGCTAAGAGTAAATTGGTATTGGTATTAAACTGTTATTTGTATAATAAACTTTTGAACTCCACGGACACCCACTGAATGTTTTATATTATAGAGGATTAAATTTCCCTAAGTAACCTGATTATTTCCCTGAATAGCCTTAGAATAAGACTGAGTTTTACACAAATCACATACTACTAGGAACAGGCGCATCAATATTGTGCGCGGGGAGGCACTTACAGAGTACATCACAAATCACATAATACTAGGAACAGGCGCATCAATATTGTGCGCGGGGAGGCAAAACTTACAGAGTACATCACAGGTCATACATCTGTCTCCTTCTTATTTGTCATGCATATTTGTTTTAAACTTTTTATATTAGATGTCATTTCAAAACAAAAAGTCTGCAAAACACCACCAGCGGCGACCAAGATAACCTGCCATTATCATGTTTTATTACCACCAACATTCATTTATGATACATATTAAAATTGAAATATTTTGTATTGTTCTCAACCGTTGTTATGTTCGAAACAGATATCGACTATGTTGCAATAAATTCAAAAAGTACAAATGACCTTTATAACTTTATGATACACTTAAAACTACGGGGAAAAGTTTAGAATTCCGTCCGGGATATCGCCTGTGAGTGTGTTGATCTGAAACGCGATTCTCGATTGTACGATGATAAAATTGCGAGATCACGAAATTATGATAAGGAAAACGCGACTTTTTGATAATACTAACAGCGACAGTACAATAACAAAAACGCGAAAATACGACAGTATGATAGAACGATCATGATAATGCGATATTCTATCGCGTTTTCACCAGGGTAATATCGCATTTTCACCATCATTATATTGTGATTACGCGTTTTTATTATGGTAGTACCGTACTGTCGCGCTATAAGTATTGCACTGTCACGTTATAAGCATCGCAATTTCGCGTTATAAGTATCGTACTGTCGCGTTACCATAGCATCATTGTAAATTGTAAAAACGAAATGTTGACCAATCTAATACCATGTATTGGCATAATTATGATGTATTATTATACTGACAATGGTAAGTCGATATCGTTCCCACATTTAGAGCACAACGAGCCGTATGAAGGATAAGCGATCATTGATAACCCTTTGTTTTAGGGAACCTGTCTACGGCAAATAAAACGCATTTCACACCTAATTTACACAGAGATACTATTAAGAAACGACTTCCCAAGTAGTATTTGGACTATCTTTTCAAAAGATGAGCTTAATAACACTAATCTTACCTATTTTTGTTGCACATAAAAAGTAATATGAGCTTTTTCGTCCAGAGAAAAGTTGCGCTGTTGACATAACAATCGTCTACTTCGTGTCTGATTTCGGCTTATTCTTGATTTTGCCGTTTTGACCATTTAATTTCCTTCATACGATTTGACGGGTAGAAAACACACATCGTGAAAACACGAACTTACCTTTATCAGATTGTAACAATGTAAAAATGCTGGAAATGAGCCAGCTTGAAATATAACAAAATAACACATTAATAATGTAACACTAAAATCAATGTTTTTCTTGTTAATAATACATTTACAAACTTGTTACTTCATGAATAAGATAGGTTTGTCGAGTGCAAAATGTTTTTTTAAAATGCCATGAAGGTTTAATGATAATATCTCCGCAACGTCTATATCAATGAAGACAATTATCCCGATTAAAACGTGTTTTTGACAGCCACTGAATATGATTGAGTTGTCTCAATGTGAGCTTCTGATATTCACTTTTGAAATGAGTTGACATTCGAAAATTAGACTTTCGTGATAAGTCCTACTTTTAGGCAGTTGCCATAATCAGAAATATAAACTAGATTATAAAATAAAACATATTTTTTTTGTTTTACCATCCTTTGTATTCTTCATCTGTTTCGTTCTAAAATACTTTACTCTATTCAAGAACAAAAGGAAATTAAAACCTTTTACGGGAACGTGCATCTGTTTTGATTGTTGTTTTTATAGTGAATATTTTCTTAACTTTTTTGCATTCCACGCTGCAGTGAAAATAGGAAATAAGAAAATAGATTGCAATGGCTTTCTGGAAAACAACAGAACGAAAAGGTATTTAATATTTATTTAATCAAAAGTTAATACAAATATTTCTTGTACGAACGTTCCTGGAAATGATACTTGATGTGACATTTATCGTAAAGTGTTTGTATTTCAATTCTCAGTTGAAAGAGAGTCATAAAGTTGTTTTGTAACATATTTAATCTTCGAAAGGACTTTTATATCAGCTTTGTGTTTGGTAAACCAAAATGTATGCCAGATAAAGCGCTTATTCCAGTACATTGGAGTCGATCCTGAACAATGAACAACATTCGAACTAGGTATGAGAGTCGTATAATTCTGAAGAGCCGCCACATAAATTTCTTCATGAAAACATAAAAACGTATCTTTGTTTTAGAGACTTTAAATCTAATTTTTAGAAAAGCAATTGATACCAACTCCAATGCAAATACCTTCGCATGTTGAAACTTTGTTGAATCACGCAAAAATCAAACGCGAAATGTCAAACCGACATACACAATTGAACTACAAACAATAAAACTAACACGTTGTCTACCACAATCGCTTTCGGTTCCTCTTGGGATCACTCAGCGTAACACAATATAAGTTCACGGGTGGTTTAAACCGGATAACGTGTTCTCTCCCCTGGTCTATATCTAATGTCAACATTTAACGCATACGCTTATGAAGCGTTTGTCCGGATGTTATTAGATGTGACTGAAGATGTTCTTACACATAAGTATCAAACACAACTTCATATAACATATATCACTTGTCAATAATAAATATACAATCGATGCAACAAATGTCGACTCCTCCTCCTAGGTATAATAACGTTTTGTATGAACAAGCAATATATGTAATTTCAAATTGTATAATGAATGCTTCAATAGCTATTGAACGAAATTATTCAGCGCAATGAGAAACGAAACATGTATTAACAAACATTGTAAGCATAAATTTTCATGGCTAAAATATGGCGGCGATATACGTGTGGGCTTTTTATCTCTTGGCAATGGCTTATTAACTCGATTCTTAGACTCGGTAAGTCGAGGCAACGACTTGTTATCTCGTTCCCACGAGGTACTGTTTTCGTTCTGTAGTCTTCGCATATCATGGAAATACCTAAGGCTAGCAAAACCTGTTTGGAGCCAAAAACGAAAACAGAAACTGCTCGATATCAGAGACAACCTCTATTCGTGACTTGTAACGATACAACTCTGAATAATTATTACGGCTACACTTCCGAGTATAATTAATCGGCAATGTTTTGTTTCATGCTTTTTGGAATGGCAATAAAGAAATACCATAGTTACTTAAGTATGATGCCGGCTCGACTGATGAGAAAATACTTAAAATGACTTAAGAACTAAGCTGTTATTGTTATATGAACTGATGAACTTTACAGGCAATCAATGTATAAACATGTGTTTCGCAATAAGGTGGATAAGTATTTCCGTATGGTACCCGATAAGGCAAAAACTTATGCGTAACCTTGATTTCAAAAGAATTAACATGATATTACATTTTACAGAAGGCATGTAAATTGATACGGGTTGTACTAAAATGTCCCTGAATAGAAAAATAATATGCCTGAAAAGGTTTTAGGGTCCAAGATAAGAGATTAATTTAGTTCATCTGAAAGATGTCATTTTCCTATTTTATGTTGATCTTTCTTTTGAGGGTAATTAAGTTTAAGTGATCATGCCCCATAAATTGCTTGAACGTTCGTTTATTGTGAAAAATATATTTTAAATTATATAACAGTATTAATGTAAAATAATAAACGTAAAGGATGCATGTAGGTATTTGATACAATCGAACCAACATATGCGGACTTATTACGTAAATTATCTTTTTAAATAATGGTATATTTGATTTCCAGTGTTATAACAGACGCAAAATAACTTCAAATGGAGTGGAAATTGCGATTTTGAGAACTAGGTTCGCATGAGCAAACTTTTTGGGATAAGGTAGTAGGGAGATAAGGAAATCTACAGAGATGAGATTAGTGCCCTAAAACATTACGAAATAGTGTTTAAAAAACAATTATCAGAGCCAAACAAGCATCGAACAAGAGACACAATTTCTTGAGACAAAAATGTTTTAACTTATATCAAATATCACCATTTTTGATTGTTTGGTTAGTAGCTTTGGTACGGTAATAAAGGAAATAACTTAAATAAGAACTCTCTACATTAAGGCATTCGCGCTTGAAAATATATTTTCATAGTGTTGTACCGCCTAGGAACTGAGGAATTGGAGTAACATCCTGGCAAATAATACTGTCTCAAAATTATATATATATATAAATGTTTGATAATATAATAATTTATAATAACAGTATTAAAACGCACGTAGTAAGTGTGTTTTTACCGTGTCGTAAATACTCTAAACGTTTATTCTGATTTCCAAGTGATAAAGGTTAAAATATAAATATTAACAAATTCGAAGTAAAGTTGATTATCGTTATTACAATTTAAAGCTGTTTGTTTGAGAAATAACATATGAATTCCATCTACATGTAATTATAGCATACGAGTTAAATACTGACACACATTTCCAGTTGTTCTTATTTGTAATCTGAGGTATAGTACCAACATTCAGGTATAAATCCTGGTCCCTGATAAAATTCTTAGTTCCGGTTCATCGGTGTATTTCTAGTTATATAAGTCTGTATACAAGATTTAAATGATACGATATCAGAAAAGGACGGTAGCGTGACATATGGGTTTCTCTTTTCGGCGTGCTGTATTTTCACTGATCTTTATATCTGGAATGATAATACACAGCATTTATATTTTGATTTTGGTATTTCTTTTTGTGTATTTAGTGTTTATATGTTTGTGTATCTGGATACTTGTCGTTTGAGCATTAACTGTGCCCCTAAATCGGGTTTAAATGTTCGACTACTGCGACGGTCTCTGTAGTTTTCATTGTATTATTACATGAATATTGAAAGGTCATTGATACTAGTTACTAGTTTATTCTGCTTTCAACTGAAATAAAGTAACATAAAGAAGTGATGTCCACACAAGACTTTACAGCGTTTTTTTCTGAAGGCTAATTGTCCGGACAGTGTCATTATTTAGTCCTCATACACATTTACTTTGTGATTGTAGCTCACTTATAAATACACACAGAACTATCTAGGAAGAGCATGCGTTCATCAACTAGTTTCAACTCCAATTGAGCTCTCTCCTGTTTCGCTGAATTTTCCAACAGTTTTTTTGATGCAACTGTTGCCTGTCTTTCTTGTTTTGCAACGTTGTATGTCTCTCGTTTAGTGTTTATAAGGCCTCAAACGCGTTCCTCAAACGGGGTCTATGTTACGTTTTGGTCTCCATTACTTGCTTTTGAATTTTCTGTTGTATTATCAAGATGTTTTCTATAGGAATCATCACATTTTCCCTTGGATTCAATGATAAAATAGATGCTAGTTTCATACTTATTCTTGAGGAATAGAAAATAAATATTTACATATTCCATAGTTGAAGCTAGTTCCACGGTAAAAAAGAACGTATACACTTTTATGAACAAAGTTAATGGCGTCCTTTCAATGCTAAAGTTTGGCACGTTTATTGAAATGTCATATGTAATCAATGAAATTACGTTATATTCATTGCTATTGAGATTATAGCTTTTAGCTATATTCACCCGCGGACGATAATTTCAGCAATGACCAATTTATGCCACTGTATGGGGTCGGTGAAGTGGTTACAATATTTATGCAAAAAGCTACACCATGGGAACTTAAGCTCAGATTAGCTACCTCAGAGAAATTTTGGAATCGACTTTCGATGTTGATTAGAAAGGAATAAGCTTAGAACAAACATGCTTACAATTAAAAATGCATTTTTACACATACATGCGTCTGTCGTAAGACAGGGAAAATAATCTATTGGGAAAAAGAATCCTTACTTCGAGAAAGCTTGGACTTAATATCTAAAATGGTGGTACATATTATAACATGAGCTAGTCTGTGTGTAGGAGTACTTGCTCAGCACCTTTGCCTATCGACAAATGCTTAAACATGAATTGAAGTCCTAGTATGCAATGGGGAGAATGTTAAAAAATAGGGATGATGGACTTACACCTGACGATAAGTAAAATATATCATATTAATCGGATTATTAGACAGTTCGTGTACAATTACTCTTCATATTGTATTGATATCTGGACAAGCAATATAATTATAATTAAATGCTTGAGCAGTAAAGTTAATTATTGCATACATTTAAATCAATCATGTCTATAGTTCATGAAATGATCCTCTATGTGGATATACTATTTTATTACATTAAATCGGTTTGGATAAACGCACAAATAATGGCATATGACATTTTATGGCTTTATGGCGTGCACAATTATTTGAATGTTGTCGGCTGGAATGATTTATTCTCGCATATCAGTCGTAAAGCTTATGATATGCACGACATGTTTCCAATTAACAACGCCATTATTGAATGTCTGGCTTCTATGCTTGTCCTTGAAGATTCTTTTGTTTTGTTATGCAATACTTAAGTCTTAAACAAATCGCAAATCCCGGAACAATTCTCCGTTAATGTTTGCACAGGTTGGTAGACGGTTGTTATCGGAATTGTTTATATATAAAGATGCTATTGTTTTTGCATATTGAACGAAACGATTGTATCTGGCTTAAACATCACTAATGTTATCAATCAAGTGCCGGTAAATGAAGCAAGATCCGTTTATTGATAAACAACGATGTGTTTTATATTCATTCGAAGATCTGTTCTGTCAAATAAAATAACGTTAGTTTTATCCATTGTCATTAAATTGGAGTTACGATATAAAAAAAACGTCTACTGGACCTATTATTAGCCAATCTGATTGCATAGACGAATAACAACTTAATGAAGTGTTGATTATAACCGTGCTATGGAAAATATGAACATCTGAGTATATTAGCTCGCGCACAATCATATAAGCGATGCCCAAATTATGCCAGTATATAAAGTCGGGCAATTTGCTACTTAAATCCATTTCCAATGCAACAACTGCTGTAAACCAAACGCTGTTTATATGTAAAAGCTTTTCAACGCCAAGGTACGGTTTATACTAAAATGTTTTGCAATATTAATGAAACACATTTTGTTAAAAATAAACTGAAAATTATCTGAATAAAAAAACTGCTCTCAATATGAATAATTATATTAGTAAATATCATAACAATATTGTTTTTTGATTGGCCGTTTGATGTTAAACTTTCCGCTAGTCTCTGAATTAGCTTCGATAATGGCCGAGGTAGTATGAACCGCACGCGAATAATATAGCACCGTCGAAAATAAAACACTGGCGCCGTTGTTTAGCTTTTTATGTGAGTACAAACGAAATATTTTATTATCTTACATATCAGTACGATGACAGCTACAAGGACATTCCAAGTGGTCGAAAAATGTTAATAGGCACAAGGGCTTTAACGACAGTGAACTGATGACACGCACTTTGAAACAACACAGACTCAAAGAAAAAAAATAAACAGACAGAAAACGCATCAAAGTAGCTCTAAGGATTAATAATTGGAATACCACCTTGGAACGGACAGTGAAAACGAGTTTACCGAAATACGATTGTATTGTGGGCTTCAACTAGTTTGAATGACAATGACCTTACTCTTGTTCAAATATTTATCATTAATTACACCATTTAAAGCATTGAAATTACCTAAATAGAACAGAGAAAGTACAAAATAATAAAATAATAAAGATACTCAACTGATTTGAAGTACTCGAAGACCGGATGCAAACAAAACCTGTAAACGAATGAATCGAGTCGGAGCAACGGTGCTGGCGTTTTAAAGGTATGATGTCATACAAATGATTTCAATACATGATTTTCATTACAGATATGTGGCATATGACATTAAAATAACCGTTCCCAATTCTAGCATTTAAAGGAAGTCATTGAACTTCTTCTCACAATGTTGTAGGCTATGATGTGATGAGAATCTTGTGAATATTTATTTTTCTTTCCTCAAGAATGAACTAAACAAACGTCATTTTTATCATTGATCCAAATGATAAATCTTATCATTTTTATCTTATTTTCGTGATAATATGGAAATGTAAGAAGCAAGTCCTGGATACCAAACAGGTTACTAAGACCCTATCTAGATGCACATGGTTGATGCCTTATATACACTTAACGAGAGTCAATAACATCTCGAAACAAGAAAGAAAGGCAGCATTTGAATCCAAATATCTGTTGGAAGGTCAGCGTAACAGGTTTTTAATAATTCCGTTATTTCGACATCTACCACTCAAAGTTTGTAATAAACTAAGAGGACTCAATAACGACAATGTCCGGACAATTTATAGAAGTGTTATGTAGTAAGAAAAATGTGTTTTTTGTGTGTATTTATTTATGTTTCTTTACTTCAATTGGTTGCAGAATATACTAGTAACTAGTAATAATACAAATGAATACAATCTCAAGGGACATTCTCAGTAATCGAATGTTTAAACCCGATTTAGGGGTACAACTTAATGATCAATCGACAATGACTTAGATACACGTATATATGAACACCACATACATGAAAAAATAAAAATCTATAATCAGACCATACACTCATTAAAATAGCTTTACCGGTATATGATTACGACACCGCCTCGAACTTTTAGTGAAACACGAGTTCACTGGAACCCTGTTCTATTAGGACTTAATTTGCATTCATGGACATAGTCCCACACTTGTCCCAACTTTTATCAATAATTAGTAACAAAAAATATAAGCCTAACCAGAGCACACATCACCTTGATGAAAAAGTAAACAATTACATAAAAACTAATCAATTAATTCAAGTACTCAACGACCTTATACAAACATACCCTGTAGCCGAATGAATCATAAAGCGGCAACAAGGCTAGTTCTTAAGAGGTACGATGTTTTCATTCACAATCTATATGAAAAATTACAGAAACAAGCTCAGTAGCCAAAAGTTTAAGCACAAACTCCGGTTTAATGGCACAGTGTAAAAGCCAAAGACATATAACACAAAACAAATATCATACACAAGAAACATGTAACAACAGCAAATATTTCCACAAACAACACACTGCATACATTCTATATAAAAACTAGGTCAGTAAAATGTAAAATTACTGACAACTACCTTAGCAAAGTTTAAAATTATATCTTCATTAAGTCAACATCAATGAAAATAAAATGAACACAATAAACTCACTGTTAATGTTGTGTTATATTATTTGAGATATAACCATCAGTGAATAAACAGCAAAAAGAAACCCATATTTCATCGGACTGTCCATGTTTGATCTTGTATTTCGGATGTCCTGTCTGGAATGATAATTAAGGGATATGTCTTGGCAAAACCTACTGCGTTAGTTCAAACAATTAACAATTCGTAAAACACGGACTTAATCAAACGAGGCATACCATAAAAGGATAACCACGATTAAAAGCTATTCTGACCTGTATCACGTTGGTACATCTTTGTAATCATTTTAAAAGCAAGGTTCCACATAAATATTTGCCATATCGGATTCCCCTACGGACATAATTACTCACTTTATTGCAAAACAAATATGAATGTATTGCTTGCCTGTATAGTTCATAAGTTCATATAAAGATAGCAGCTTAGTACTGAAGTCATTGAACGTCTTTTCTCATCAGCCATAAGAACCTTAAGTAATTATAGAATTTCTTTGTTGCATTACCAAATAGCATGCAACTAAACATTGCTGTTTAGTTATTCTCGGAAGTTCAGCCGTAATGGTTATTCAGATTTGCGTCGTAAGAAAATGCGAATAGAGGTGTTCTCTGATATCGAGCAGTTTTTTCTGTTTTTGTTTTTTGCTCCAAACACGTTTTGATAGCCTTAAATATGTTTATGACGTGCTAAGACTACAGAACGAAAACATACCTCGTGGGAACGAGATAACAAGTCGTGGCCTCGACTTACCACATCTGAGAAACGAGCTAATAAGCCGTGACAACGAAATTAAAAAGCCACACGTATCAGCGCCATATTTTAGCCACGAAAAGGTAATGCTTTCAAAGTTCGATAATAATTATTTCGTGTGTTACCGCGCTGAATAATTTAAGTCTATAGCTATTGAAGTATTAATGATACAATTTCAAATTTTACATATTGCTTTTTTTATACCAAGTCAGTATACCTCAGAGGAGGAGTCGACATATGTTGCATCTAGTGTATATTTATTATTGACAGGTGATATATGTCATGTGATGTTATGTTTAATGCTTATGTACGAGAACATCTGCAAACTACATCTAAAGAGTATGCGTCAAATGTTACCATTTGATATAAATCAGGGGAAGAGGACACGTTATCTGGTTAAAACCACCTGTGGACTTTTTGTTATGCCGAGTGATCCCATATGGTACTTAAAGCGTACTTAAAGCGTTTGTGGTAAGACTTCATTTTAATGTAAAGTATGCATTTTTGTTCGGAATTCAATTTGGTAAGCCTGCTAGACATTTCAAGTTTGAGCTTTGCGTGACTCAACAAAGCTTTAACATGCGAAGGTATTTGCACTGCAGTTCGTATATAGTGCTTATTTAATTATTAGATTTTAAGTCTCTAGAAATTGAGAGTTTTCTTTCCATTTTACCTTTTCTTACCACTTCCTGAATAGCCATGTAATTCAATCTTATACTTTTAACATTCATTAAGGACATTTTTTTGTTTTCTTTTGCGGCTCTTCAGAATTTTAGGCCTTCCAAACCAAGTTTGAATTTTGTTCCCTATTGTGGATCGACTCTAATATGCTAGAAATATCGCTCTATCTGACAAACATTGTGGTTTGCCGAAACATCAACCTGGAATAAAGGCACTTTCGAAGTTTTGATATATTAGAATATAACTTTATTACTCTTGTTCATCAAAGAAAAAAAAATATGTAATACGATACAAGTCAAATAAAGTTAACTTTCCAAAAACTGTTATTAAGAAAACTGCTGGTATTAACCTTTGATTTCTTTATAATTATTTGTTCGATTTTTAACAAAAGGCTTTATCTTCTATGTTCCTTATTTCCTATTGTCACAGCAGCTTAAAAGCAAAAATGTACATCTTGTAAAATAGAGTCACGATCTCATCAAGCAGTTGCTTTTATCTAAATTGTTTGTTTTCTAAATATATTCGAGTTTTGCTTAAGGATTATCACTTGATTGTTGAAATGATGAATATTATAATGCAACGTAAGTAGTGTGTTGATGTTCACAATACTATCATGTAACGTAAGCACTGTGTTGATTTCTTTGTCATGTTACGTAGGCAATGATCTGAATTTAACAATTTAATCATATGACGTAAGCACACTAAACATAAACCTTGGGCTTATACCTTGAATTGTAATTGGTTTCGGCGTTAAAATAGTTCGGAGATCAGTAGATGTGAATAACCTGTGATATATATATATATATATATATATATATATATTGTGATACTGTGTGCAAAACTTTTGGAGTCAAATCCTAAATTGCCATTTTAGAGTATATATCAAATGTAAGAAGTGAAAACAATTATTATACAGTTTATTCGAACACAAAGTAATTATTCATTTTGTTTTTGTCTACATACATGCATTATACCTTTTAACAAACAATTTTTTCTTATTTTTTCCAATAATTTTGTCTTATATACTTGTCAAAAAATTCCATTTAAGTAACTTACAGGTAACCATACAGTTATAACATACAGTTTCAGTCATAATATTGCAGAAATGAGCTGCAGTAAGATTAAATTACCATATCAAAGTTAACAGAGTAAAATTGAAATTTTATCAGTTTTTTTTAAACTTAAAGTGTTATAAGGGCCTGCAAACCCCTGGCCACAGTAATGAAAAAGGTAGAACTAAGAAATAGATTGGCAACCTCCTGCCTTCATAGAATTAAAAGCTTAAGACAGTCAAATATTGATTTTGTTTTGATAACAACTTTATATTAACATGATTATAAATACACACAGGCTTTACATATTTGGCACTTGAAACCTAATAGTACTTCAATTAAACATTATACAATGTTCCTTACATTTTCTGTAACATTCAAAATGTTAAAATTCTTCACAGCTAAATGAAGGGTGTTCTATTGACACATGGAAACCTGTCTCTTTTCTGTGGCTCCCTGTCTTTCTTTAACCTGGCTAAACCCCTAAGAGGTTTGTTTACATAGTTATAGTAAATATCAGTAAGTTTCTAATTCCTGGAGTTTTTTCATACTGAGAAATAATGTTAATACTTATTTCTGAACGACAAACACTAGTCCAAACAAACAGCTCTAAAAGTTAATTAACAGGTTGTACAGTTTGTTCAATGCTTTGGTTGAGACTGTCAAGGACACACTGTCTTTTTAAATGTCAAATCTGCAGTATTATCTGATCTTGTCATGTTAATGCCATTCAAGATCCATCCCCTTGATGCAGATTTCGGAAAGGAGTTCAGGTAACACAACTACTCTGGTTTTCATCAAGGTAAACTACACCATATCCGATGCAACACACCTGCACTGCACAAAGCCAGGCCTGTTTGCTGAAAGTATAACTTGTTAGAAATTATGTCTAGTTCAGTCATATTTTGACATCACAATAAAGCACACAAAAAACAAGCTTTTATAAAGATTTAGATATCATACTAGTGTTTTGACAAAGTGAGGAGTTTCTTGACTAGTTAAAACAGCATTTATTTTTGTTGATCGTTGTTGAAAATTTGAAATGTAATATAGAAATAACATACTTATGAAAGTTCACATATACATTCGTCCTCTGGCAATAGGTATGCAAAGTTGCATTTTATCAATTTCAACAGTTATTGAGTTATGGTCAAGGTTATTTTTTTGACATGTAACTGACAACAATAAAAGGCTAACATCTTAAGTGAATACTCTTGAAAATCTAGGGCTCAATTCTGTTAGGTAAGTATTTTCAAAATTAAAGTACTCTACTATAGGGATAAATGTGCAAAATTTATTATCTACCTAATTTTCCAAAGACCAAAGTGCCAATTTCGGCTTTTCTTCTCCAAACCATGGTACTTGAAGTAGTGATCATCATGCTCACAGCAGTGTCTGCTCCCTTCCCCGGCAAATCAGTCTCATCAAGCAAATAAACTGCTTGTTATCCTGCAACATTTGATACACGTACATCTTTATTTTATACATGCTATTTTGTTAATCTAAACTATTGCGTGATTTCAAAATAAAATATGGAAACCAGTTAATTATTCGGTATTACACAATATGCCTTCTGATTATGCATCACAAGATTGTCATGTGTGCATCCACAAATATTCTCCTTACTTGAAAAAAACTGTCAGTTAATAATTTCATTAGCCGTTTATTAATTTGTGAACTTAAGTTATAAATAACTAAAATGTACCTGAGTGCTCTGCACATACTCCAAACTACGATGACGAGGCATTTCCATACAGTTTTGAACAATATTGGACTAGTCAGTTGGGCATGATGGGGGAAGAAGACTGGCAGGGAAATGTTAACTGCAACATGGGAGGGTGTCCGACAGGGAGCATGGATACTGTCCTGAAATAAGATAGCAATATGATGCATATAAATACAGTTATGTAGTGCACTGTGATCTTTTGTCATTTCATCATTGTTGTTATCAAAACTCATAAACAGATCACAATTATCTACAGTGTTGTCATGGTCAGGATGAGTGTGTCTAGTAAATGAAGGTCATTCATAAGTTATAATACACAAATCATGATGAAAATGTCATTATCAGTGTCGTTGACAAGTCCATCAGGAACACAGTACTCCCCTGACTACATAAACAATTGACTCGATCATGATGAGAAAGTTATATCATTATACAAATTACCTCATTATTATGGACAATGGTGTATGAAAATTAAACAAAAGCAGTCCAGTTCAAGTCCTTTGTTTACTAATCCGGGTTTATGACTATATTAACGAATATTTTAGTCTTTTTTCTATATCATTTTAACCTTACAAAGCTTAATATTAAATTTATACAACTACAATGGTATTTACCTGTCATAACTCGACAGAAGCATCCTCGAACAGCAGTAAATGTAGACAAAAAACGTAATTGTTTCAAAATTTCTCGTTTTTCAGTTACAAACCGGAAATTACGTATATGGTGAAGGGAAATAACTAGGTTGTTATTATTTCTCGTCGCTATCGGCAACATCGTTGTCGGAGAATATGGATATTTTATGGATGCGATTCAACCATGTGTTTTACGTTAATTAAATAAATCTAACAAGAAGAAATGGTGACTTATAACAATTTAAGTCAGTGAAATAAATTAACAAAACTTTAAGCACGTTTTTCTCGAAAATTGCCGACTTTGTACTGAATGTATATGAATGTTTTTGACACATTGTTGAATATTTGATTTGATTCTGAATTGTTAACATGCTTAAAAAATAAAGTAAACAAAACGTTTGATATTCTTCAATTCTACATACTGGTAGTTAATATTCCTTTGAAAGGATTTGTCTGAAGGTCATCATCAATAGGTACATGTATGTTCACTTTTAACCAAGGATAAATTAACACCCTCGATCAGTATAAAAACTCATTTAAAAGTGGAATCCATATACTGTTTAACTTAATTTGTTAATCTTTGTGGGACTGATTAGTGGAATTTTACAAGTCACAATTGTGAACATATTGTAAACAGGGAAAATTAACAGAGTGTTTTCCACAAATGTACTTCCTAGTCAGTAACAAAGTTCTTTATGTGAACATTCTGCGACTTAAATGTGAACATTCTGCGAATTGAAACCCTTGCGTTTGATAAACTGACATTTTATATGTTCTAATTGTGAACATTATGTTAACTTTAACATTTTTAAAGTTATAACCGTAAACATTCTGCGAACTATTATTTTATTGTGAACTTATTGCGAATAGCAGTCCTAGGTGTGCGCTGATTATTCGCATAAGCTGCGAACATTCTGCGAATGATACCTGCGAATACTGGTGTTCACAATATATTCACAAATTGTTCGCGAGTTGTTCACAAAAAAGGCATTCATTCTGTAAGGGAGCATTGCCATGGCTGTAATTGATTGTTGTACCATGTACAACAGGTGCATGACCTGAAATTACATATTTGATCAAGTAGTTCCAAAATATGTTCTTACTGAAATGCAATTCTTTAACTGTTTAATGTACACCATTGTGCATGCCATTGGAACTCCTCGTAATCAGGTAGTCTTAAGGTAAGCCCTTTCAAAGAGGCACTTGCAGCTACAGGTCATTAAATATGTCCTGGCTTTCACCAGTATTGTCCTCTTATTCTACTTTAACATTTTCACATATCAAATCATGATATTGTTATCAAAATCATCATTATAATCTTCATCATAACTGTTATTCATATCGATTTACCTGAACTTCATGAGATTGTATTTATTTTTGTATAAATTTTGTGAACATTAATCAGCATTGCCCCCAAAAAAGTTTATCTGCAACTGTTCCTGCACATTCATTGTTAATTGTATTGGTAGTTGATTGCTGTGACATTATGAACACTTGCAGATGTTATTTATTAAAAAAAGAAGCTTGATTCATAGAACGTTTGAGTGAGATTAGTTTAAATATCACATTTTACCATTGTTATTCTATTACGTTTCACTAACTCGGGAAAACTACTCATAGATGATACATAATAACACTTTTAAACGAAAAATTACGCTTATGGTAACATCACTAACATATCATACATTTATACTTTCCAGCATGATAATTGAGTTTTTTTAGTCCTGGTGAAACAATACAAATAATTAAAAAGTAACAATTTCCAAATTATACTTATACGTGCTGGTTCGCGATGCAACTATTTCCGACGAAGCTGCGTTTATCGGAATATATTCGCAATTGCCGGAATGCAGTTCATTAAAGGAATGAAAGTTGAGGTGTTAAACTTTACTTACATCCCAATGTCATACCATGTGATTTGTCTCAGTCTTAAATTGTTAATACAATCGGCACCAAAAACCTAACAATCTAACAATACATGATATTTCGCACACTAACAAAATCATTTGTGTATTGCAAAGTGCAATTTAAATAAAAAAGGCATATGTCTATAGTGCGGTTTTGCAATCGGAAAAATATTTCAGGAAAACTGTCTTTTTGTAATACCCAGTCGCATAGAAGATCCCGGGTATCGTTTAAACTTTTTTATCTTTACCTCTGTTACGAAATAAAACAAAAAAGCTGTTATAAAAAAACTGTTGTGTATGGTGTTATTCCATATAAACCCCTTCAATAGCATTTTGGTAAAGCCATTTGTTTTCAATAACGTGCACCGACTTTCTTTTTAAAGACATATATTTGTATTGATCATTTTAGCAAACATTGATTTTCCAATGTATACAGACGCTTTAAACACCCTTTTTTAAAGAATCATTAAAGCAAGACATGTATCTTTTAATTTTCTTTTTTTGTAAATAGTTCATAGACCTTTGTTTCATAACGACATGATACGTATTCATTCTACGTTTTTTTAACCATATGTGCTGCTTATTTGATAGCATATCCTGTCTGCTTCATAAAAAATACAAATCAACCTATGACAATGTATCTAATAATTGCTTCTGTGTGAAGAGTTCAATTGTTCATTGTCAATTAGTATTATTAAATGTTGCACATTGTGTGGCAGATTACTCAAAAACTATTACAGCCTCAAGTTAACCTGAATAATTTCATTTACCATACTCCAGTATTTATGAATAACCTGCATGGTTCATGACTGTTGCCCCTTTGTCTCACATGATTTTCGTTATGTTTTTTGTTTGAATATACGTTAACTTTTTTAAACCTTTAGTGAACTCCGGCTACACTGACAGTTCTCAGTGGAAATTACGAATTACGAATTATTAATCAAACGTTAATAAATGTGATATGTCTCTCGTGTAGAGAACATAAGGACTATGCATTGTACCTTCGTTATGTTTAGTAACTGGACTTATCCTTGCATTTTTTATAATAGCTAGATGCCAAAATCAGTCAACGTATTTTCTCTACAGATATCTAATCCTATATCTAATCCTGATACTCGTATTTTATTAATATTCAGTAAAAGTACATTGAGAAGAAATAAATGATGTTCCTTAGATACGTGTTTTATTTCACGATAACAAAGAGTGTGAACTTTTGGTGGACTTCTGTTATAATAGAACTTCCGAGATACCAAGGATCACCTGGTGTTATCACATACCTTATACAGGACATCGATGATAGACTGGTGCTACCACAAAGCCTCTGCACGGTACTGAGTATGGACTTTGGTTATCACAGAGCTCTTGCAAGATACTTGATGGACTAGAAAGAGCTTCTCAAATATACCGATGATGAACTGATAATACCATATAGTTTTAACAAGATATCGAAAAAAGACGAATATCGAAGATGGCAAGATGTTACCAAAGAACCTTTACAACATTTCGAAGATGGACGAATGTTACCGAAGAGCTTTTACGATATACTAAGAATGGACTGCTATTATCACTCAAATTCTTAAATATACCATGCATGGACTTGCGCTTCCACATAGCTTCAATTAGATAATGAGGATGGACTGGTGTTTCCACAGTTTTCTTAACGGTACCGAGAACGAACTGTGGACAGGAATTGGGTTAGGATTACGTTTGAGTTGTGTTATTGTACATTTTGTATCATTTATACATGTGTATATTCTAATATCTTGGTCATGGTTATGGGCACGCTCCTTAATGTACGGTTCGAGCTCTCCCTTATGCTTGAGTATTGGTTATCATTCTTAAATAATAATCATGAAAGAAAAGAAACATAACACTTTTGAACATGATAAAATAAACAGCCAATCGTATGTTTTGAATCAAATACATTTCAATGAAATCTTTCATTTTCGTTACAAGCATCCGGTACAAACAGCTACCTATGGTAAGTGCGCAGTTGTTTATGTTCTCAATTACTCTCCCATTATCGTTTCCTTTTCAAATATAATTTATTTATCTTTGTTTCTTCGAGGAAAACTGTAAGGAAAACATTAAAATATACATTATAATTGTAAGTAGTTCGCTCTTGTTGTAATAAACGCATTTTATGTGTATGATTGATATATCATGAATCAAATTAAAAACCAAATATTCAATTTTACATTAATTTTGATTACAACGAATATCTAAGATTTGAATCTTGTTGTTTTTATAAAATGAAGCAGTGCATCGAAGTCGCCTGTCGAGGAAGCTAGGTCAATTCTATGTATGAAGTCAAAGCAAACTGGAACTGATCGGATGTTGGAATTCATTTGTCACTCTGACCTCGCTTCGTCTGACTCTGCCACGCCCGTGTAAGAAATACGTAGTTTTGCGATGTTTTAAAGAAAATGATAACGTGACTCTAATCAATCAAATTGTAAATGTTTGTGTAATTATGATTACCAAGGCATGAAAACTGTCAAGAAAACATTTAATGTACTTCATAATCGAAAGTAATTTACACTTGTTGTAGAAAATGCATTTCGATAGGTGTATGATTGATACATCATCAAATATTGTTTTGTTTCATTTTAGATTTATTTTGATAACAACGGATATGTAAGGAGTTCAATGTTGTTGTTTTCATCAAAGGTAGCATCGCATCGTAAACGCCTGTCGAGCAAGCTTGTTCATCTCTCGGGTTAAAGCCGAAGTAAATTCGAACTGATTAGCTGTTGGTATAAATTTATCTCATTGACCTCGCCTCGTCTGACATGTAAGAAATGTGTAGTTTTGCGATATTTTAATGAAAATGATAAACGACAATGACCATACTCCTTTCCATCAAAATGTGAATGTTTGGGTTATTAAGATTACCAAGGCATGATAACATAATATTTACCTGTTCCTTTTATTTCACTTGGCATATGCATGATAATAAGTAGATTTCATGAAGGCTATTTTGTTATATTCGCTTTTCAACGAAATCTTTACAGAACAGCGCACAGTTAGGTACTGCATTTTGTCTGATTACTAGTACAGTGCCGATGAAAGTAGAAAGGCGTAACAGAAATGAAATCTCTAATAAACACGTCAAAGAGTGCAGAAGATAATTAATTTTAATTGAAGCTTGTCACATAAGTCTTGTCATTGTGTAAATATTGCTTATCAATACGATCTTCAGCTCCCTTAGCTGTCAATTAATGCTACACAGATGCAGATGTTACAGCGATCACAGAACAAATTGGTATTATCTAACGATGAAGACCGACAGGTTTTTTGCTTTAACACCTGAGTTATTCTTTAGAGAATTAAGAGACAGACAAGGTTAAAAATCATATGACTCTCATTAGCCCTCAACAAACCTTGATCTGCAGATATTCTGATATTTTAAGACTCTGATGTTAGTAATTTCTGTGTTGTTTTCTTCTCGAATATATATTGAGAATATCATATTAAAAAAAGATACATAACATTGATAATCATTTTTTAAAATTCAATTTATTGCCTAAGAAATAAATTTATTGATGATACTTTCAAGGGATCTAACTCAACTCAGTAAATTATAAGTACCGAGGTTCCAATTTTGAAAGTATTATTTAACCTTCTCATCTCGCTGATCTCACAACGTAATAATTTCACAGATAATTTATGCAAACCCGGATTACGCAGTATTTTCACAAGCTTTTATTCAAGAATTTCTTTCGACGGGCATTTTCACGCTATTTGAAACACACTTACGGATGCCCTTCTTACGTTGTTTTAGTTTACGCTCATACTTAAATAAATACGCTCGAACATACTTTTTAGTAAAACAAAGTTACGAAAAAACTTTAAATATTTGAGTTACGCATTCGTTAGTACGTTATTAAAAACGGCCCAAAGCACAGTGTGTTGTTCAGGTACAACATACAGAACACATACCACAAAGAAAATCGTTCACTTATTTAAAACAAGATTAAAAATGTGACTCAAATTTGATTCAAAGGCTAAAATGAATACAGAAAAACATGAAAGTGTTACATATAGAAAAAAACATATCAATATATCGTAGCGGATATACAGATTTTGAGAAGGCGGAGATTGAAAAGCTCACTTAATGATGCAATTCTGACAGATGATTAGAACTGTGAGAAGTGCGTAAAGGTAACTAGCATGGGTTCGAACGCTTGAAATAGTAAAAATGGATTTTTTATTTTTATTTCATGCATATCGGTGACAGAATGAAAAACATTGGTGGTTGATAACCTGGTCATTTCACTCTGGCGCGTGATAACAGAAAAATATATATAATATTGTGGCGGCGCAACTCGTGAAAAATATTTTTTCTGTGACCACTCTTGAAATATAATACAATCGAATAACGAAATTCAACAAATAAACTCTATACCATTAATGTCGTATACGACACGCATGCCTTATATGATACGCGTGTGGTCTAATTTCCAATTGAAGGATTTGAACAATGCTTTACACAACTCCAAACTTTAAAAAAAATGCGTTTTGCTCCCACTTGCGCCGTTTGTTTTCAGTGCACATTCTCAAGTTGCTAACCTCATGTATATAAACTAATAACCTATCGTACACTTCCGGTTACACACAACCAACGTTGATACAAGAGCGAAACGTTTTTGATTCTTGCTGACAGTTATTCATTATTGTATTTAACCCAAGAGTCCAGTGGACTATTGATCCATACTATGGAGTGTATATATCTACAAATCTAAAGTATAAATATTGCTATATAACCAGATAATTTGACGGAGGTTTACCGCTGAATCCATTGGATAATGCTTGTGATTATGTTTATCTACAATATATGATGATATTTTTGTTAAATGTTTGATTCATAACCGGCGACTGGTCAATTATGACGAGGGTATTCAGTATTTAATATTGATGATTCATGATTGATTATCACATTAACGGATATTAAGAAGTTTGGTGAATTTGGGAAATTGCTTCTTTTATCTACGGGTTCCTATAAGTTATGCGCAAGGTCCGGTGGAATGCATTTAGTATGGCAGTTTCTGAAATAAATCAACTATTACAAATCCATTTCTTAATAAAGAGTATATGAAAAAAGCAACGTGAGGGGAATCAAACGCTCTCTCGATTAATATCCTAAATGTTAATTGTCAAAAGATAAGGATCACGCAATATTGTGACACACAACGATCATTATAACTTAATAGTTTTGTCAGTTAAAGTGAAAAAGTTCTTGGTATGGTTTGAAAAACAATATTGTTTATTATAGGAAGACTATGTCTTTTATTTTTTATGTTCGTGCAAAGAAAGTTTGTGTAAAAGTTTTTGCACTTAAAATGGCAATACATAACTAAATGGTCGGACACAATAAACTTCCTTCGCTATAGAAAATACATATTCTATGTAATTTACAAGAATTTTGCCAAATGACGTCTTATATGGCTGAAAGGAAACAACTCTGACGGCCATAGACAAGAAATCAAGTGAGATGGCTGATGTTAAGTAAATATAATAGCTACTTCACATTGGTTTATTTTATTAGTAATTTACTGTTATATTATAGCTGATGAAAAATAGTAATGTCTCTTAGTATGTAAACAACCCTAGTCTTTTAAATGCAAAATACATCTGGACCAGCTTATGTGTATCTAAAGTTTTGGCGTATTTTCACTTGAAAATATGTATGATTAAAGAAAATAACTGATTGAATGTTATACCTAAAAAAAATGTTTTGACACTCTTAACAGAAAAACTAACTTATTAAAATCGTATATGTTGAACATTTTAAATTTATTTTCAACTTGAGTATTTAAACTATTTATCATTCTTTGTATATTCTAAGCGGTTTTAATGGCTACAGTAACAATATAAAAACTATCACTTGTTATGATAGACTCTTTAAACATGTAAACGATTAACGGGGTTATTTTCTTTTAGAATTCTCGTAGGATCGCATTCGATAGATAGTTTGAAAAATATTAAATTTGAAGAACAGTACCACACGAACACTTATTACAGCACTTAACCGGATAAACATAGTTTGTGTAGTCTGTGTAGGATATTAATTGGCGAGTAATACAAACAACATATAAAGAAGACGTGAAATCAAATGTTATTTTGTAACAGTTGTGAATCCTAACTTTTGATGTACATTCTAAATCACTAAATGTCACAGAAAGCTTTTATTTTAGTCACCACTTACTTATAAAGCCTTTATTTCGGCCTACTTTATCTTGGTTAAGGCATCGGATACATACTATCAATTAAAGTACTGTCTTATAATGAAGTTAAACGGCAAATATGAGATAGATTTAATGCATCCGCAACGAGGGATTTTGGTTATTCTATGCCGATCTGCCAATAAACTTTGAAACTTGAAACTTGTATTATACCTCAAAACGGTAAACGTCCTCATATATTTGATATTTTGCTAACTGTCTTCAGATCCTAATTCAAAAGAGGCCGCAATTATTTAAAGAAATGCTCATATCATTTGCCTCATTACTTTCATGGGTTCACCTGTGTGTACTGCGGTATCACTTGTTTGATATATTTGATGATTGTAAGTCTTATTTTATGTAATAAAGATGCAGGCATACCTAATGTCGCTTTTGAGAGCCCGTGCTTAATACTAGTTTACCCCTTTTATTGTTTTCTCATTTATTCAATGGTTGTTAATTACTATGCAATTTTTATCTGATTATAATGGGAGTTTTTTTTTTGGTTTCGATTGCGATATATATACCACGCCTACTAATCCGGACCAACGGAAAAATTATGTTTTATTAAGTTTTGTATTAATAAAACGTGCGAACCTAATGCATATTCTTACACTATATGTTTTCGTAGTTTCGTAACAAGCAATGGCTTGATCGCAATTAATGGAATGGGATTAGATCTTTACATTTTTATCCTAAACATCCCATTAGCAACTAGAAACGCTAAAACCAAATAAAAAAAATGGTTCATGCTCTGTAAGGATTAAATGGGACATTATGCATTTTCTGAATGTGTTTTACAGTTTCCGCATTAGCAGCATCGATTCAACAAAGGAGCGCGCTATAAATGCTTAAAGTAAAAAGCCCGACCAAACGAGAACCTTTCAATGATAGTAAATGTGTGCTGTTTATAGCCTTTGAACAATAACGTTGTTGCAAAACTGTTTGAAATAAGTTTTCCTACTGCATTTAAGGAGTGGAGACTGTCATTGCAGTAAGATTCTAAAACCAAGAGTGTTCATCAATAGGATAAGCGACCTTCGAAAAAGACACCCCCCCCCCCTCCCCCTCCAGTGCTAAAATTACAACTAATTATAAAATGTTGGAAATAATCAAACCAGTTTCCAATTCGAAGGAATTCATTTCAAAAGAGTGATTTCTGAAAGCACAATACAGCATCATGAACACAGCAGTTCGAATTGGTTGAGACCGTTCAATGAAAGCAAAAGTAGTTAGTTGCCAAAACTCACATGTCCACTTAGCACCAGCCTTGGACGTATTCTACTGTCGCAAATCAATGTTTTTTTTATGATGGCGAAGAACAAGATATAAAAATAAATTTGCATGGTTGACGAACGGTCACAGCTGTATGACTACCATTGCACTAAATATATTTTTATAACTGAGTCTTATCCTTAAGCAAGAAATTTCCATTATGTATGGTAAAAGCGGACTCAGTATTTATCGCCACATCAGATAAAAGCTTATTAAAGTATATTGCACCTTAATACTCGCTCCATTATTTCTAATTCAGCATGCTATGTGGTAATACAACAGGAAGTTGAATTATTTTCTATTTCTTTGCACCAATATCTATTCGCAACCTGCCTTAACTTTTCACAGAATTGAATTCGCTTCGTTTTTGTTTAAGTGTGCATAATACATCGTTTTTGTTAAGTTTTACCAAAGAACGCTTGCTTAATTCATATTTGGAACATGGTAGCGTACATACAAATCCTTACTGTATGTTCATGTCTGTTATTGACATTTTGACACAAATACATTTGAGAATATTTAAAAACAATTATCATTGCGATAGTGCCAGAACAATACGGTAATATTCATGGCAACAATATCACCGCCACTACCAGCATGAAATGATGTTTGTGCTCTATTTGCAACAAGTCCATGGTATTTAATAAGTAGCACTTTGTATGGCAAATGCAGCAAACGATTAAGCAATAACTACAAGTTGTTTTTGACTTTTCATAATGAGCGTTATACAGTAAATACATATATTAACATAAAGTACTTCAGAACTTAGTGTTATCTTTACACATACACACACTTCTATTTGCTTTTATATTGCAGTTTCTGCTTCCACTTTCTATAAGATACTGACTTTAATATTGTAAAAAATATAGGATACTTCACATTTTATAACCCTACGTCCGGAAGCATTTATTTACGTTCATATAACCAGAAAGCTCTGTATGTATTTTAGTAGAAGCGATTTCGTTCAGCTTTATATTCATGAATTGATGTACTCTGGTAGTTTTGCGTAATACGTCTCAAATCTATAATATTCCATATCAATCTAAAACATTTCAGATGTTTTAATATAAGACGCCCAAAATTGTAAGTGAATTCTATATCATCAGTGTTTAAATACTTAATACTTTCTGATTAGCATGTCTACTCAAATATGATCGTTTCGTATACTTTTATTATTTTATACATCAACACGTATGCCTTTGATGTTCATGTTCAAAATAATCTGTCTTTACTGGCATCATTTTTGTCAAAGCAGAGTTTCCCGTTTCAATAGCTCCCTTGCTTTTCATAAACATAAAAAATCCTAAATGATACAGGGTTTTATAAAAAAGCAATTTCAAGTGTACCTTCAATAAGACAAATCCTGATATAGGCCTACTTCTAAAACGCAGGGAAAATTATTACATCCCTTGTTTACATGCCAGCAAATGCAAGGATTGTACGAAACCATGTTTCCAAAACCGACTATGAAAACCGCAACAACTTAAAATATAACTGTTTTGTTTTTAATTTTGTGTCCACTTGATGTTTCGAACTATAATGGGAACCTCTTCAAAAGTCACGAGTATTTTAAGTTATATGTTATACTCTTCGCCTACACCAAAGATCGCTAGTTGACAATTTATGAAAATTATTGACCAAATATTTCAACCTCTCCAGTTGACGTTGGCATTTCTAAGCGCGACAAGCTGAAATATGCCCGTTCAAATCCAAGCTTGTGAAATTATAATCAAAGTGTTTAGAGTGTGTCTTTTAACGAAGATGACCGCCGCTGTTTTCTCGCTGATTCTTTTACGAGCATCTAAAGTATACCTGATTTGTAATGGATAATGTACTAAGACATATTTAGGAGACTAAATGCTCAGTGACCAACTTTTCTGAATGGTTGAAATTAACGCCAATGAGTTTCAGGTCCCGGTTATAGAAATGATTATTACTTCTGAATTATTTATTACATTCAATTTGGTGTTCTTTATATCACAACAAAAGTGTGTATTGATTGAATTTCAAATTTTATAATTGCATCTAAAAACTGACGAAGATAACTGAATTTCATTTTGTACAATTGCATTTCCCCTTGCGTTTGCTCGTAAGATTAATGAATGCAAAATTTTACTTGATGGTGTAATGACTCCGTACATCCATCGCTCTGTTATTCGCCAGTTTGCTTGCCATTAAGGGAAAATGACATTTTTTGAGCACTTGGCAATTTTTTGTACTCGCAAAACTGCATTTCTATGAACATTTATTGTCATGTTATGTTGCATCTGTGTACGTGAAACCATTACTTTATAAGGCCAACATTTTCTGTACAGAGCGATTTAACGGATTAAAATTTGGAATTTTAACTTAAATACATTCAAAAACTAAATATATAAAAGAAAAAAAATAACAAAAGCATTCCAACTGAGTTTCTAAAACATATATGTCTGACGCCTACCTGTGAAAACTGTACATAAACTTGAACAAAACCATAAACGATAATGTCAAATAATGCAACAAAAGGTATTTCGAAATGCAAATAAACGTATTGACATAATAAGTTCCGTTTCAAATTTCCCCATCACCTCTTATTCTTAATAAGGCTTAACACCTATTCATTTCTTCAGCAGTTTCGAGAAATATTACTGGAATGTTCAATAATGATGAATGAGTGAGAGCTTAGTGGAATTAAAAACATTAGAACAGGACAAATGAACAATTAGTTAATTGTATTGATATGAGAAAATGAGAATGCTTGCTGACGGTATTAGCTATTTCAACAAGATTATCAGAATGGAGTTGGCTTGTTGGTAATTACTGACACGTCTTTGGGATGCAAACTACGAAATCCTTGTTAAAGAAAAACATATTCGTATGTTCTATAATATGTGTAAATAGATAACGCGTGTGATTTATTACACATGTTATAACACGTATCCATATCAATGTATGTGTTGTGAACCCTCACAATAGTCGGGAAAGTGCCAAATCAATAAGACTATTAAACAGCTTAAAAGTTGTATATACGATGCATGGATAAGATAGTGTTTTCAAATCAAACGACTTTATTTCACAGGGACAACAGCGGACAACAGCGGACAACAACGAACGCTACAACGTGGTGATTTAGTTCGTAATACCAAAACTTTAACAACCTTAGAGTTGAAAGATCTTACTCGAAAAAGTAGACCAACTAGTTTGACGTCACTGTCCTACAAATGAGTCGACTTATACACATACACCAATTACCAAACTTAATTGCTCTTAATAATTCTGATTGTCTTGTTGAAAGCAATAACGTTAATACACATACGCAGTCAGTGTATTAATGTGCAATCATGTTGTTATAATTATCTGCAATCTATTCTCAAACCTGTTGTATTTGGATTGACTTTTGTTAAGTTTATTAGAAGGATAACTAACTATTGGTCCTAAAGAAAACTAATTACGACTTTATTTATGTTAATCGCACTGATGTAAACTGAACACTTCAGTCTGGATCAAACTTTTGATTTGCATTTTATGTTATGTACCATTGGTCGGAATCCACTTACTTATACTAGTCTGTAGGTTAATGTTCGTTTTGTTTATTATCGAAAAGGCCCACAAATATTTTTTTTTCAAAACAAAACGCTTAAACATGTCTATGATTGAAGTGTTAGCACTATAGCAGAAACGCCTTTTTTCTAGCATAAATGCTTCAACGTGTACATTTTTACTGAAACCCATTGTCCACCATGCATTAGAGGGTGTCGTCTACTTTTGACAAGACTCCTATCTATTTTACCGTTCACCGGTAATGTCTTATTAGTAAAAACACGGTAACTTAGCTAGAAGAAGTTTATCTACTTGATTCTTATTGTTACATAGTAAACGTTGCGATACTAGGAATGGGTTTCATTGCGGTTTACCATTATATAAAGCAATATCCGTACTTAAAGTAATTTTCAGCGAATGGCATCTTAATGATGCTAAGTATGTGTGATTTACTAAAACAAACTAGGATTGTGTTGCTCGTTTCAACCAGATTCAGCAAACCTCCCGGACGTGTTTCATCTTTCCTAGATTCAGCACACTTCCTGGACGTGATTCATTTTTCCCATATTCAGCATACTTCCCAGACGTGTTTCATCATTCCCAGATTCAGCACATTTCCTGGACGTGATTCATCTTTCCCAGATTCAGCAAACCTCCCGGACGTGATTCATCTTTCCCAGATTCAGCAAACCTCCCGGACGTGATTCATCTTTCCCAGATTCAGCACACTCCTGGACGTGATTCATCTTTCCCAGATTCAGCACACTTCCTGGACGTGATTCATTTTTCCCAGATTCAGCACACTTCCTGGACGTGATTCATCTTACCAAGATTCAGCACACTTCCTGGACGTGTTTCATCTTTCCAAGATTCAGCACACTTCCTGGACGTGTTCATCTTTCCAATATTCAGCATACTTCCTGGACGTGTTTCATCTTTCCCAGATTCAGCATGTTTCCCGAAAGTGTTTCGCATTTCCCAGATTTCGCACTATATGTGCATATACACTTAACAGGCACTGACATAAAGCACGACCAAAACTTTTCAATCATTATTTAAGGAATGAATTGCGGACTTGATGTCATTATCGGGGTATGAACGCGATTGGGCTGGTCAAAGTGTGTGGAGTCCGAAGGACTCCACGAGTATTTTGACCAGCCCAATTGCGTTCATATCCCGATAATGACATCAAGCCCGCAATTCATTATTTATATTTACACCAATAGTTCATTATTTCATTCAAGAATTGTTAAAAAAAACTTTCACTAACCCATTCCTACCCATTCTGTTAATAGAACGACCCGACTCTAACCGGAAGCATTTTTAATGACGTCACAATATTGCCGGAAAAGATCAACCACTTGAAATCACTTTTAAACGTAAAAGTCAAACAGTTATGGCAATTACACATTTAAAATTTAAAAAACTAACACTTTCTAAAATATTGATTTATGTTTTACGGGACTTTCTGACACAATACAAACAATAACAAGATAAATATTTTGCATGTATATTGTTATGCAATGAATTGCGATCCGAACATATCCGAAGATGTTGCGTTCATCGATTAATGAACGCAATTGCCGAAATGACGTTCATTAAGAGTTGCAACTACAAAACGATAAAAAAAAAACATTTGTCAAATTTGTGTTACGGATAAAAAATGCTTTGTGTTTACGCCTTGTGGCCATTTGACTTGTCATGCATGTTCCATCAAAACTAGCAAATGCTATTTTTGTAGAACTGTTATTATTGGAAAATATCAAATTTATCAATAAATTGTAAAATATATTTCTCTTTACTTGTTTTCAATTGTGTTTCTTAACGGTGGTATTAATACTATTACCTCCCTTTAAGAAGAATGAGATACGGGTTTTTAGTAGATGAAAAATATCTCGTAAAACATTATTGTTTTCAAAATGAACAATTTGGGAACGTATAATAACTTTGACTTAAGTATATTGGAAAATTTGTTTAGTTGCTGATACATAACTTCATGTTCAGATTTTATTTTATTTTCAAATCAAAGGCTGTGATTTTAGTCTGCGGGTGTTTTATGAAAAAGAACGTCATCCTAATTTTCCATTTATCGATGTGTTTGTTATTCAGCAATTTGTATGACAAAATAATAATCAAAGAACGAGAAACAAAAATAAGTGGTATGAAAGATTTTATTTTGAAATCGTAACATAATTTGCGTTTCATTGAAACAGAACATTTTTCAAAAGTTATACGCTGGGGTTTTCTTCGTTCGGTGTCTGGTCAAAAAGTTCGTCACCCCAATTCATTGCCACAGACAGTGTCTCATCAATATCATCAGTATCATCAGTATTGGAATGGTAACTCAAATCCCTTCTACAAACTGGGATGTTCGAATCCTTCTTGCAAACTGGGGTGTTCAAATCCCTTCTGCAAACTGGGATGCTCAAATCGCTTCTGACTACTTCATTTGTGACTCGTTGAAGAATTCCGTTTAGTTTTCGTATGTGTCGCTTGTGCTCTCTAAGCAGATGCTGTTTTTTTTCGAATCGCTTTAGAAGAATGCTGGCCTTCTTGTTTTAGAAAATTGATTTCTCTTTCTAATGTTATTTTGCTGCCTTCTATGTGCCATAACGACCATATTCATATTGTTGATTGTCTGTACTTTCGAACATTGTCCAAGGTATTCGAGTTCCTTTGTCAAACTTGTACGAACATGAGTTGGTACATTTTTCAAACAGTACTTGAGATATTTCTGAAATAGTATGTTTATCTTGTTCTCATACTGGGGAATAGATGTGCTATATCTATATTTGTTAGCCATCTCTCTACGTATTGCAGCTAAGGAATACCCATAATGTAGAATATGAGCTTTTATATCATACGATTAAACTGTTATAATGCACAAGTGTTTATCCAATGAAATGAGATTATGATGATCATTGTTAAAAACAAAACGAATCAGTGTTTTCATTGCATTATAATTTCAAGCTCTTATTACTCGAGTTTCATTCATCAATTGTTTAATCCATTCATTCAGTTGATTTCAAACATGTCAGACACAATTTTAAGTTTAATAAGCAATTTGGCAGATCGTATGGTACACAGTGAAACTCAGGTGCTGTACATGAAAACTATCGTAGTAAATAACAGCAAACACGTATCTGGCGTCTTGAGAATACTTTTGCAATAATTCGTAAAAGTGTAAAATCACTTCATAAGATAGCTTCTTCAGAAAAACCTTCTATTAAGAAGAGCGAGCAAGACAAAAGAAATAGAGAAGTTTTACCACTAGCCAGAGAAATTAAACGTGACTTCAAAAACTACAAAATTGAGTTGAAAAAATATCAGAACGTTGTGGCAGGGAGAAAGAAATTGACATTTTATCCGAAATCCGATCGGTATCCAAGATCTTGCGTAAAACAAACCCACTAACATCCCTTTTGCGCAATCTACTTTGCAGGGAAGCAGAGTTGCAACGACAAATAGACGAAAAAAACATTTGTACTAGTTGTGTAACAAACAAAAAGTGTATTGTGTTTATACCCTGTGGACATTTATCTTGTCAGGCATGTTCCATTACCAGCAGCGAATGCCACATTTGTAGATCAGCTATTGTTGCAAAATTTCTTATGAATAAATCATAAACAATTATTTGTATTTTTGCTTTCTGTTTAATTTTCATGGAAATGTGAACTGTGTTAATCACTCAAACACTACCAGTTCTGATTCACACAGCTATGCTGTAGACAGCCGCAATACGCTAGTTAGCTCAAATTTCTAACATTGGTTTGCAAAGTTGTTGAATGCAAGTTCCAGAAATAATGTATACGCTTTTGTGAGCACCTCAAACTATATACAGCGGTGACTGTACTATTCACACTTCACTTACTATGGCAAAACGATATACTGACATCGTTGGGTTTGCTGGACTACAGTACAATGCTTATTTCAAAACATTCTGTTGGGAATGCCAACTGTGTTGTGCTGGAGTCTTTACCTTAGAACCTTGTGAACGACATGAGCTTTTGAACATTTTCCCTCCAGCTGGCTACTGCCGAAACTTTTACAAGTATGTGTGGTACTGTAATGATTGTAAGGCTGATGGAACGCCACCAAAAATGCGAATGAGAAACTATTGTTTGTCATGCTTCTTCCACCGATTTGACAATCTTGCAATCTTGGCTGGCTAACCCGGCAGTTCCATTCAGGAGTTTTAATGTTTTTTGTACTTCCGGAAGTATCTCTTTAAGAATAAATTCATTTGTTAGGAAATTGGTTTGATTAACTTCAGCATTTAATTTAATCTTACATTTTTGACACAAGAGATTATTTCAAATGGTCTTAATCCTATCTTTAAAACCTAGTACCTATGCCATTGTGCTTGTTTTATAGCTTCCATTCTTAAATGGAAGAAGGCAAATATTTAAAACCGTTCTGTATGAAACAATTACTGTTCCAGGACTATAAACAGCACATCATGTTTATCACTGAAAGGATCGTGTTCGGTATGGCCGATTACTTAAGACACTTAAAATGCTGCTTTGTTACATACAGCAGTCAATACGGAAATCCATTAAACACATTTAGAAAATGCAATATACTCTAACAAATCCTTGCAGAACATGAACCATCCTTCTTATCTAGATTTAGAGTTTCTAGTTTCCATGTGGGCAGTTTACTAAAAACTCCAAATATCTCAAATCACATTAAATTAATTGCATTCCAGCTATTGTTTGTTTTGGCACTTATTAATGAGCATGTGTAGGCAAATGCATTTCGAGCGCTTAAAGAAGTTCGGATATAAAATATTTAGAAATAAGTCAGTTGGCATGTTATACATCTCGCACTCGAAACAAAAGAGAGAACAAAATGAAAAGCACATAAAAAAATCACCTGTCGATATGAAAATGAAAACCTAATTAAAACGTTAGGTTGGTGTTCAACACACGCGCTTGAACATTAAACCAACCAAGTTATGTCAAGCGTGCGAACATCGTTAGTATATAAAATGATACTATAATGTACAGTCCATTTAAGCGACATAACAAGGCGTCATAAAAGTAACAAACAATGTACCTTAACTTACTTTGTTAATTGAGGGTGACGTTACCGGTTCCTTGAAATGGAAAACACTGATTTGGTAGTCATGTGATGCCAGTTGAATTATTGTTAGTAGATGATATATTACTGTACATTTATAACTTATGTTTTCCAATCATTTGTTATTCGTGTTACGAAAAAAAGATGTATGTCTTCCCAATTAATTTAGCAGCGATTATTGATTCAAAAGTGTTTCATCAGGATTATGGGATTAATGAAAGCAATGTTTAGTTGTTTATCTGTTTCTTTTGAAAGATGAACTTTAAAACCTAAAAAAAATCAATATGTCCAAATAGGGTGCGTTTTACCGCAGATGATATTCAGATTAAATGAATTTTCTATTCAGATTCATGCCTTTAAATATTTGCGGCCTGTTTGCCTAAAGGGTGTATGCACTCGTTATTCAAGGCTTTCATCATTGTCATTTTATATTTGGAGCTGGACTCAGAAACATTTTCCGTGTCCCAGGCGCTCAATCATCAACAACAAACCGTTTACACAAAAACTATTCAAACAAAGATATAACTGCACAATGCCTTATAAAAATGAAAACACATGGACCAAACCAGAACTTGGAACACACAACGAAAGCAAACCCTAATTAAAGGCACAAGGCAATTGCCCAAACGATAATGAACCGAGACATAACTGTACATACATTTCATAAACAAACACAAACACCACAACATACTACAAACGCATCAAAATAGCTTCATCAGGATGACCTTAACCTCATTTTTTAAGGCTAAATAATTACCGAGGGCTCCCTACCATCAGCAAAGTATTCAGACATGTTCGTTTGACCTGAAAGGTAATATAGGGATGATGTACCTTGCTTGTAGCTGTATATGACTTGTCAAATATACCTTAAAACGCGAACTAAAAGACACATATGAGTGATCTTGATAACTAGTTAGTGCAGGTTTTGGATGTTTGATCCCAATGTTCCTCCTAATATATTTGTGTTCAGTCACCAATCATATTCCATCTGGATGTAATGGGTGTTCAGACTGTACTTTTGCAATAGAGTGACCACAATTACTCTTTCAACTTGGGTGGATGACGTCAGAGCATTTGTCTTGAACATGTGTGACTGTCGAATGCAACCCCTCATGTCAATAGGTAAGCAAAACTTGTTAAAAAAAACTTTCTGAGATCATGCACAGTTATGTGATCTACAATCGGAGTCATGACCTTGTCCTTCTTTTAACACATGCTGTTAAAAGCACTTTTTGTAATTGAATTGAACAGTTGAAAATATCGTTCTGTCTCACAAATTGTGTGATTATCACCACTTTTCCGATGATAATTCCTCATCTGCCATAAGAGCATTACTGGAGTAGAGAGGACAATACGGAACCACTTAAGTCATTTCTCCTGTTAGCTGCTTTATAAATTTTGCTGTAAGGTATAGATGAACTATCAGATGTTGGTTAAAAATCAGGCTTTTTTTCTTAGACACAATTGTTTTTTATCAAAATCGACTGAAATAGTCTTAAAGTTTCTAAAAAGGATTTACATTCTGAAATGCAAAGGCAATAGCCACACGTAATATTCCTAGCTGTATATCTCCTTTAGTTATTCAGTATTGGCAACATTGCATACAAATCGGTTGTATATTTGAAATAAGTTGACATATCATTTGGAGTAAAAGTTGAACAATCCATAATTATAAAGATATTACAAGAGAATGAAAGCTACTATACAGGACTGTGTTTTCGAACAATATGCTACTGTATACTTGACAGTTCCTTGTTTATATTGTCATAATTGGTTGTAATCCGCAGTTCAATTCTTTTTTTTGAACTCTTTACTGAATCATACAAAAACACAAACAGGTTAATTGAAATTAATTTATCAACCTTGAAATATTTTGATATGATTGTGGTTTCTTTTAATGATAAATGTTTAAGTAATAATTAGACTGATAATATTTAATGGTTGCAAAATAAATGTCTACATTTCTTTTTTAAAACTGAACTCGTATGGCGACCTTCTTTGAAGCAATCTCTGAATAACATGATGTACCGAACATTTGTGTATACAAATTGTTTTACGTTTTTGCAACCAATACTGCAATGACAACAATGTGAATTAGCGAGAAAAATAGAAAGTACAAACAAAACATTTATCAAAATATCTGTATCTTTTAATGTTGCTGTTACCGTGAAATCAGCCACCAGCTAATTGTCACTTATCTATTATTGACAGTAGTAAGCTATAACAAACGTACTGCATGCTGTCTTTATTCGATGAATATATGAACGAAATTGTTTCCTTATGTAATAAGGGGAATTACGAAATATTATGTAATTTATATTCGATCTAAAAGTTCCACCTAGAACCTGCGAATGGTGTTGATCATCCTAAAAACTTATGTGATATATCTAAATTAAAGTACGTTATTTATGCACAATTTGAAAAACATAATTAAATACAGATGTTTAAGGGTAAATTGATGTTCAAAGTCATATTGTGCTTCTGTTTAAATGATGATTTATTCAATAGAAAGGCGTACTAGAAAATAAATGGTTAAAAAGAACCATTATCTGACAATGCTGAAAATGTAAGGGCGTCTTAAATACCTATGACCAAATATGTATCGAATATGATCAATAAAATTACAATGTAAAATAGGATATACACATAGTAACAATAAGCCATATATATATTATGCATCAAAGACGTATAACAACAACAATATAACAAGCATATATTTGAGGTAGGATACGTATTGTTCGTTTTCATAGTGTTACAATACAATACGATAATCGCGTGTATTTGTATATGGTAAAACTGAACGATGCACATGCTGACAAGAAGGTTAGTTTTCAACGTGCTTTTCTCTGCGTATTAAAAGAAGAAAGACATGCTTATGCAACTGTTGTTAATGGCAGTGTACTTAATGTGACAACAATATTAACCTTGCAAATGAGCCGTTCACCGACAAACGAGCATTTTATTGTATAATTATCATGTTAAGTATGGGAAGGGAGGCTGGGCTCAAAATGAATATTTATAGAATAGTTTTTTCACAACAATGAAGGACGGTTAAGACCTTTGTTTTAAACAATGAATATATTCGAGTCTTATAATATCTGAATAATTTAAACGAAACAGATTGATGTTGGCATATGACAGTTGGATGATTTTATAAACTTTTAAATGTAAAAATGTAAATCAATTTGGTAAAAAGGCTAATGCATTTGTTTTGGCGTTTACCAAGTGCCATTAAACCGGGTTAATGTTTACACTTTTTTCTACAGAGCTTGTGTCTGTAGTTTTTCGCATAAATATTGTAGTTATTATCATGTATTAGTATCTAGGCAAGTTTAATAACCTTAATGTTAGCTGCTAGTATAACAAATATAACCAACAATGCACAATATTTCGCGCCTTGTTATTTGCAATAATTTGACACTGTATTAAAGAAGGAGTTATTTTCCGTTTAAAATTGGCTTCAACAAATCACGTGACTGCACATACCTTGAACGGGCGTGACTGACTGGGATCAACGGGTAAAAACAATCCAGTTTCTGTACAACGACAACATTGAACTATTACATATATACTTCGTTATTTGTTTTATGATGTATCAATCGAAACACATATAACACAACAAGAGCGAACTGGCTGTAACTCTGAAGTGCTCTTTGATGTGGGTTTTTTTCTGGCAGAAACAAAACAAAAATAGATTTTGAAAAATAAATAATGTTTATTAGTATTTAAAGGACAATCTCGTTTTAGTCCTACAGCATATCATTTCACAAAGTATGTAAACTGTTAAAGAAAAAAAAATGGATTAAATGTGCTAATATTTTCAAAACCATTTAACGTTTCTAACACAAGTACTGACGCATAAAGTAGCATGAAAAGAAAACCGTGCCAGTTCAAAAACAAGCTCACGAAAAGCTTAGAACCAATATGTTTGAGTTTAGAAAAAAACTCATATGTTATGAGGAAGAATAAGAAAATAAAAATGTTGTTATTATTTTTATGATAATTGTACAAAATGCATGTAAAAGGAAACATTGTTTATAGATTATGTTGAACTACTCAACACTTTGGTCTTTTGCAGATGTTCACAACAGCGGATTTAATAACGTATAAGAAAATAATTGTGATGCAGGTACGATCAATTAAGCCCTGTTTAACCCATTGCTTGTTTTAGGATATTTTCATTAGTAGTTATTACTGAAGGCAGTTATTTAAATCTGTGCATTTTGGTGTATTGCTTGTGGGAAGGGATTTATTATGTTCAATTACCGTTCCATTTTATTTTTAATATTTCATAGGAGATATAAAGGATCTTACACGAGTAGTCATGTAATACAAGATTTTATTAAATTTGTTAGTAAGCGAGCCTCTTGCGAGTACACAGTTTGATGAAGTCACACTGAGAGTACATGCATTTACGCGGTTTATGTGACCTTCATCGATCTGTCAAATTTTACTGTGTGCACGGAGTTAAAAGTAATCCGATGTCGCTTTCTAAAATGAATTGTCTGATATGATATCATAAACACGTGTTAGATAAAAATATTCGTAATGAGTATATTTATACGGAAAACAAGGGTAAGCATGAGTTAAAAAGCCATATTGTGCAAACGAATAAGTTCGTCGAACCAAGAGTATCAATTCGAAACCGCTATTCCAAGACAGTCATCCGTCATATCTCGCCTGTTCATATAGAATAACAACTATATCTTTACAAACATACAGGTCAAACAAGTAAGAGAAGAAATAAGAACACATCAAAAAAATCCGTCGAGTATTCTTCGAGCAGTTCAATCAAAATGGTTCCCAAAGTATTTTTGAACAGGTAACAATTATAAGATATTAAATTATATATGTTTTATTAAGAAAGGATGAGCCAGCCCAGCAAGCAATCCTTTTTATCCACTGTGATTTGTCTTCTTACTGGCTTAGTACATAACCTACATTAACATTAGCTGTTTTTGATGCACAAGGTTGATCGTGCCGCAGACAGCAATCTAGCGTTTAGTGTGTGAAATTAATAAAAACAAATCTGAACGAATGTAAACATTGCAATTACTAACTGCAACGCTTACCTACGTAATACAATGACACAAATTACCGTTTATTTCAAAAGTAGAAGGCGAATGCTATGTCAGACGTGGCATTCATATTCCGATTCTGACACTTAAACGATGCTTTCTTAAACTGTTTGCTAAAAAGTTTTTCCCCATACAGTTGCACATGCTCAGGCTGCTTCCGCCATGCACATAAACACATACTTTATCGCATAGTTACGGTAACATACCACCTAAGTTGAATGCAAAACGAACCATTTCTCATTCTTGTTTCTTGATATTTTAAGGCTAAGTGGGCCATTTTATTATTTTACACACCTGGGGGTGCATTCATCTAAATTGGATACTGATCGATGAGTGTCAGTCGCTGGATTTCAACTCCACATTCATCTAAACTGTATTGGAAAATGATCGCTGAGTGTCAGTCGCGGGATTTCAACTCCATCTACCTCCTTGGCGATAGGTAACTGCGACGAGTGTAGTCGGTATTTAATAACAATGACTTTATGTATAAAAGTCATGGAAATTTAATTAGACCTCATGACGCTTCGTGGCCTCTGCAACTGATATCATGAGATATTAAGACTCTATTGAAAAAGAGGCATGCATCTGAATAAAAAACATCTAATCTGTTTCATCTGCGGTAAAACTCGCTTTATTAGGACATTTATATTGACTGGTAATTTAAATTTCAAAGTTCATTTAACAAAAAAACAACAAGATAAATACCACCATAAGTTGTTTATTGCTTCCACAACCCGAATACTGATTTGATAATTGCAGTAAGATTACTTTGGAAGGCACTTAACATTAGTTTTAAATACAAAAATGTATCTGTTAACAGGAATCCAGCTGGTTTTACATAAATACCAAACGCAGTGCCCTACATTTCAAGGAACCGTTAACATCTCCCTTACACCACAAAGTAAGGTAAGGTTCATCGTTTGAAACTACACCGTTTGACGCATTGCTGTGTCACTTAAATGGACTGTAATTTGTGTACGGCGCTATTACATGTTTAATCAATTTGATGATTTGAGTATCATTTAATATACTAACCATGTCTGCACACTTGATTGAATCTATGTTTAAGCGCGTGTGTTTTACACCAACTTACCTTTTTAATTATGTTTTCATTTCTTTATTGACAGTTGAATTGTATGTTCTTTTCATTTCCATGTGTTTTTTTTTCTTTTGTTTCGATTGCAATGTGTACAGCATGCCAACTCACCTGAACTAAAATAAATACAGAGCTATTACTGGATACATTATTTCTAAAGTAAATACTATATGTGCGCTCGTAATGCATTTGCTAACACCTTCATTAGTTAGTGCCCAAAATAACAATAGCTTGCATGCAATAAATTGAATATGATGTGAGATCCTTAGAGATTTATCTTAAACTTCCCACATGGAAACCAGAAACTCTAAATATAGATAAGAAGGATTTTTGATGTTCTGTAAGGATTTAATAGCATATTATGCATTTTCTAAATGTGTTTAACGAGCTTCCGTATTGACTGCCGTGATGTTACAAAGAAGCATTTTACATGTCTTAAGTAAATGGGCTCACTGAACGAGATCCTTTCATTGATAGAAATGATGTGCTGTTAAAAGTCCTGGATTAACACTTGTTTCGTAACGAACGGTTTTGTGCACTGTGCTGTTTGTAGAGTTTTGTGCTGTTCTATGTTTCTTGTTTGTGAATTTGTGTTATATGTCTTGAGCGTTTGCCCTTTGCCACTAAATCGGGTTTATGTTTAAATTGTTTGCTACTGAGCATGTTTCTGTAGCTTTTTGCATATATATTGAATATGTGTCTTCCTCCATTTAAGGAATGGACGCTATTAATCAAGTGCGCTATCATAAACCAAGCGTGTTCCACAACAAATGAAAAGAAACTGTCGAAAATGCTGGTGAAATTCGAAAATGCTGGTGAAATTAAACGCTGAATATAAATAAACCAATTTTCTTTCTCAAGAATTCATTTTGAAAGAAATATTTCCGAAAGTAGTCGAAATATGAAATCAACAGTCCAAACACCAGCGTTTGGTCGTATTCTACCGTCGCGACTAATTGCATTTAATAATCCCGAAAGATCAGTAAATAAAACGCTGCACTGTCGACGAACGGCCACAGCCATACTGTTATCATTGCATTATTTTGATTTTATAATTGAGTCATATGCTATAAGAAGAAATGTCCATTATGTATGACAAAAGGGGACTTAATATTCAATACCGCCTGATATCAAAGTTTATCAAAACATATCGTAATTTACGACTCGCACTATTTTATTTAAATTAGCATGTATTTAGAAAAACAAGAAATATTTCAACGTGTATATGTTTTCTTTGACACGGCTCAATGCTATTATCCTGCATAAAACGTTCACAGAATTGGATTCGTTTTTAAATAAAAATGAAAATGTTGCATCGTTGTTTAGTTTTAGCAAAGGAAACGAAAGCGCAATTTAAACTTGGAACAAGGTTGTGTTAACATAAATATTAACTTTGTGATACTTTTTATCGTCAATTTGGCACATATACATAAGAGAATATTTAAAAGTCATTATAGTTTTGTCTTGATGGTGCCAGAACGATTAGATAATAATCACAGTAACAATGTAATCGCCGCTGCCATTGTCATAAGTCCATGTTTTAATTAAGTAGCGCTTTGTGTGCCAAGGGTAATGTTATTCCCGCTCTAAGAAATTGGTAAACGATACTGCAAACGCTGTAAAAATAATTTTAACGTTTTGTAACGGGCTTTATATATTATATACATATAGAAACCTGCAAAAAATTAGGCCTAAAAAAAATGTGTGGTTCGGGTCATCGCCGACCCTACTGTTTTTTTGGTGCGAATTGCGAAAATAACCCACTCCAGAACGCCGGGAGTTTAAGCCCATAACACCCAAGATGAGTTTCGAAGATGAAGAGATAATGTTTTTGTTCGAGCCGGGATCTGTATCCGAGATTGACATGTCAACATCAGACAAGGGGCCAGGGACCCGTTTGTATGAAGAAATTCTCTGACTTTTCGCTCTTTTCGAGTGAGGTATATACAGTGGAACAAAATGTCTCTGGATAATAGTATAAGTTTTCCCACACATAAAATTGAATGCCGGTCTACTTTTAATATACCCCACCCACCACTGCAGGACAAGGCATGGCCCTTTTCACTTATCATGTTGTCAGATTCAATCATAAAAAATAGTTCAAATAAAATAGCAGCAGGGCAATCATACTACAAGTATAGAAATGAAATATTAAATACTGGGAGTCCTTACATAGGCTGGTGCCTGACAAAATGTGACTTTCTTTTAGACTGGGACTGAAACCTTGGTCTGTTTCCATTTGTACAGTTTATAAAATATTCCTAACTTTACCTCTTGGAGAACGGCAGAGAAATGTTTTTGAATTGCTGAAGCAGGTAAGTATTGTCACATTTAATTATCAATTTGTTTTGCTTTCCGAAGGTGACAAAACTGGCAATGACACACCACCTAACTGCAGCGATGGTCAGCAATGTCCTTATATAACTGAAATTCTGTTGAAAAAGGACAAAAAACAAAGCAAACAAACCTGTACCAAACTAAAAAAAAAAAAAAAAAAAAAATCCCTACCTATTCTTGGGGGCCATGTTACCCGAAACACACAATATTTTTTTAGGCCTTAGTAGTAAGCTTCCATTCCTCGTAGATTTGAATAACGCAAACAACACAAACTACTGGATACTTCACATATAATAAACAATTTAATCCGTATGTCACAATTTACACTGTGACTTGACTTATAACCAGATCGCATTGAATGATTCGGATGGTAGCGTTTCCTCTAATTTTAACACGATGAATCGATATATTTCGATAATTTCGTTAATATTACTTAAAACCGCCTCCATAACTTTTTGCAACATTTCAGATGTTTTAATTTACGTCAATTTGAAAACAATATGAACGAAAGTGTGCTGGTCAAAGTACGCGTGGCGTCTGTCGGACTCCACACACTTAGACCAGCCCGATTGCGTTCAGACCCCGATAATGACATCAACCCCGCAATTCATTCCTTAATTGTACACGTAAATGTATGTAAATACACGAATATCTATGCAAAGCAATAAACGGACTGTATTGTAATCTGTGTATCTCAATTGATTGTCCAAAAACATTCCAACTTTTAAAACATATATTTCAAAAGCATACTTTTCTAAACTGTTATTGTCATGAACTCTAATAATACTAAAAACGTTTATATTAAACAATGCAACACAGGGTATTTGGAACGGCAAATAAACGTATTGATTAAATTAGTTCCGTTTTTTTTTTAAATTACCCTTCAATACATACTCTATACTGGGCTCAATACTTAATTAGTTTGTTCCGCGGTTTCCAGATGTATGACTGAAATCTCCAATAACGATCCACGCTTTCAATGAGGCTATTCAGTAGCAAGATTAGTAGAATATAAGAACGGGGTGAATGAACAATGAATTAGTTAAATGTAATATGAATATAATGTACTAACAACCATGTAATGCCTTGTTAGTATAAATAATGGGTGGTAAAGCCGTGCATTCGGCGTTAATTACTATGAACTAAAAATGATAATTCGCATTATTTGAGCTGTCGCCCGAATTTCTTTTTTCTAAAGAAGAAACTATCAAGCAACCTTGAGGACATTTTATCAGATCAGTACATACTCTACTGCTTTTTAAATAAGAGGATTATGTTTTAAAAGCTCTTTGAAAAAACTCAAGTTTGAGTTTGGTTCTTTAGACATACATGCTTTATTGATTCCAAATCTCTTTTGATGATTATCAAGAGTGTATTAAGTAGAAACTGTTGAAAGTCGCGTTCAACATTTGCTTTCGGACATTTACTGTATCGTTTTACACCCCCTTGCAGAATGCCTTTATGCCACCATGCGTGATTTAATGGATCGTGATGAATGTGTTTTTTCGAATACAGACAATAAAAATAAAAACACAATAATGACTTAATACAGATCATGTCATTTTTTTTATTTTGTCAAAAGAACTTGTTTTGTATAATATCGATATGGCGGGACCGGTAATTAGAAAATGCCCATCTTAAAAAACACAATTGAAAATATCAATAAAATCTTGTCAATTGTATTTACTAGAGTATGAATTTTGAAACTGGAGTAAATGTTTTTGTTTTCCTTTTATAGTGATATAAATCAAGAAATGAATTCAATAAATCTCAAGCAATATGACATTTACCTTAGTGTTATTCATTTATTGAATGTGATACTTTATATGAAACCAATTGCTAGAATGACTAGGAAACAACATCATAAATAGTAAATTTAGTTTAATTTAAAAATGTTGGTACTTTTAAGTACATGCTGACAGCAGTTTATAATATAAAAGAGAACAGAGTCCGAAATAAATATAAAAAAACACATTCCTTTTGGCGTCAGAATTGTGCTTCATATTTTAAAGGATCCAAACTTTTAAACATGAAAACCTTGACTATGTCTTTGAAAATATTGCTAGGAAATTCGGTAAAGGATAGATGAATAAAAATGTACATCTCTAGGATACAAGACACATTTCTTTAGCATATATTCATTGAAAGAGTTCAAATGCAGAGCATGAATACATAATTATTATTTGCAGACCAGACAAACTCAATGAGAATCACATCTGTGCTTGTGTTTAAAGGAGTTCATATTAAGTTCAAATGCAATCACAGTTTGATACCAATGTCACTTTAAGTCTCTCTCACCAGTGGTTGTCAATCAAGACATTAGGTTCCTGTCTAATCACTCTACGCCGCATCCTGTGATTTATTGCCGTGAATGACAACATCATTATATCTTAACGAAACAATTGGTTGGAAGGCTTATGAAAACAAAGCTCTCAGTAAACTTGCATGCACTAAAAATTACTATAACGCTATTACCGAAGACATTATTTACATGAATTGTATTTTATATGTGATTTAATGCATATGCTTACACAAACTCATTAATTAGTGTTAAAACAAACAAAAGATTGTATACAATAAATTGAATGTGATATTTGATCGTTTGAGATTTATTCTAAACATCCCACAAGGAAACTAGAAACTCTCGCGAATCGTTCTATAGTATTGTCCCGAAATACCAGTTAACAAAACACTGAAAAACGTCGACAAACGTCATATTGATATCATTGCACTTAATTTCATTTGTTAATTGAGTAGTATGCAAACACATCCAGTTATTAAGGTAAAAGGGGACCGAATATTCATAACCGCCTATATATGAAAGCTAATCAACGTATATTGTACATTAAGACTCGTATTCTTTTGATTTAGCATGTTTTTTTGGTAAAATAAGCAATAGTTCAATGCTTATGTATTTTCTCTGATATGGATGTATGTTATTATCTGGCGTAAATCGTACACAGAATCGAATTCCTTTATAATGAACTTGTAAACATCGCATCGTTGTTTAGTTGTACGAAACAAAACGCAAGCGCAATTTTGAACAAGGTAATTTACACATAAATACTAACTGTGTGATCATTTTTATGAAATATATTTCACAAATACATTAGAGCTCTAATTATAGCCATTATCGCTTTGTCTTGTGGTGCCAGGAATATTAGATAATGATCACAGTAACAACAATTTGACAGTCACCGCAAGCATGTAACTTTGACCCTACTTGTATTGACTCTACAATTGTTGCAATAAAAAGCGCTTTGTATTCCAAGCGTAGTGTTATACCAAATCTAATACATTGGTAACCGACACTGCAACAACTATATAATGATTTCGACTTTTTGTAATGGACATTTTACATAACATAAAAATAGTAGCCTACAATACACCAGTAGTACATATTGTTATTACACATGCAAACTATTTATTTTCATATTTTCGCTTAATCTTTTATTTCAAATAGATACTGTTTCTAATAATGTAACCAGCAAAATTTGGGATTTTTCACATTCAATGAACTATTACGTCCGTAGGAAAGAATTCACATACTTTTATCCTGATCGCTCTTTATAATTCGGATAGAAACGTTTTCTCTGAATTGTCATTGTTAAACATTTCAGATGACTTACTTTCCGTCTAAAACATAAGTATTTGAAAATTTACTTCTCTTCAGCTTGGCAATGACAATTATATGTAGGCTTTACTTCACGGTCCGGCGTTGGCGTCGGCGTCATCCTTCGGTTTAAAATTCAGGACAAATTGCCATATTCCTTATAACTTTAATGCCCTTCATTTTATTCAATTAGTACTTCACACAGTTTTTCAGGACCATCACAAAAATGAGGTTACATAACTCCATTTTATCCTTCTTACAAAATATGGCCATCGATTGACTTAGGAACATAGGTTACAGTTAAAGGTCAGGTTAAATTTTAAGGGCAAGTAACAAAACTCCATATAAACCCTTAATATGAATTATGGTTCTTGATTGATTTTAAAAAAAATGCTTTTAATGGGCACATTTGATACTCTTAACCAGAATTTTTATAAAAATATTATTAGAATGAGGTAGATTGTTCGGGAGGCCCGACGGGAGTCCAGAGTCGAACTCGCCTATGGTATTCAATAAAGGTGTTTGAGAAATAGTGACCAAACTTTGTATATAGGAAGATTGTGTTTTGAGTCCCTAGGGTAAGTAAAGATTACTGTTACTATAAATAAATAAATGTTTGATACTGAATAACATAAGCTAGGGTTGACATATTGTAACCAAAACTTGTATAGGAATAATTTATAGAGACCTTTCATGGGATAGTTTTTGTGGCCCCGGAATTGATGGTAAACGTGACTGTTGCTTACGATTTGAAAATGTATAGTTGTGAATAACTTGAATTGGAGTTGACATATTGTAACCAAACGTGGCATATAGGAAGAGTTTATGGGGGCATTTTATGGGATTCGTTTTTTGGCTTCAAGGGTCAGGGTCACTGTTACTAAAAATGATAACCGTTTGGAACTTAATAACTTTTGTAAGGTTTGATATATTGTAACCAAACTTGGTATATAGGGATTCTTTATGAAGGACTTCGATAAGATTGTGTTAGGTTCAAGTTTTCTGTTAATGATGCGAACAGACTTCATGACAAGAAGATGTGTTTTTCAGGTGTTTTTTTCTTCCTTTATCCCTACTACTAATCCCGACAAGAGGACAATTATGCGTTAGTTATCGACCATATATTTTAACTTTTTAAGTCGTCATGGGAACTTCTTTGCGCGCCAGGAGAAGCTAAAATATGCCAGTTAAAATGTAAGCTGTTTGTGCTTGAAAACGGTTGGAGAAAGTAACAACTTAACACCTTAAATATAAACTTGTTCATTCCTACCAATACAAGCTTTTGATTAATCATATGAACGCAAAAGGCTGTCGCTATTTTCTTGCCTATTTTTTTCTACGAGCTGCTAAAATACGTCTTATTTGTGACGGGTAATATATTAGGACATATTTGTGATAATAAAAGGCTTATACAGCAATTCCCCCTATGTACGGTTTAAGAAAACGCCAATGAGTTGATGGACATGTTTATATCGATGATTGTTGCTCTCAAGGCCTTTATGCCTTTGTATAATCTATGAAAACAGCTCGTCTATATTCAGTAATATTAGACAAAAGCTCTTATAGTCAAAACAATATTCCTTTTTAATAGACTTTGTGCAATTTGATTATGTAATAAGTTCCATGTTCAAATCAAGGCATGATAAACGTTTTATATAAATGAGTAAGTAGTGACGTCGTTTAATAGAAAGGTTATACAATGCAAAATGTGAATTATATGGTGTCTATGTTCAATTTGAGCGTTTATCAGTTCAAAACAAAACTCAAACTACAAAGTAACAAAGTCGCATGAAACGATTGATCACGTTTTTAGTTAACAGTCCCGGCGAAATAGTTAATGCCAGTTATAACCAACACATTCTCCAAACATTAATACAAATGTCAGGATGCGATTTCAGTTCCTTTTAATCACACTATATAGCTTCAATAAATTGATAGTTTTCATATGTCTAAAAGCTATTAACCACACGATTCTCAAATCATTAAAACGAGCTGCCAGGATGCTATTTCAAGCCAGTTTTAAGCGTAATATATAGCCTTAATAAAAGCTTAAGCTTTGACAAGTATTAAAAGATTCATATATTAAAAACAAATACTGTAAAAGTGCATTAAATTGTTATCGAACGATAACGGTATGAAATACGTGTCAAAATTTGGACAGGTATAATTTATTACTTTGTTCATGCTGTAAATAATTATGACCCTGGTGAAGCTTTTATCTTAAGAACGCGTGTATTAATTGAATCATTTTATTGCAACTTTAATAACTGTATCTGACTGCAGATCCAATTTAATTTCAAATAACCATATATTTCTCTTTAACAGCTGATGTATTAACTCACAAAACTAATGAACCTTAAACAGTTTACCACGTAACGTCATGACCTTGTACAGGTATCGCTGTTATTCGCCAGTTTGCTAACCATTGGATACAATTAACATTCGAGAGGCTTACTTTTTTATCTTACAAGCCGCTTTTTATTTTTTACCTTTATATTCATAATACAATACGTTACATGTGCATATGTGAAACGATGAAAGGTAATGACGAAACACTTTCGTTCTTTGTACACGAAAATGTATGAAAAACGATAAACGGACCATATTGTGGATCTCAATAACATTATTAATAATAAAAAAACAATTTCAATGTAAACAAATTACATAATAAGAAAGAAAGCATTTCCAACTTCGAATTAAAACATATATTTAAAAAGCATACTTGTTTAAACTATTAAGGAAATGCAATTAAATTATTGACTCAATGTGTTCCGTTTTTACAACCACCCTTCAATACGTTCTATAAATTGGGCTCAAAATTCATAATTTGTTCAGCGGTTTCTAGATGTATCTCTAAAATCCCCAATAACGATCTACGCTTTCAATGAGGTTATTGAGTAATTTAATCAAGGCATTATAAAAACAAAAGAATAGGGTGAATGAACAATGAGTTAATTATTACTTATATGAACTGAACGTACCAATAATATCTCTGATGACTTGTTGATATAAAAAAAACGGATGGTCCAGCTGTGCAATGACGTAAATCATTATGATCTATAAAGAACTACTCGCTTTTTTTGAGCTGTCGACGGAATTTCTTTTTTCTGCAGAAGGAACTATCAAGCAACCTTAAGGACATTTTATCAGAGCAGTACAAATTGAGTTTGGCTGTTCTGACATACATATGCTTTTATTAATTTTGTGGGTTTTTCAATAAAATGCAATTTCAGAAAATGCAAGATGATATCTCTAAAATTGAGTGAATTACGTTTTCACAACTAACACCATACTGTACGCACTTCGAATACCAAGTCTGGCGTCACACATATGACATCATAAAAAGTACATTGCAGAAAAGACAGGCATAATTAATGTATCAATATTCCAACAAACTTATAATCGTATAAATTTATATCCTGACACTTTCGTTATTGAACACAAACAAAGAAACGTTTGACCATTTATTTGAGTACTTTTGAACAATCATACCGTGTTAACAAACTCTAAGGATGCAGTCGAAATAACTCAACTGTTGTTAATATTATTTTTTTCAAATCTCTTTTGATGACTACTTGGTCAAGATTGTAAACAGTTGAAACAATTGAACGTCTAATTTAACCTTTCCTTTGTTTCATGTATTTTAACTTTTTATACACTATTCCAGATTGTCAGCTGTCACCATTCGTGTTTTAATTGATTGTGATGAACATGTTAATATTCAGAAAACAGACCATAACGATAAACACCAATGACTTAATACAGATCATATCTCTTTTTTATTCTTGTTAAAAGGACGTGTTTTGTGTAATATCGATATGGCGAGACCGGTAATTAGAAAATGCCCTTTCTTAAAAAATACAATTGAGATATCAATGCAATACTGTTGATTGTATTCGCTGAAAAATGTGTTCTAAAATTGGAGTAAATGTTGTTTTTTTTTCACATTAATAATGATATAAATCAATATATGAATTCAATAAATCTTATTCAATATGTCATTAACCTTAGTGTTACTTATGAATCGAATGTGAAATTTTATATGAAAACAATTACAAGAACAACGAAAACAACATCATCATAAATAATAAATGTACTCCAAGAACGGATTGTTTGATGAAAAACATGTTGGTACTTTTAAGTAAACGCTGACTGCGTTCTATAATAAAGACGACAACAGAGTCGCAATTGAGGTTGATATTTTGAAGGTATCAAACATTTAAAGATAAAAACCTTGACTTTGTCTTTGAACATATCGCTAGGAAATTAAATAAAGGAAAGGTAAATAATTATATACAACTATATGATACAGGAGACATTTCTTTACCGCAAATTCATTGAGAAGGTTGAAATACAAAGCATAAATACAAAATCATTATATGAAAGCAATTATTACGACAACGAAAACAACATCGTTATAAATAATAAATGTAGTCCAAGAACGGATTGTTTGATGTCAAACATGTTGGTACTTTTAAGTAAACGCTGACTGCGGTTTATAATATGAACGAGAACAAATTAAAAACTATTTTAATTGGTGTCACAATTGAGAACTTTGATATTTTGAAGGATTCAAAATTTTAAAGATGAAAACCTTGACTTTGTCTTTGAACATATTGCTAGGAAATTTGATAAAGGAAAAATAAATATTGAATAATAATATACATTTCATGATACACGAGACATTCCTTTACCGCAGATTCATTGAAAGGGTTGAAATGCAAAGCATGAATACATAATTATTTTTTGCAGACAATAAACATTCATTGTGAAGCACATCTTTTCTCGAGTTCCAAGGAGTTCACAAAGAGTTCATATGCAATCAAAGTTTGATTCCAAGGTCACTTTAAGTCTTTCTGATCAGTGGTTCTCAATCATGGCATTGGGTTCCTGTCTAATTTCTCAACGCCTCACCGTGTGATTTATTGCTATGAATGACAACATCATTATATCCTAACGAAACAATTGCTTTGAAGGCTTATGAAAACAAAGCTCTCAGTGAACAAAACTGAACTAAGATAAATATAACGCTATAACTGAAGACATTATTTACATGAATAATATTTTATACGCGCTCGTAACATATGCCTACACATACTTATTAATAAGTGTTGAAACAAAAAATAGATTCAATGCAATAAATAAAATGTGAAATTTGATCGTTAGATATTTTCCTAAATATCACACATGGAAACTAGAAACTCTTAATCTAAATAAGAATGATTATTCATGTTCTGCTAGGATTTGATAGGACATTATGTATTTTGTAAATGAATTATACGAATTTCCGTATTGACTGCCTTGATAAAGCAGCGTAATAAATGTCTTAAATAGCCATACCGAATGAGATCGTTTCAGTGATAGAAATGATGTGCTGTATATAGTCCTAGAACAATATCTTTTTTGCACAGAACGGTTTTAAAATATCATTCTTCTTTCTCAATTTTACAAATGGACGCTAAAAGAAGAGCACTATTATGGGTTGAATGCGTGGAACAGTCTATTTTTATAGCGTTAAATGTTGTTAAAGAAATGCAGACGGATGGATGTTACTAAAACCAAGCGTTTTTTTTGGTGTACTTTTAATCTGAAGAATGCGTGTATTAGTATACTATTTTGATTACAACCTATATAATTGAATCTGAAAGTAAATCCAATCAAATTTCAAATAGCATTATATTTCCCTATTACAGCTGATATATTAACTCAAAAGATACAAAACTAATGGTGCACTAGTATGAATGTCTAAATTAAACATTTTTCCACGTAACGTCATGAGCTTGTAAAGGTATCCCTGTTTTTAGCCAGTTCGCTTACCATTAGATAAATTTGATTATTTTTTATACTTACAAGCCGTATTCCCGTTTTTACCTTGATTATATTTCAAACATATAATTCATGTAACATGTGTGAATGTGAAACGATAAAAGGTAATGCCAAAACACTTTCGATCTGTGTACACGTTAATATATTAAAAGCAATAAACGGACTATATTGTAAAATGTGTATCTCAATAATATTAAAAACCACTGAATGTAAACGAAAGCATTCCAACTTCGAATTAAATATATGTATGATAGATATATTTCAAAAACATACTTGTCTAAACTGTTTTTGAATTGAACACTCGAAGAATACATTAAACGTCTGGATCAAACGATGGAACAAGGAGTATTAAGGAAATGCAAATGAATGTCTTGACTCAAATTGTTCCCTTTTTTAAATCCACCCTTCAATACTTTCTATAAACTGGGCTCAAAATTAAAAAAATTCTTTAGCGGTTTCTAGATGTGTGACTGAAATTTCCAATAATGATCTACGCTTACAATGAGGTTATTGAGTAATTTAATCAGGGCATTAGTAAAACAAAAGAATAGGGTGAATGAACAATAAGTTAATTATATGTAATATGAGCAGAACGTACTAATACTCTGCCATTGATGACTTGTGACTTGTTAATATAAAAAGAACGGATGGTTAAGCTGTGCGTTTGACGTAAATCAATGGGGTTAAAAAGAAATACTCGCATCCTTTAAGTTGTCGACTGAATGTCCTACTTTCGCCGAAGAAACTATTAAGCAACCGTAAGGATATTTTATCACAGCAATACATATTGTAACTATACCTGTTGTGCATATTAAGCAAACATGTTTAAAATGCATTTCTGATATTGCCAATAACACTTGTAGTATCATCGATGTTATGGCTGTGATTGATCAAAGAGCAATTCTTTTATAAGCTCTACAATTTTTTGAAGGTACGTTTCCGTTCAAATTTGTATATGTTACGATTTTTGACCTTCAGATATTCATTTGCTTTTACAGGATTACTGGGCATTTCAAAATGAAAAATGCAAGCCGTTATCTTCAAAGTTGCGTTTAAAACGTTTTAACAACAAAAAACATAACATTGTGCACTTCTATACTTTTTATCCATTATGGAAGATTTAGAAGCGTTTTATAATTTACTTTCGTATTTTTAAACAATCAGGCTGTTTAAAACAGACTCCATGAAAGCAGTCGAAATAAGTCGGGACAAAAGCCGTGAATGCGAGGGGAAATGAGCAAAGGTAAATCATCAAGGAATTGGTGCGAAATAAGCAATATATTTAATATAACTTGCTGAATTTTATTGAAAAAGTCAATATCGTTCTTTGCAATTGATATAAATGATTAATGTTTTGTAATAATTATGCCCGAAGGCCGAAAGTCGTGTAATGTTATGCTGCTCATATGTAAACAGTACCTTTCAAACATCACATATATATCCAAATATCGTTTGATGATTATTTGGAGAAACGTTAAAAGTAAGAATTGTTGAAAGTCGCATTCAATCTTTGCTTTGCTGCATTTACTTTATCTTTAAATATACCATTTCAGATTGCCATTTCTTTTATAATACAACTGTCACCATTCGTGTTTTAATAGATTGTGATGAGCATGCTATTCAAAATACAAACCATAGAGTTAGAACACATGATAATGACTTAAATCTGATCATATTATTGTTTTTCGTCTTGCCAAAAGGACTTGTTTTGTATATCGATATGGCAAGACCTGTCATAATGAAAAGCCCGTTTTTATGAAACAACAACAACAAAAGTATTGAAAATATCAATGAAATACTGTCAATTCCATTTGTAGTAGTAGTTATTTTAAAGTGTTTCTCATTAATAATTATATTATTCAATTCATGATTTCAAAACATCTTAAATAATATGATATTTACCTAAGAGTTTTTGATTGATTGATTATAAATATTCAATGAAAACAAGTACTTAATCAATGTAAAATCATCCTCATAAATAGTAAATGTTGTCAAAGACATGAATGTTTGATGTAAAACATGTTAATACTTTAAGTTAAATGCTGACTGCGGTTTGAAAACAATAAAATATAATGATGAAATTATTGTCTTTGTTTTGAGAATATTGCGAGGAAAGTCGGTAAAAGAAAAGGCGGATACGTATATACATCTCAAGGAAACAAGGCACGTTTCTTTACCAATCATTAGTTGAAACAGTTGCAATGCACTGTATGAATACATAATCATTATTTGCAGACCAGAAACACTCAATCGGAAGCACATCTGTTCATGTGTTCCAAGGAGTTCATATTAAGTTCATATACAAGCACCGTTTCATACCAAGGTCACTTCAAAACTTTCTCATCAGTTCTTGTCATTCGAGACATGGTGGCCCTGTCTAATCACTGAACGCATCGTGTGATTTGTTGCCATGAATAACATCTTTATTTTAGTTGAAGGAAGCAAATGGTACAAATGCTCATCAAAACAAAGCTTCAGCGGTCTTCTGTCTTAAAACGAACTTATATGCCAACAAATGTGTTGTATGTATATAAGTTTCGTACTTAAACGATTTTCTACTTAGTAAAAATTCTGAAATTATTAACAACGAACCGTTTAAATACCCTATACATTTATGAAATTTACTGTTTTGCAACTTTTATTTGGACATTGTAGATTTTTTATTACTTTTGGTGTTAAAAAAATATAAGATTTTTTGAAATTCAAAGAATAAAAAAAAAAAATTCACTAAGTTGACGCTGGTCCCTAAGATGCCTAAGATAATATGGCCCATGTGCTATTCTTATCAGCATGTATGACCACTGTGCAGCAATGCAACCAAAAATAATCTCTTTTTCATGTCAAAATGATATCAAAACAAAATACCATGTCAACATGTCAAGAAGTGAAAAATATTAGCACTAGTCATCCCGCTGGTTTACCATAGCCGAGTATCTTTTTTAAAGACTGTTTTTTTTTTTCAATATGATTTCAGAATAAAATTCCAGCGAACACTTTTAGCTCATTAAATACGAATCCATTTCAAGAGGAAACCCAGATAGATAAACGAGTATATCTTTATGTAAAAATAAACTGAATTGCACCCCAAACTGATATACAAAAAATATTCTTATATCAAATACTTGCGTAGGTTTAATTTGCCAATCATTATAATAGATATCTTCAATTTGAACGTATTTTGAAATAAGAAATATGACGCACGGTTTTGCAAAACAGAATAGTTTTGAGTAAGGTAGTGACAATTTCTAAATTCTTTTTACATTTAATTTAATATCTTTTGAACAAGAAAATATAATACTTTATTAAAAGATAATGGCACGATTTTCGGCTTCGATATTCTTTGATAGTAAAATATTGTTGCTTTATCGATACAAATATTTCTCGAAAACTCGTAAGAACCGGGAGTCTTAATTGATGTGTTTTCACTAATCTTTCAAGGGCGTATACTAGTACTACGTAATTGCCAGTTTGAAGTTGATTTTCAGCTTGTACCCTTTGGGGTTTGTTGTTTGGAAAAAAACACACTCTGGTTAGTCTCCGTTTTTCTAAATAGCTGTTTATATCAAAGATGTTATGTTTTACTTCAAATTTGAGCAAGGAGAGTTTCGTTTAAATAAAATAAGTTCTTTAATTTTTTAAATGGTTGAAAGCAGAGTTTGAAGAACAGTTTTGTAATTTTTTAGAAAAAGTAATCTTACGGTATATCTTCTAAAAATAAGAATAAAAACGTCCATTACTAACTTCTTAACAACCCTGATGACATGAGTGTGAGTCCCGAGTTGATCACAGAGTAATGTATATTTAGATTTAACAACTCTAATTTCTTTACTTGTGTTTTCTTTATTTTAATTTTGTTTGACATCAGTTTTCCATTTATTATAAGACTATATGTAAATATTGATGAGTTGTGTCGGACAGCTATTTTCCTTTAACCATATCGTATAAGTCAGAGGCTCTGCCGGCTTAGCTTACCAGCCTAGAATACTCACATCCGTACCTGCTGGAGTTCGTACCGTAATAATATGTAAATAAAATGGTCTAGTATAACAAAACATGTATCGACGATTAAAACATTTCAGCTCAACAAGTATCCAATGCAAGCTGACTGGATTCTCCAATAATATTTAGAATTAGGGACTAAACAAAAAACATGATAAACCTACGCATGTCTGAAGGAAAAAATAAAATCGAAAGACACACATGAATAATAATGTAAATGCTAATTTGATGAATGCATATTAGGCGCAATTTATTCGACAGTTTATACATTAAAGAAACAATGGAAAATCATAGTCAATACATTTACTAACAACAACGACGGCGTCTTTATTGTGTGTAATCTTATTTTGCTTGGCATCATTGCTTTGATGTTATTGTATTTAGACCTTGATGACAGTGCCAATAATGGGCATATAATTTTGGTGGTTGGTATCAGTGTCCAATTGAGGGGTGAAAGTTAAAGTAATAATCTTATATTTTACATAGCAAATACTTTTATGATATTGAACAATATTTTAATACGAAGTGTTTGATAGTTGTATTCGCTGTACACTGTTGTATCGTTTGGAGCAAACTTACTAGGTATTCGTAATTACAGACACCTAGAAACGCATAAACTCAATGAGGTAACCAACCACGTTTAAATATAAGCCGGAATCATCTTAACTGAACAGGTGCTTGGCTTAATGGTTTGCTAGTATATCAATGTTGGAGCAAGTTTGGAATAAGTATCTATAAGTAGTTTAAACCCCCAATGATATCCTGTTTTGCTGACCGCAAATGGCTGGAATCCAACCTTTCTTATTGTTCAATAATCTTATCATGCTTAGTAACTTGTTTCGCATTGAGGTTTTGACCCTAAACGATGTGCCTCACAGCAAGGTCATCCTTAACATTTATTGCTACAGTGCTTGACCCTGTAGTTTGCATTGTGGTATTTAATATGCATTATTACAAGTCGATGGTTTATTTCTTTGGTGTTGTGTTTAGATAACTTAAAGAAATAAACATTAATTGAATGATCCACCAATTTCTATGTACCCAACAAAACCATAAATGAACTAAAGGGGCAATGAACTTGTAAATGTACTGGTTGTGCTTGTAATGATATTCCTGATAGGTTGGTTTTGAAGGTGGTTGAAATATTGTACTGATACCATGGTAAGGCTGCAATGATGGCTGACTTTCATGTTTCAAATGCTAGATCTTAGAAACTCTAGTGCATTTTGGACAATTCCCTATTCAGTTCCCATTTTAATATTATTTTACAAGTACATGTTTAAATCCTTCTATTAATGTTTTTTTATGAAACTCATAATACTCTCATTTAATAGTATTGAACGCGAACTAAATGATTATTGAGTTAGTTATGCATACGAACCCTCGAGTATTTATAAGTGTTAATGCATAAATATGTAAGTACTTTCAACAATAAACAGCAAACAAGTTTATGTTTAGATGAGCCTAACCCATTGCTGTTCAGTGTCTATTGATATTCTATAAATACTCTTTGAATTCGATCATCGAACAGCTATATATACATTTATGTACACGATAAGTTTCGCAATTGTTCCAGGTATTCTATAAACATGAAAACATTGTTTAAAATGCAATGTATTCAGTAAGCCTTATTGAATGAATTGGACTCGATATCACTTTTTCATAGCCATTCTGAGCCACTGAAAGCTTCGATACGCGTGAGAGTATTCGCGGGAATACTAACTAGCTGATTCGAGGTGTATCAAATAATTTTCCAATAACAAAAACGTCTTGTTGGAATGGTGAGACAGCAGTAGCATTTCACGAATCGTTCCATTGATAACTAGCCTATGAATGGCGTCAGCTTTGAAAGTGGATAACGTGCATCTTTGATAATTATAAATGTTATTATTGTGTTTTGGGATATAATTTCCAGAAATAAATCCGTTGTTGTGAACATATATATGGAATAACCAGTGATGTATACAGTTGGAATTCTGTAGTGTAATATGAGGTGATTATAACCACTGACTTTCCTGCACATAATATGTTGTATAGTATGTTGTTTGATTGTTTTGTCAGATGCCGCATAGTACAAACACCAACCATGATATTCTCACTACTGAAATATAGCTCACATCATTGAACGTCAACCTCCAGGAAATGTATGCATAATTTATTTTGTTTGTCGACTAAATTGGATTTTTGATTTGATCAAACATGTTCCAGAAATTAAAATTGCAGTTTTGAAACAACGACACTTAAAGGTAAATTTTTAGAATCTTTTCAATAGAGAATTGTCTCTCGACCACTTTCTGAAGAAAATTCTGCTTATTGTTTGATAAAATATAACACTCAAACGAATAAGAACATAATAACATTTAAAACAATTAAAGTTGTGTTTCCAATTACATTTTGGCTATAGTATAATAATTTGAAATAGATTCTACAGTTTAATCATTCACAAAGTACTAATTTAATAACAAATATGTAGGTTTACTATGTGATGCCCTCCATATGCTGGGGAGATAATAAATTTGCAATTTAAGACAAAATGATTTGTATGCATCATTGACCTCATTTAATGAATATGTCTGTTTACACCAGATTAACGATTAGTTAAATAGTTCTTAGACAAGGTAAGTCCACTATTGTCCACCACCCCAGTTGCACAGCGAGAGATAAACATACATATCGTTTGTATGAAAAGAAAATATTGACGACACCTTTATTGAACAGTGAACTCTGTGAGTTTCGTACAATGTGCAAACATGGAATTCTATCTATCGTTTGAAATATCAAATACCGTACATAAAAACTATATATATATATATATATATATATATATATATATATATATATATATATATATATATATATATATATATATATATATATATATATATATATATATATATATATATATATATATATTAAACATCTTGCATATTTGTCAAAAGTACTGTGTATGATTAACAGAGAAGAAATGTTAGTAATTCGAAACATATGTCCTGCATATTTTTAAGTAAAACATAGTGAGCCCAATTTAGGAACTACAAATCATATATATGAACTATGTTATAGTGACATTCACCAAACTCCTTTTAATTGTATTATTCACAACCAATTATAAATCTGTTTAATAAGACTTATAGTGAGCATCTTCAGTTTGATTTCAATGATTTCCAGTATACAAAAGAATAGTCATACAATGGCTCATTTATACGATGTGTTGCGCAATGGTTAACCTACCAGACGACGATATTTTTAAACGGTATGATAATTTATCGAGACTGTTATAATAGATATAAACATGCTGGCAGTATACATTCTTGTAGTGTCAACAGTTATTTTGTCGTTTTTGTGAAAAGTTGTCTTTTATTTTTAAACATTGCCATGTTTAATAAGACTTTAGAGTTTCGGAATTTCTGATTAAAAACGACAGAAAATAACCAAAAACGTTTTTCTCCCTGAAAATTGCCTTCTTCTATTCGAAAAAGAACAGCACAATAACTAGAGTGCACAATCAGCATGATTTGCTGTTAGTATTGCATATCGATAGCCACATCTAAAATTTACCCAAACACAGGACAATTAATCCAAAAATGAAACAAAACAAATCGAACAAATAAAAAGGAATACTTTTTTTGCTGTTGAGTGTACATTCCATTGTGTAATAATTTAATGACATGTATACACCATAGCTGTCTTATCAAATTATCTAACAATGCGTACTTTCGCAAGTTGTGTGTCTTCATCTTTGTCCTGGCATCTCCGGAAATACATTTGGAACCGATGTGATCTTTGTAATAGGTTGCACATTGTTACCTAATGCAAAATGAAAGATAAGACTCGGTAACTGGTCAAACAAAGCAACATTTTTTTAAGAATGACTGGCCGTTTCAAAGCTAAAGTCCCCATGTTTGCTAATAAATATACTACGATGCGTGCGTGGTTTGTCTGTGTTGTTCTACAGAATGTTGTGTTGTGTTGTGTTGTACATTTCGCATTAATTGCTTAGTGTATGTAATGCTTTGATCTTGTGCTTTAAGACAGGGCCCTTGTTTATCTATTGTGCTTGCCTTTATATTAGTTTTTTGTTGAATTTTAGTTCTTTTATTCGTAAATTTTGCAATTTTTCGACCAAAGTTATAGAACGTTTAGTTCAAACGTGGTTCGTTCTGTTCAATGCGTAGATTGATGGGTGAATTCTATATGTGATTTGGTAATTGAGATTCTTTATGTAAAGAAAAATAATGTGCATATAAACATTCTCAACAAGACCATAAGAACTGCTTATTTACCTTACAGATATGGCATAAGAGAGCTTAATTTTGCAAAAGTAGATATGAAACCGTCCTTAAATAGAGAATTTAATTTTGATTACATAGGTATATCATATACTTCATATATATGTATATATATTTGAACATATGTAAAAATTGGATGTCATTAGAATATTTTCCCCAAAATTCTTATTTAGTTCAAGGCCTCTTTCAAATTATGTTTTATGATGAAACATTGTAGACATCGTCAACGGCATGAGCTTTTAAAATAATGCAAAACTCAGTTTCACTATTATTCCAATTAAACAAACCATTCAAAGGTTATCAACAGGTTGACTAATGATATCTGATTCAATCAATAGATAAGAGGGATTGGTACAATTACAAGACATTGCCTCAATGAATTCCTAATTTAAGATTCTAATTAAATTGTATGTTATCATGAAAAGACTATTTGAATTTGAAGTAAGAGTTATCGTTCGTAAAGGGTCAAGTCATGGAAAGTTTCTCTCAGGGACTTATTTAGGTTTCATATATATATTGGACTTACAAATAGGAATAAAGTGATTATTTATAAAGCAAATACATGTCGGATAACAACAAGGAATCTAAAAAGGAACTTAAAAGACGTAAACAGGTAGAAAAACGAAAGGAAAGTTCATCATTAGAAATCACACCGAGTGACCGCCATACTTCAAATATCGACACGGCGGAGTTAAAAGAAGCAGTCTTCTCACAGAATAACAATAAAAGTAGCGGTCTAGATAATATAATCGAAATTTATAAAAATATATTCACCCACATAGCACCGTTTCTTTCGAAACTATATAATTATATCTTTATAACGGGAGAGTATCCGAAACTTCTTCAAATATCTAGGTATAACTTTATTTAAGAATGGCATCTTGAATAGAACGCAGAAACATGTTGCAGAGCACTACATGTATGCCTTACATAATATGTTAATTGTCTTTAATCAAGTAAACCTTAACATTAAAGATAAATGTAAACTATTTGACAGTCTTTTTGGCTCTATTCTAAACTATGGTGCAGAAATTCACCAGATACCACCCGTCAAAAGACATTGAATTAATTCATTGTAAATTTATGAGAAAAATTCTTAATGTCAGAAAAAGCACCAATTTATCTGCATTATATGGAGAATTAGGCAGACATCCAATGGTAGTAGAGTGTAAAATAAGGATTATAAAATACTGGATAAGAATATTGAATTCTGATAATAACTCTCTTTCCAAGCATATATATACAATGTTAAAGAACGATATCGATAACAATAATAACTATAACGGATTAAATTGGGCTTCCCATATAAAAACTATATTAGATGAAATTGGAATGTCTCATATATGGTACACTCAAGATATACAAATAATCCCCATCGAATTAATAAAGCAAAGAATTATTGATATATTTAAACAATCGTGGAATACAGATAATTAACGAATCAAACAGATTAGAAACATACTGTCGGTAAAAAAATGAACTTAAGCAAGAAAATAACCGAGATGCAATACAAACGAACAAATTTAGAATAACACTTACAAACTTCCGAGTTTCCTCTCACGATGTATTGATTGAAACGGGTACACGTCATAATATACCGAGGGAAGATAGAATTTGTACTTATTGCAACATGAATGTCATTGAAAACGAATATCAATTTCTTTTAGTTTGTCCATATTATAATAATCTAAGGAAATAATACTTTAAACCTTATTTTTTGCCATTGGTCTTCAAAACTAAAGTTGATAACTTCGATGTCATCAGATTCAAGAAAAACTTTACGAAATATTAGTGAATTTATGTACTTTCATTTATATTACGATCGCGAAATTAACATTTTGTGATAACTTAAAAAAATGTTACAAATATGTTAGAAATTATACAACATCTCTCCATTGACCATGTCTTTGCTTTTTACGACAAAGTGATATGATTTATGTTGGCTGTGAATGTTGTTAACGTTTAGTGCTGAATAAATGTTATGTTGTGTTTTGTTATTTGGACAACACTTTTCTTAATTGGCTTAAAAACAAATCTCAGAAAATAATTGTTAAGTGTACACAAATTTGTAATATGGCTATTATCATTTCCTATATCTGTCTTTGAAAAAATAATATCACACCTCTGTCTTTTCTGATTCATATCATGCTTGTGCCGTGTATTGTGTGCTACCTTTTACACACTGATATTTATTTAAGTTTGTAAGATTTTTAGCTATAACGTTTATTTTGGGACTGGGCTGTTACATGATTCTGTACAAGAACATACTTAATCATTAATGTGATTGATTTATGAATTAATTTCTCAAATATACACTTTTGAAAGTGTTGGTTTAAAGCTTGGTGAGTTTCGCTGGTTTAAACCACGAAATTTTAATTTTAATATTAAAATCTTAGAAGAGGGGATATGACAAGAAAAATATTTCGGTAGGATTCTTTTTCGACAACCGGCATCATGTCTTGTTCATTGTATATATACAACACGACACAAGTTCTTCGTACATTGAACTTTACATGATACAAGACGTCAGAAAAACGACCAATCATAATATCCTCTATATATTTTATATTATTTCAGAAAATGTACGTACCAACGATGGAATGCTGGAAAAGGATATTTATATGACATAGTTCACATTTGTTATTATTGTTGGACGAAATCGGATATAATTCGTATATATTTCAGTTACGGTGAACCAGAAAGTGATATGCAATTATTAATAATGACGCCGGCGTCAAACTTGACGTCAACATTATACCAGATACTCATCGCAATGCAAATGGACCAAAACATGACGTCCGAAATACTTGCTCTACCACCAGAGGATCAGGTATAAAAAAAATCATGATGTGTATTTATTTGCATCTGTAAAAGAAGCTCTTTGAGCTTTCAATTTCCACACATTCAATACTCTAAAATCGCTGTTCTGAAAAATAATTGTTTCAATTTGTCATGCTTTAGAAAGAAAATGACCAATTTACCTTTAACAAATATCAAGTATTGCAAAGTAAGCAGTCAACCCTCGTCAACCGCATATCAGACATATGTCTGTATAAATGTGTGGATGATGTTTGAATACTTATCAATCATATACATTATCCGACATACGATCTCTCTCGCTTTTTAGTTACTCTTCATTGAATCGATGAATCTAAACTCGGACGTACAATCGATTGACCTGGAGGATCAGAGAATGCTTATTCCTGAATACAGGATTAACAAAGCCATAGGCCTCTACCTACCTCCATTTCTCCTACTGATGGGGACGTTTGGGAATATCATGACCTTTCTCATCTTGAGAAATAAAGCCATGACTAGGCAATCCACGAATTTGTTCTTGGCAGCTCTCGCAATCGCCGACTCGATAGTTTTGTTTGTTGGCTTGCTGCGACGATGGCTAGGTGATATTATGCAAGTGGATATCCAGAGCAAGTCAGATTGGCTATGTAAGACAGTGTCGGTTTTTGGTTACAGTAGCAGCCAGTTTTCTGTGTGGTTAATCATCGCAGTAACGATTGAACGGTATCTGGTGGTAAGCCATCCTCTTCACACTTCTCGTTACTGCAACCTTACACGCGCTAAACGTATCATATGTTTAATCGCGTTGTTGATCGTGGCCATTAACTTTCATTTTTTGTTCACAGTGTCTGTGCAAGAACACGAACATGGGTTAAAATCATGTGACTCAGCGCCGCAATTCAAGATACTAGTAACAATTGTTTGGCCATGGATAGACGCTTCACTTTATGCGCTGTTACCATTCGTCCTCATTGTCGTATTTAATACCCTGATTATTGTTCAAATATTGAAAGCTACGATCTGGCGTGCGGCTCAAAATGGACCGCTAATAAATACTGCAAATAAAAGAAATGTGTGCAAAGACAATAACATAAAATTAACCGTAATGCTTTTGTCTGTGTCTTTTACATTCCTTATTACTACATTTCCGATGGCAATTGTAATGGTTTTTCACAGTGGATGGAGTAGGGATATCGAGACCGTGCCGTTAAGTGTTATGGCACAGCGACAATTGATAAGGACCTCAGCTGAGATGTTGATGTTTCTGAACCACTCTGTGAATTTCTACTTATACTGTGCCCTTGGACAAAAATTCAGAAACCAGGTTTGGAAAACGTTGTGTAGGAGGACTGTATCTGCAAATTCAAACCTCTCTGACCATAGCCAACATCTTTATTGCTCGCGTGTGAAAGGCTATCACAATCACAACAAGTCCACTTGTTTTGACGAGACAAACTTATGACAACCAGTACAGGCGAAAAAAACACTATTTAGGGGACGAAACATATGATGTGTCTATAGCATCTAGCTAGCAAACAAGAAATCATTTGTTAAAAGTACAATTCGACCCGGCTCGCTAAGATGTCATTCGAACAATGCGAATACAACCATTTCACAATTGCTACATAGCTCGTAAAATAATTGGTTAAGAAATCAGATGAGTTTGTCTAAAAAGGATTGACAAAGTAAAACACAAGCAATGCTGCTACAATGGCAGTGTTCTCTACTTAACTGTGATACAGAAACAACATTTAATATCTATGTATGTACATATATATTGTATAATCGTTGTATTTGTTTTAATTTAAGGAACACTGATAAATAAATTATTTTGTTTTGTAACATTATTGTCAATATTTTGATACGTTTTATACAATTCTTTGGTCTTTGTTGGTAATTATGGGGCTCAAATGCGATTCACAACTGTACAACTACTGGCACATCAGACATGATAAATACAAGTGACATTCTAAGCAAATCGATTGCAAACTGAATAATAATCCTATAGGAATCGGGATACCGAGTTCGATTTCCACTCGCTGCCTGCGTCGATTTTTAACACAAGGTTATTCAAATATAGGACACAAGGTTTTATGAAATAACACAGTCAGTCATAACGTTTGAAGATACGAAAACAAATTGGTAGGAATTTCAATGGAATTGTTTGAACACAAACTGCCACAGTCTACAAATGACTTATTATATCTGGATTCTCATCGATATTCAGTACGGCAAACTAAATAGTACGAATAAGTGCGGATTATTTTACCGTTTTACCACAGTTTCGGGGATAAAATAGGCAACAGTAAGACATAATTCTCAAGTCCACTATAAAAAAAACTCGTTACCACTGTAATGAACAGGATTGATGGATTTATGAAAGGAAAACGACGGTTTATTCTAGAAAAAAAATACATGTAAAAATATCCATTGGTAGGAAACTATATGACAATAGACGGCACAGTCTGATTCACTATAAGTCATCAGAAAATGTCATTGCAAAACCATACAAAAATATGTTAGCATTTACTGTTTCAATTTCTTCCGTAGCCATATATACGTATACCCCTTGATATTGTTTTGTAACTTTTTTCTTTATATGTTTGCGGGTTTCATTATACGCCGTTCCGATGCAAACTGCATACCGACTTAGTGGATATAGAACAATGTAAGGATTTTGTTGAGCAGATTTGTGTCAAATATAATAACAAGGTTGAATGAAGGAAATAAGTAATGGTACAATTAACAATTTCTTTTAAGTGAATTGCCAGAGTTGTTTGAGGAATTATCAGTCAAAAACATTTGATAATTCAAACATATTTTTTTCAATTTTTGTTGATAAAATTAGATTTAATCGTTTGGAATGATATTTTACTGCATACGGTCTGAATGACCCTGTATCTGTTTTTTATGTTTCTAATATTTCACTATCATTCCTCGAATAAGAATTTATATCCATTTAATCCGGATATGATTACATTTTGAAAACAAAAAAATAAAAAAATAAAAAGTGGTAATAAATGTGCAAACAGTTGGTTTTATTACCACTGTATTTTGTCTGGTATTCCCGTTCAAAGAGCAATAAGATGGCAAACTGAATTAATTCTAACGATTTCTGGTCGTGAAAATAACACGAGCACCTGTGACCAATTAGGTTTTTAGAAATATTGAAGATACTGATGGAATGCTTTTATGATATTCTTTATTCGTATCGCAAATAGTATATATTGCCATTTTGTATGTATTATATTGTTTAGCTCTTAAGACTTTAATTATTAGGGGAACGAGTTTGCGATATGGCTACGCTTTATGCTGAGTAGTTGACAGTGTTGTACTTTTAATTGCTGTCAATAAATGGTTTCAATCAATGATAAACATTTATCGAGATTTTGGATATAGTTAATGTTATGATTGATTATTTGGCAAAAAGGGAAAAATAAACCCTATTTTTTACCAATATTGATATTTTTTACATTATTCACTTTATGATGTCATTGTGTCAGCTGTGTCTTTTGTTTGGTGTGTTATCGGTATTGATCCTTGTGCATTTAAACAGTATACAACTTCCATGATTATCACTGTATTTTGCATTGTTTTATGAAGCATTCACACTCATGAAAGTTTAAATCTTAAAATACAATGATAATTTCCTATATTGAAAAAGTGTTGACTTTGCCCACAGTTTTAAAAACGTGCGTTTTCATACCTCGGTTATGTCTCTGCTTTGAAACAAATGCATTTAAACAGAATACATTACATCAATTTTCATGCTCACTCGGACCTTGTTCCTAGATTTATAATCTTAAATGTAAATATATTTATCTACAATTTTACACCAAGTTGTAATCTCTTTTCCGCTCTAAAAAGGTGGTCATAATTTGTTTGTTTACCTTTCCGAGGCGCAGTATTCTGAAAGTGTAAATATTATAACCTTAGCTTCAAGCAACTGTGTGAGTTAGGAAATTTCAAGCAATGATATATATATCATAGTTCGTTTACTTGCCCTTTCCAATTCAACGAAAACTGTTTTTACAATACGAATATGTGTTGTTGATAATAAAACTATCAAATTGATAACGAGTTCTGGTCATTTAACAATATATTTTAAATATTGGCTTAACAGCTAGAAAAACGAAATCTTCATCACCCAGTATCAAGCTAATGTTGCTCGTCTAAAATTCTCTGTTGTCAATCACACCTAAACATGATATAGAAACAATTCATTAAATTGCATGACTTACGTTATCTAAAATATATATATAAACATTCCAATTTTAAAATCTTTCATATACCACATATTTGTATTTGGTTCATAGTTATTTACAGTCTTATCAACATTTACAGATAAAGCGAGATATAAAACACATACTTGATGTAAAAACAAGAGAACGAAATAGTCTTTACTATTTAAAATCATAAAATAGTCTCAAAATTAATCGAGTGGATAATATATTCTAGATACTAGTCCTTTATGGAAAATATTGCATATATGCATATTGTAATATTGAATTGGAAATAAACTCATACCTTATCATGTTGATATTTTGTAGTAAGTTGACTATGACACTTACATTAATCTTGGGATACAATGTCAGAGACCTGCATATTAGTCCAAAATAGTCAAATGTTTTGACACTATAGACTGTGTGAATAGATGGATTTTATTTACACATTTCATACATTACATTTCAACGCATGGATTAGATTTTTAATTGCCAACTACAAAACACGTGGGAGCAGACTGAATTTCATTCGTTAGAATATATTGTCTGCTGCGACAAACTGGTGTTTGGTGGCGTCTAATGTGTCCGGTTCCGGACTATAATTGTAATTGCAACCGGAAGACCGACATTTCTTGAAAAAAACTGAACATTTTGCACTCGGCGTTTATGTCCTGTGTGAAAGACCAAATGGTTAACAATCTAGCTCAACCTACGCATTCCCACAAACAATGAAAATCTGTTTTCATTTCGGACACATACAATATGACTCACGATATGAAATGCATTGCGGATGATAGAACCGGACAGCATGCACATTGGAAACTGACCTTACATGCAAGTTATCAACTGTAACAATAATACAATGAAGACAACAGGGTCAAGTCCTGTATTCGAAAATAAAGTGGTTTTATAATATAGTGTTTACAAAACTTTAAAATATCACGTAGTCTTTCACTGAAACGGGAAATACAGTCACAAGTCAATCAGTTTTTTTTATCTACACTGTATTTAGTTATTGAATGGCCAATTCTTTTTTTTTTAGACAATTTTGCAAACATGCTTTCCTGTGTTCATATAGAACATACGAAATGCATATGAATAATGACAGTTTTAGAAATAGCATAATTTTCTGCAGTTGATTACTTAGTGTTAACGATTTTCAGTCGACATCATAAGCTTGTACAAAGGAATAGACGATAACTGTATTGTATTATTGGTTTAAAGATGTCGCGCTAATATAATAAGAGCGCAATGGTGTGCAGGATATACAATATCAGGATGTCTCTATAAATAGATAAAACGAGTTCCCCTTTCACTAGATTAATTGTTGCTGGTTTTGTCTTTTCATTTCTGTTCTTTGTAGCATTTACATGATACCCATATAACTAATAATGATACCAGTAATATATTGTTCCCATAAGTGTAATTAGCATAAGCAACTATCTTCACACAATTCATTCTGTTTCTGAGATGTGTCAATGCGATGTAATTTTTCGCCTTAACCTTACAGCTGGTTTGTACATTATTTGAGAAAAATCAAAGCATTTCAAAATGAATAAAAACCTTTTGAAATACGAACAACGCTTTGACAAAGTCCATACTTTATTTTGTTTATTATTCATGACTAATTTAATTTATTTGTATCAAAAGAGCTATGCGTGTTTTGAACAAAACCCAAACCGCAACGTTTAAAATGAAACCGTAAGATCGTTTAAAAGCAACATTAATTTTAAAAAAAAACTAGTTGTTCAAAACACTTGAAGCTGTTGACGACTACACCACCACTGAAAACTCTTCCGACACACGAAGCCTTTTCCAATTCATAGACATGGTTTTAATCTTAACAAAACAAGCTAAAACGATTTCATGGTAAACTATCTAGCACTATTATCGTGGAGCTGGATTATTCATCATCTGCGAATGGTTTGACAGAACAGATATAGATTAATTGGTAACACGAATATAAACCAGATGTTCATTAAATTGTACGATTCGCTCGTACTGATAAGCATTATTACGTCATTTCCAGGGAACAAATAAAATCAAAGTGCTTTCCATATTCTAGATTCAACGATATATTCCAATATATATGCAAAAAGCTACAGAAACATGGTCAGTAGCAAAAAGTTTAAACATAAACCCGGTTTAGTGGCAATGGGCAACGCCAAAGACACAGAACACAAATTCACAAACAAGAAACATAGAACAGCACACAACTCTACAAACAAAAAATGCCAATAATGGTCAAAGGAGGCCGTTGCTGTTTTCTATCTTTAACATTTAAACCTATTGTCGTGTATTACAGTTCTCTATTTCATATTCAAGCTTCGTTTCTCATATTTACAGACCTCCAATTTGTGTTTGCAAATCCTAGATTTCGCAAACTCAAGTACCCTTTAAATACGGTGTAATCGAATACTGGCCTATACTTTAGTTAGAAGGCTTCATTTAGGTATGATTTTGGTGTTTTTGTTTGCGAAATGTTTTTGGAAGTTTGTCTAATTGACCCGCCAACTTCGGGCCCCAGCGGGGTTTTCGCAGAAAAACACGGGGTTTTTCACTATCCCGCGGGATTTTTCTCCCGTTTTTCAAAAGCTGGGGAAAAATCCCGCGGGGTTTCAATAATACAAGATTCAAGTTATTTTAGCTCAAAACAACATCTTATATCAAAAGGAGCATTATGCTTCGACACCGGAAGTGAAATAACGCGAAACAAAAAAAACCCGCTTTTCAGTACCGGGTTTTTCTCCTGCGGGATAAAACTCCAAGATTTTACCGATAATGCAAAATCCGTAAAACCCCCACTTCTGAGCTATTATATTATTGTTATGATGTTAATTATCACTTGTTTAAGGATTTTGAAATACTTGCTTTTTAATTAAAGAACAACAGAAATTTTATGTGTGGGTTTTTTACGGGAGAAAAACCCAGCAAAACCTGTTTTGACTATTTATGATTTAAAACGCGATTATTGCACTTCATTTAAAGCAAAAACAAATGTTACTACATATGTATCTTATATGTTTAATATAACAACCATGTTAGTTATGTAAATGATATTATTAAAGGTAATTTAACTAATTTCGAAACTTATGAAATAGTGTAATGTAACCTTTTTAAAAAAATAATCTTCCTTTTTTAACCGTCTTTAAAAATACTGCAGGAATGAAAATTATACGTGACGTTAAAGAGTTGTAACGTTAAAAAGATAATATTGCTTAAAATTGTTTAATTATTGGTACTTGAATCAGACTTTAAACCGGTTTAACACAAACATACAATTACAATAATCAATACCAGGGACATGTATCATGCTGGAAAATTCCGAATGTGTCAGACGAATTATTTTGTCTTTCATAGAAGATAAACAAAATCATCGAGCTTTGCAGAACGATGAATCAGAATGACTGAATGACACTAAGTTTTGCAAAATGGATATATCTCAAACTTCCATGGTAAGACATATATATTTTATTCTATTGCATTTTTGTGTGGCTTGTTGAATATGTATCAGGTAGATCTACTTGACACAAACAATTTTAATAAGAATATTTTAATACACATATCCCATATATAAGGCGATTATTGATTATGTGACTTGCACCTGTGGCTAAGAAGTAGGACAACTCTTGGTTATGCACCAGTCAGTTGTAGTCATTCTAAAATGCCGTCCAGGCTTTTTTTAATGATGGTTAGCCTGGACGTCGTCCAGGCTAACCATCATTAAAAAAAAACCTGGACGGCATTTTAGAATGACTACAGTCAGTTGTAACCCCCCCCCCCCCCCCGGTCCGGGAAATGGCAGGCACTTTGACTTTCGGTCCAGCTAAGCCCGGGCAAAGGCCCATTTTCCCCAGCTATCCCCGGTATACACCCACTCTCCGGTAATCACGGCCTCCCCAGTTCCGGAGAATAGCGAGACTTGGACTTTCTGTCCAGCCAAGCCCGGGTAAAATCCTTGTCCTGCAGGGACGAACTGCCGGTAAAATCCCTGCCAAATGATCCCGTACCCCAAGGACCCTAGGTAAGGCCTCCGGTAATCACAGCTTTCCCAGGTCCGGAGAAAAGCGGGGACTTTGGCTTTCTGTCCAGCCAAGCCCGGGTAAAATCCTTGTCCTGCGGGGACAAACTGCGGGTAAAATCCCTGCCAAATGATCCCGTACCCCAAGTAGTCCAAATAATTGTATGTTTACAGATTTTTTTGTGATTTTTGATATGGCAAATCCTTAATGTACAAATTGTTTTGTACCAAAAGTGGGTAGTTGTTCCGGGTTAAAGCATATTGCGTCCATTAAATATCATAAAAACAAGTAATATTACCAGATTATGTTATTTTATATTAGTTCCATACACAAAAATAAGTAGCCAACCATTGGAACGAATAATTATGAGTTTTGACGGTCTATCTCGAAGCTTGTCGGAGGTGGCCGACTTATCACAATTGGGTCGAGTTGTTCCGTTTGGCATAATTGTTGTCTGTGTGAGTCAACTTTCGTTTTATTGGAAAGGTAAATAATGTGTTTTAATGCATTAAATGCTTGTTTTGTGCAAAATAACTTTTCTTTTACATGGTAAATTATGAATATAAACCTTTATGATCAATTTCAACCATAAAATACTTCACTTAATACAATTTCAATATTTTATAAACACCTCCGGTTTTTGCACACACCCGTTTAGACATTAGGGATTGGAAGAAACCTGTATAATACGTCTATTATTTTAGACTAGTACCCCAAGGACCCTAGGTAAGGCCTCCGGTATTCACGGCCTCCCCACCCTCCTTAAAAAACGTCGAGAAAAAACAACATTATTATTAAAAGTATTTATTCTTTTCATGAAAGTATTTTGCCTGTAATTGCGCATTCAACATCCTAATGCAATATAAACTGTCATGATCTGCCCCCAGATTTCAGATTTAAAAAAGTAAGCTTCTTACATGTATGACACAGACAACAGTTTTGCCTATACTGTATATGATCTGCAGGTTGGCGCATGATTATTATATATTAATGACATATTTAGCTGACTGCAGTGGTCAAAATTGACACCAGCCCAAAATTTTTGTAGCAGGGCTTGTTAAAAAAATTAATGCCAAGCATTAGTGTTTGAAGTCGGGCTTGTACCTCCAAAAGTCTAATTGGATGACTGTGACTCAGTATGTGCATATTTTTGTTACTGTTTGGACTTTCTGGTAGCATAGTTGTGCTTGTTAGATGTAAAATTCTTCCCTCAGAAAAATTGTATCCATGGTGTGTGTTTTTCCATGTAAATGTCCTTATAACTATAACTATAGTATATGTCACTGTTATGATGGTATAAATAACTGTTTCAAAGATGTGATTACTTTCAATGTACCTGGCCTCAGAATTATTAATTTGTAAGTTGTATACATGAATGTAATGTCTGTTCGTGAATAACTGTTCCCATGGGGTGTATCTCTTCATTGTACTAAATGTCCTTATAACTCTTACTATAGTATATGTCAGTGTAATGTTCGTCCTTGAATAACTGACCCCATGGCACGTGTCTTTGTAATGTACCATACATTTTAGAATGACTATAATAATTATGATTATTACTATATATATTGAAAGTCAAATGTAATGTCCGTCCCTGAATAAATGTCACTATAGTGTCATTTTTTGTTATAAAGTACATTTTAGAATAACTATTTATACTATATTGTATGTAATTGTAATGCTTGTCCCAGAATAACTGTCCCCATGGTGAGATTCTTTGTAGGTACATTTGAGAATACCAATTTCTGGAGTGTGTGTCAATGTTATGTCAGTCCATGAATAACTGTCACCATTGGGTGTGTCATTACAATGTACATGTCAGAATTACTATTACTATATAGTATGATGTCATTTAGTCAATGTATGTTTGTCCCTGAATAACTGTACCAATGGTTCAATTCTATGTAAAGTAAATGTCAGGATAATTATTAGTATATGGTTATTGTCAAGTGTGATGTCTGTCCATAAATAAGTCTCTTCATGGTGTATGTCTTTGCAATGTTCATGTAAGAATAACTATTACTATAGTGTGTGTCAATTAGTCTAGTCAATGTAACATCCATCCCTGAATAACTGTCCTCATGGCGCTTGTCTTAAAATGTTGATATGTCAAAATAACTAGTACTTATAAAAGTGTATACATCAATGTAATGTACGTCCCTGAATAACTGTCCCCATGGCATTTGTTGTTACAATGATAATGGCAGAATAACTATTTCTATAATGTATGTCAATGAAATGTCTATCCCTGAAATGTCACCATGGTGTGTGTCTTTACAATTTTCATATCAGAATAACTATTTTTATAGTGTATGTCAATGTAATGTCCGTCCCTTATTAACTGTCCCCATGTGGTATGTCTTTGCAATGTTCATAAATTTCAGAATAACTATTTCTATATATATAGTGTATGTCAATTTAGTGTGACAGGCCCTGATAAACTTTCCCCATAGTGTGTGTCTTTGCAATGTTCATTTCAGAATTACTATTTCTATAGTGGTGTTAATGTAATGTCCGTCCCTGATTAACTGTCCCTATGTAGGGATTCTATGTAAAGTACACATCAGGATAATTAATTACTGTATTGTATATCAGTGTTATGTCTGTCCCTAATTAAGTCACCCTAAGGGTGTCTGGTGTGTGTCTTTACAATGCTCATGTCAGAAATACTATTAGTATAGTGTATGTAAATGTAATGTCCGTCCCAGAGTAACTGTCACCATGTAGCAATTCTGTGTAAAGTACATGTCAGGATAACTAATTACTATATAATTGTATGCCAATGTTATTTCCCTAAATAAGTCTCCCCATGGCTGTCTCTGCAATGTTCATGTCAGAATAACCATTACTTTAGTGTATGTCAATGAACATTATGTTTGGTCCTGTATTGAACTGTCCTCATGGTGTGTGTCTTTTCAAAGTTAATGTCAGAAATTCTATTACAATAGTGTATGTCAATGTTATGTCCATCACCCTATAACTAAATTCTATATTGTCAATATTATGCACCAGTCAATTGTAACCACGGCACCGGCCCACCCCACCCAGGTCCGGGGGTATACCGGGGAAAAGGGCAGTGTTTTTACTTTCCAAGTGGTCCCGCAGGGTGACTGCGGTGGTTTTGTCATAGGGCCAAATTAAGCCAAGATTGGGCCTTATATAGAGTCTCTGGGGTGCAGGGGCATTTGGCAGGGGTTTAACCATCAGTTCGTCCCCGTAGGGCGGGGATTTTACCCGGGGTCGGCTGGACCGAAAGTCAAAGTCCTGGCTATTCCCCGGACCTGGGGGGGTTGTGGTTACAATTGACTGGTGAATTATAATGTCAGTCCCTAAATAAGTATTCCCATTGGCGTGACTGTCATGGTAATGTACATGTACCCATAATTATTACTTTAGTATATTATTTTAAAACTAACAGTAGGATGTCAAAATGACTCAATTAATTAAATACACCATGATAAATGATAATATATCATGAGTGGATGGTACTCTGAAATTACAGACACTGATATCTTTTTTAGTTGGAAGATTTTACTATTGTTAAAGTGTGGAATAAACAGAATATATGATGAAATGGGTTTCATTTTCCTACATGCCTTGGCGAAACAAAATAATCCGCTGAGTTATCTCTGTTCCTTGAAGCTGTCAAATAAGTTCACATTTGGATTATATATATCTTATATATATATTATATGTCTAATGTCTACACTCATGCACAATATTTTGCTAAGAATTGGGCGCAAGTCCGCAAACGCGTTCACAGGGGGTACTTTGAATGACTGGGGAATAGCACAGTAGTGCCCCTAGTGTGCCTCCTTGTTTTCAGTCCCTACTGAAAGATTACTGTTGGTCAGCCTTAGAGTATTTGAGGTTGGCTGATGTAGTTTTTTCAACAGTCAGAGACTTCTGTTCACGATTTCCATTCCTTTATTCTAAGAATAGTGTTCCTTTTAAATCAGCGATAACAAATAACACAATTGCAATTGCAAATCCAGTATGATTAAAGTCTATTTCATGTATAGTTATATGAATTTTTCATATGTGGCAGGTCTATTTTAGAAGTCTTTTGTTTATAATTGCCTCTGTGGCTGCATTTATGCCACTCTGATCCTGTTGTTGTTGAGATAATGAAGGTCTGCACGTGCCCTACAGTATGATGGCTTGATCCCTTTACATATATACCCAAGTGTGACTGAACAAAATTTTGAAACCAAAGGGGGGAGTTTTACCCCCATCCGTTGATGGAACTTTTGCTAAAGGAGTATTTTTGTACCATTAATGCCCTTAAAATTCTCTATTAACAAAAAGTCCACAATTAGAAAATAGTAGGAGAGAACATAATTAAACTTTTCCAATAAAAAAAAATCTTAATCAAGATATGGAAAGGGCCCTTATAATAGCCAATTAAACTTAAAATTAAAATCAAAAAGTAAGACTTGTTAATTACTCTAAAATCTAGGTGTTAGATGACCTTAAAGCTGCACTCTCACAGATATACCATTTTGACAACTTTTTTTTGTTTGTCTTGGAAAGAGCAAATTTCTGCCTAGATATCTGCAAATAAATTTATGATATAAGATTGCTGACAAAATCAGATCTTAGATTTTCACATTTTTCTGTTTGAAAAATTGATGTTTTTTAAGGAAAATGCATATTATATGATTTTTGGATTTTTTGTTAGTAGTTTTATTTATATAACTGGTTCCATGGATTTTTGCAAAAATTGGCTGGTTCCAAGGCAAACAATAAAAAGTTGTCAAAATGTTCAATCTGTGAGAGTGCAGCTTTCAGTGCACCGTACAAAGAAAGCTGGTAAAAATATTGAATAAATTACACTTGAAGCCAAATTGTGTTTAAACTGGGACCAATAATATGTTATCTTACTCCCAGGTTTAAACAATTGCAAATAATAACAATAATTATAGTTTTGTCTGGCTTTTCTTACTTAAATAGAAACTAATTTTTTAATCAAATAAAGGACATTAAAACGGCATATCCAGAATATCCTTGAAATAATATCAAAATGCCAAAATGAAATGTACAAAAAAAAACAACATCTGAATTAAATAACAATTAGCCACTTTAGCAAAATGGAGAATTATACATTTAAGATATTCACATAAAATTCACCTCAATTTTTCCTTTCCATATGATTATATATATTTCTTATTTTTTTCCCTCTTTGCTTTTAGCCTATGAATAAATCAACATGACCATAAGCAATAATCAATTCTGTGAAATGCTATGAAATTGAAGTTAAATTCTAAATTGACAGTCATGTATTTCTTCCAATATTATAAGGATTTATATTTTAAGCATAATTAAGGAACATCGACTTGTATTTTGATCAATTAAAGTGCATAACTGCAGAATATGTTTATTATCTTAAATAAATTATAAGCCCATTCATAATCATATTTATAGCACCATTTTCAGAATAATGATTGTCACATTATTAACCAGGCTTTCCCTGTATAAAACTGTCATTCATAAAGAAACATTAAAAGGCACTTTAACTCACGCAGCCAATCAGATGTCAAAATCAGTAAAAGGGGCAATGTCAAGTCCAGTGAAAGGGGCGGAGCTAAGATAAATACTGACATGAAATGTAGATGGATCTTACCAACTGAGGAACTATTTTGATTTTCCTCATTTGCTTGTAATAAAAATTAAACTTTTACATTGAAACAATATAAAAGTGAATTATAAAAGCAAAATAATGACACCAAACATGACACATCTTCCATAAAGATTAGCATTTTGATAAACTTCCTGGAATTGTTATAATCAAAATACCTTGCACCAATATATCAAATCCTACTCCCACACAATGCAATCCCCAGTAAAAATGTCAGTGGAATACCACTGGAATACCGGCGGTATACCAATGGTATTTCAGTGGTATACCAGCGGTAAACTTTGGTGGTATTCCACTATAAGTTTACCGCTGGTATTTCAGTGGAATTCCACTGGAATACCAGCGGTAAACTTTTAGTGGAATACCACCAAAATTTACCGCTGGTATTCCACTGGAACTCCACTGAAATACCAGCGGTAAACTTTGGTGGTATTCCATTAAAAGTTTACCGCTGGCATTCCAGTGGAATTCCACTGAAATACCAGCGGTAAACTTTGGTGGTATTCCACTAAAAGTTTACTGCTGGTATCCTACGATACCAGTGGAATACCAGCGGTAATCTTTTAGTGGAATACCACTAGAATCTGTGACAATAATTTGAAACAATATCCATATTACATGTTACAACATATGTTACTTCCAGGTCATCTTTATCAACAGCATTACAGAACAAAAACTTAAAGAACAAAAACATTTGATATTCAAAAAACTAAGTAATGCAATTGAACACACATTAATTTATAATACTAATTCATGAAAGTTTGTAATTGTTTAAGAAGTTATAATAAAACAAGTCTAGTCATTAGAATCAGGAAGATGTCCATTTATAACACTTGCACTTTTTATGGCACATAACACTGTTGGGAGTATATACACATTGCAAAATGATGTAATTATTGTAGATGATGATGATTCTTCTTTTTTAGGGTTGATGTAAGAGTTAGTAATTTATTTAATCACAGCAACTTGCCAAACTTTTTTAGCATCTAGTTAGTGTAAGCCAGTCCTTCACTATACAGGAACAGTTTTTACTTCTTCTTTATTTAAGATAGTGTAACTCATATTTTTGAACAGTTTCCAAAATTGCATCTGTATCAATGTTGATGCCCACAGCAACTAACATGGAGTTGGTAGATGATTTGATTCTATACTGCATATAACGCTCATGTACTCCTTTTCTTTCTCAAATGGCAGTTGCCTTCCTCTATTTCAAGTCTGTTTTCCCTGAAAAACATATGACATTGAATTTAGATTTTAATGATAAGAAGCAAGTTACAAAAATTGCTTGTATTAATTGTAGGTACAGGCCGATTTACATAAGCCTCAAAGTAAAAGTAAATTATTTGCAATCTACTGTCAAGTTCTCAAGTCTTTTGACAGTTAAGGGGCATTGTTCTCATAGTAGAATGACTAATGTTTGAGAAAAATGGGTCCTCCATGGAAAAACAATAAATGTACGACTTTGTATTAACAGCTACACTCACTTCTGTCAAATATATATTTGGTTCCATTGAACTCCACTATGACGCTTTCATGAGTCGAAAAGAAAAAACTTCATAAATTTTAAAATTATCTTAACTAAAATCCTTACCAATAACCCTAGTGTCGTAAACAAGCGAGCACCTGCAGAAATTGTACAGGACATGTTGGTGGGCTCTGTACGGTGTCAAAGTGATCAGGGGTCAGGCGTACCGTACCGTACCGGTAACGGGGAAAGTTGACATCCTCACTTTAACTAACTGCATAACTAGTTGTGTATTACTTGTCTCCATTGAGTCTAAAATGGACAATTATTTCAGTGAATATCATAAACAATTATGAGAAACACATGATTTCTTCACCCAATCACCCAAGAACATTAAAAGAATGCAGTCACAAATCACAAATTCTAAAATGTCACATATTTTCGCGACTTCTTTAAATTGTCTCTTTTCAGATCAAATGAAAGTATTACACAAGTAAAACCATTTCAAAGCGATGAAGCGAAATTGCAATAAGTGCTTATATGTTTTTTTTGTAAATAAAATCATAATTTTCAATTATAAGAAATTAAATTAGTTAAAAGAAAATTCAAACTGACGATTGACATGCTCTTTCCAGAAATAACAGTCACTTAATATTTTCATTGAATAATTTTGTACATTTAGTAAGGCTTCAAAACCAATTTAGTTCAACAATAATCTACAAGTGATAGGTAAAAACTCACCAGTTTGCCATAGTGGTCAAATTGTCTACTCAAAAATTGAAAGCTTCATCCATTATCGTCTGCAGAGTGTACTTCCGGTTTATTTCAAAATGGCGGCTTATTGTTGTTATTCAGTTGTGTGTGCAATGTTTTTCAGAAATAAAGACAATTAATGCACTTTGAATTGCTGTAGAGGATAGAAATCACATAGATTAATGATCTTACCAGCTATCAGCCAATGTGTTTCATTTTCACGCTGTCTAATAGAGTGGAGATTAAAAACTACTGTTTGGCACATTGACGTCATGGCAAACCAAATACTCCAGACATTTACTTAAACAAAACGTAAGTCAATTGTGAAGTTTAAAAATCATATAAACGACTATGAATGCCTATCAATTATATATGTACAGCATGGTCACTAAAACAGAAGTTGTATGAGAAAACTATATCTTAACCAATTCAAATTTTTGTTTTAGTACTAGTTGTTTGGGTTCATGAAAAAATCTTCTTTTGATTTCCAACACCTTGTTAAGAATATTTCTACAGCCACAAATTCATGACCAGCTGTACACGAAGTTGATGAACAAGAAAGGTTAAAACATCCCCTCTCAATCCTTGGTGTACCCCAGCCCGGGGGTGGGGCGTGGGGGTGTGGTTACAATTGTCTGACTGGTGCATTAACAATTAGAAAAGCTACGTTTAAATGCAATCTTGGGCCTAAAAAAAAATTGTTTGGTTAGGGTTACATCCTTAAAAAAATAGGTAGGGTAGGTAGGGTTTTCATTTTTTTTTATTTAGATTTTTTATTAGGTTTTATATAAGAATATAATTTTCATCATTGGAGAATGGTGTTAAAGCTATCTTCTGTACAAGCATTTAAGGTTTAAACTTAATATTAAAAAGCAATTAAAAAAAAAAAAAATTAAGTTTTTAATTTTTTTTTCAAACTGACTATAAAAACGGTAGGGTCGGCGCCTATTCCGTAGGTAGGGTCGGGTAACCCGAACCAAATGTATTTTTTTTTTAGGCCTTGGAACATTAAAATGCATATTTCCCACAAGCTTCAAAAGGGCCAGCCGGCCTACTGTGTCCCCCACAGAAAAGCATGTATGACTAATGTAACCAGAATCCAAACTAACCCTTATATCTTATCTTACATTTAGCACAACCTGATTTAATTTCATTTATTATTTTAATTTTCTTAATCCAGTCCACTGGAAATCCATTGGTTTACAACTGAAATAAATTTGACCAGTGGCATACCACTACTGATTATTGGCTACCAGTGGAATACCAGTGTTGGTATGTTTACCACTGAAATGCGTTTGTATTCCACTGGTATTATGTGGTATTTCATTGGAATACCAGTGTATTTACGTAAACCACTGGAATACAGTGGTATTCCACTGGTATTCCACTGACATTTTTACTGGGGATGTAATAAAGTAAAAATATATACAGTATGCAGCAAAACTGTCTTCAAATTAAATCCTTGATTAGGCCAAACAAATAGTCTTAGTTTCTACTAACATCCCCCCAAAAAAGGGTAGATAGGTAGGCATTGCTTTTTTTTGGATGACCATAATTCTTTAGCAAATTGACCTGTATCAGGGTATTATTTTAGGTCTCTGAAAAAACGCATTTTGATCAAAACGCAAAAAAAATAATATAGGAAGAAAAAAATAAATTCAGATGGGTGTAAACAAAGATTTGTATAGGCCTTATTATGACCATGTTGTCATATCAGTGATCAAAATAATCACAAGCCCACAAGCCCTGCAAATGTAAAGTTCTTTCTTGGCTGGCAGGGGCCCTGGGGGCCCACTTCAACTCTTGATTTATGGTAGGTTCTGTTGAAAGTGTTTGAAGGAAAATACTAGTTTAAGAATATTGGCTTTAAAGGTCTCCATAGTAACACTTCTAAACCTAACAAATGGACGGAATTAGGGGTTAATTGGGGGTAATAAAACACATCTTGATAGTGACAATTTAAGTTTTAATCTTTCAAGTGGTGGTTCAACTAAGGAGGGATATATATATATATATATATTCTGTAACATTCTAAACTTTAGCATAAAATGTTAACTTAAATTTAATAGTAAAAAATATAATTAATTTTTTTTGTCATTTAAAAAAACTTGTCACAGCTTCACATTCTCTTATTTTTAAGGCCTTCAACATGGTTGAGTGGGATCCTGAAACAACCCCTGACACAACAACTTCATTTACAAGAACAACCCTGCGTATAAGAACTACAATACTTCTGACAAAAACAAACAAAAGCAACTCCAGATTTATGAACAACTCTGATTACTAGAACATGAACACCAACCCCATCTTCAAGAACAACAACTTCAACCCCAGAACATCAACACTTCCTGCAGGGACAACTACAAAAACATTGGCTTCAAGAACAAATTCATCCTAAACACAAACATCAGCAACAACAGCTACCCGAATAAAAATACTCGAACCACAAGAACACCAGCAACACACTCTTTAAGAACACCAGCATCATCATCTTCTTCTAGACTTGCAAATGCAACAAACACCAAAGACAAAGTTGAATGGTATGTATATATGAATGCAAAGTTTTGACATACACATGTATAAGATATAGTTATTTGTCTTATTCCATAAATATGACCTACTCATTAGAACGTCATTGATTAAATTATGTAATTGAATAAAACTAAACAATCAATTTGCTATCATGGATTCTTTAAGTCAATGAGCATATGACTTTTTGATTGTCTTTTTATTTTGTTAATGTCTCAAAAAAGAATGACTATACCTCAAGTTTGCTGATTTCCATTAGATTTGAAACATTATTGAAGTATTCAACAATATATTTTGAATAGGCTTTTTTTATTGAAGATTATGTTCATGCAACATACCTACTTTATTTGTGTGCAATGTAGCCATAAACTTAAAGGGACTAGACATCAGGTTGGCGAGTACAGTATTTCTTCAAAATAAGCCTAGAACTGTCGATGTGATCATTTAGAAAGCTGATAATACAAAAGGGTTATAAGTACTGTGTTTTGATCCGGGAGGTTGTATTTAACTTGAGTGGAATTTTGCAGATTCGGATTTCACAAGGCACAAGCCTCCTGGATCAAAACGCCATACTGATAACCCTTTTATTATATATAAATTACTGATTTACTTGTTACATCACTTAAAAGCCGCATGTTTTCATAATAAATGTCATTTTAAAGGGGCTGTCTCACAGATGATGAAATAGCGAAAAAAACAAATTGTCGAAAAATGACATAAACTTGGCATCGATGTGTACAATGCATTGAAACGTACTAATTGAAGTACCACATAGTTTACAATTTATTTAAGTTTAGCAGTTACTTCGTATTTTTCCATTAAAAAGATTACTGGGTATGTGTATAAGGTAGAATTCATTCCTTATGCGTGATTGGCTAGAAGGTGTTATCACGTGAAGTTGGACTTCAATTTTGGCGACGCGGGTTTGACCCGGTCTCCGACACAATCTTTTTTTTTTACATTTTGGTACTTTTTTTACAATTATGACATCAAAGCGTAACACATTCTATTAGATAATTGTCCTGAGATTCATTACAGAAAAAACTTTTTTTGGTGCAAATCTTTGACACAGTCCCTTTAGGCCACAACAAATTGATCATTTGTTCTACGGATATTGCCCCAAAAAAGTAGGAGCGAGCGAGCGAAAAAAAAATTAAAATACTTTTTTTTAAATTTAAGGCAATTCAGAGGCGAGCGCAAGGCGAAAAATAAAAAAAAAATAAAAAAGTTTATTTCTTACTAAATTTATCATGCAATATGTCAAGAAATGCTTTTTAATTGCAAACATATAGGTTCTTAGTTTAAATATATAAATGAAAAGGTTTTGATTGTATCACATGAAAATCTGTCTCAATATAAAACAAATGGCAATAAGATCCAGTGCTTTACTATTACTTAAGACACTGCCAATTAAATTGCGGGACAACACAATTGAAGCAGTATTAAACAAATCTGCAAATGTGGCACCGGTCATTATATTAGAGCAGGTGGTGGAATAAAGGTATTTCCCTTTCAAGACCTCGCCTTTACCACGAACCAATGGTTTATAGGTCCTACCTTGAAAAAAAAATCATGACACCCTCCATAGCTTCAATGCCCGTAAGAAACAGGCCACTTTAATAACAGGTCACTTTACTACAAATCGATCAAAGAAAACAAGTGGATAAGAACAATGAATTGAGAAAATTAAAACAGTCATTTTACTTATAAAAGGTTTTATTTTCTGATTTTACTGATGTTATTTTTATACTGTACATGTACATGTAAGTGCAATGCACTAGTCCATTGTAACCACGACCCCCAAGGTCCGGGGAATAGCGGGGACTTTGACTTTCGGTCCAGCCAACCCCGGGTAAAACCAACGGCACTGCGGGGCCACCTGGAAGGTGAAAACACGGCCCATTTCACCGGCTATCTCCGGTATACCCCCGGTCCTGGGGGGGTCATGGTTACAATTGAATGGTGCATAAATATAGACTGTTTCTGAAACATTTACAAGTCCTTCTATTTTTATCAATTACGAGTATACTGAGAAATGCATTTTAGAATTTAAAAAATAACTCACGAAAACATGTTCATTTGTTGTAAGTCGAGTGTCCGTGTATTTTAATATAAGTTTTGCACTCAAAATCTGATTTAGTTATTATTTATCACTAAATTTTGAGTACAAAACAATGAATTACTTAAAACACACAAATAATTATTGCCTTTGTGAAACTGTTGTTGTTTATTGAAGACTATAATCCATTGACTATGACACTGATTTTCAATTAAAAATGTGTAGTTTACATTAACGAAAACTGAAAGTATCCTGCAAATTAATACCGGAAATAGATAACAACGGTGCGTCCTGCAAAATATTCCCGACAAAAAAGACTGTCAACAAATATCGGCTGTTTTGCGGTTACCCGGACCTGATTTTGTCCTGACACGAGGAAAGTTTGCTCGCGGAGAATGTAAAGCATGGAAATACCTTCAAAAAAAGGCGAAGTCAACGTTGCAGGTTCAAATTTTAAGTAAAAAAACTTCAGAAAATAGAGGAAATTCAGAGGTAAAAATAAATAATATGCGCGGCCAAATAGTAAGTGCGGGCGCCAAAAAAAAGTTTTTTTTATTTTTTTTTCGTTTTTCGAATTTTAGGTGCGGCAAATCCGACGAACAAATGATCAATTTGTTGTGGCCTTAAGGACACATTATTTTGTTTTATGACATCATTTTAACATCACGCAATGACACTTGTAAAACGGCTGTAGTGCACTAGAGTGGAATACAGACTACTGTATTTGCGATATGTATTACGTGTGGATAAATGATGGGTATATATTAATAAATAATATTACATGATTAAAATTAACAGAGCAATCATTTAACTATCTCATTTGGGTTTCCTTGTGTAAAAATAGCGAATTAAGTTTTCCAAGTTTATATTATATCCATTTATGAATACAGATAAATATACTGATGCTTTTTTAAACTTACTGGGATATTATATGTGGTAAACACACCCCAGAAAGTTTCATATCGACAAAATGTGCAAAAGCTGTGAAATTATGTGTCTTAAGCAATGTTATATAGATATTAAAGTAAGATTAAAAGCTATACACAAGTATATCAATTGTATGTAAGTTTTTGACAGTTATCTATTTTTTTGCAATTGTATCATCTGGTGTCTAGTCCCTTTAATAAACACTGTTAAATTTATACATTATTGAAAAAAATGACAAGCAGCAATTGTCATCACTTGATTGTTATCCTTGCTTTGGGGTTAAGTTTTGCATTCAGGTCAGTTACATGGAAACTATCAAAGCTGTCACTTCGAAACTTGAGGAACTTGTACATCTAATACCCTTATTCACATTATACCCTAAAATATTGAGTCTCACCTGTTTTTTAGGCAAAAATCGTGAATTTTGGTTGATTTTGAGAAATGGACACTAAGCTTCTTCATAGAAAATGAAAGGATTATGCCTTTAATATACATGTATCAAACTCATTTGGAAGGGAATAGGGAGGATGGGGGATATTTTAGTATTTGTGGACTATTGTCTAATTTTTTTAAGTTTAATTAAATAATGTGCTTAGACGGCCGCTTACAAGCAAACTATCAGAGCTATCACTTTTAAACATTGGAATATTCACTTTCAAATGTACAATATGAAATAAATTTACAATAAAAGGATATAATCAGACGAGCGTTCAGAACCCGCAGCTGGTGCTCTTGTCATATGCCAAATGTGCTGGTATAAACAAGTGCCATTTTTTGTGTGAAATTTAAAGTTTCCTGTCTTAAATTACAGGCTAACTTCAATGGAGAGGACAGAGTAATGGCAAAAAGAGGATCATTTTAAAGAGAGGAGGAAGAGGGATCTGAGGCCAGGATATCAGATTCACGATGGTGGAGGGAGGGGGGGCGGTGGAACAATTTTCGAGAATTATTGACATACATGTGTATAAATATATTTATATCATGGTAGGAACTGTTTGCCTTGTCAACTGTGACTTATATATTTAGTTCTTGTGTCAGCCTGTGCTTATCTCAAATATTTAATGACATTTTATTGGTTTGTTTGATAGACATGATAATTATATAACTATTAAATATAATTGGCAACAATTTTAGATAAAACATTGTAACTCAGGTTAACCTTATAATAGATAATTAATTGTTAATATGCAATATATATTTCAGGATGCATATTTCTTTTACTCTTGAATCTATTTTTTTGTGTAGTTTTTTTCATATATCGAAAATATTTTTCATGAATGTGGGTTTTTAATTCTTTGTCAGTCTCAAAAGAATTAAACAACTTGTGTTGAATTAATTTGCTAGACTGAAACTAGGCTGTTAATATTGCAGCTAATCGGATTACTGACCAATAGAGTGAATTTAGTCAATGATGTATGACCCTAAGATTAAGATTGACTAATAAAAGCTGCACTCTCACAGACTGAAGTGTTAACAACTTCTTTATTTTTTGGCCTGGAAAGAGCCAATTTATGCGAAAATGCATAAAAAATAGTGTCATAAGACTGCATACTTAATTATTTAAGTTCAAGAAGTGATATTGTATCATGCCATTACACATTAATTTTCGAACAGAAATCTATAAATCTGCGATCTGATCTTTTGTCAGCAGTCTGATGCAATAAAGAATGTAGAAATTTGCTCATTTAAGACAAAAAAAAATAGAACAGCTGTCAAAACCGTAAATCTGTGAGTGTGCAGCTTATTTGCATATTTTGAACTTATGTTTCTTCATTCGTTTATTTCATTTTTAAAGTTATTATCAATTTAGATCTTAGAATATTGTTTTTATATTGATTTATAAATAAATAACTGTATTATACTAATATCAAAGTAAATTTGTACAGGCAAATTTTAAATGGACGGTTAAAGCTGCACACTCACAGATATACAATTTTTACAACTTTTATATTTGTTGTCTTGGAAAGAGCACATTTTTGCGTAAATATCTGCAAACCAGTGATAAAAGATTGCTGCCAAAATATCAAATTGCGGACTTTCATATTTATGTTTGAAAATTAATGTTTTATTGCCTAAACCATTACTAACGGTTGAAGGAAAATGCATAAGACATCAATTTTTGAACTGAAATATAAGACAAAAAATAAAAAAAAGTTTTCAAACGTTCAATCTGTGAGAGTGCAGCTTTAATAAATAGTTAAATGTTTGGGTTTTTTTATTCTGATTTTTATAAGAAGTTGATGATCGCCATGTATCATTGATAAAACATGTAAAAAAAAAAATCTTGTTTATTTTCCAACGCTGTTTTGCATTTAAATTTGCTGACATAATGCTCTCCAAAAACTTTAAAATGTGTGTTCATCCTTTATTCAGCTAGTGGATGGAATTCATTAAACTACTGTATTCAGTACACCATGCAGCTCTTCCAATTGTTTGAAAGCAATTATTTTACAGAATCTGATAATAGAGGGACCGGACTCAAGATTCTACATTGCAAGAAAAAGTGAAAATTGTCAAAATTTATCATCAAACTGTTATGTTTCAACAGTGTACAGTGCACTGAATCTTACTTACTTATGTAATCATATAAGTCGAAATTAACTCACTTTGTCTACCATGTAAATCGAAGTAAATTTAGCAATAGCAATCATGTGTTTATCTGTGCTAACCATGTGACCTTTACATGCTTAAAGTAGATATGCTAATACTAATAAACGGGAAAATCATTATGTGCTATTTTTTAAAGATTACTTGTCTCAGAGACAGTGAGGAATTCTTTTAAACACATTAAATGATGTAATATCAGTCTCATAATAATTGGTATTGATTAGGCTAGGCTTGTTTTGAGGTAATATTGAATATCTTGTTTTTGGATCATCTGGTGTCCAAGTCCCTTTAATGTGTATCTGGGTGGGAATCAGCCACTGGGGTCAGCCACCGGGGCTGAGTAGGAGACAATGCTAGTGACTACATTGTCTATCATGGGTTTAATCCCCATATTGGACGCCCTTATCCATACAGTTTTACCAACCCTTTAACATTCAGTATAAAACATTGTGTACACAGGGTATAGATTACAAAAGTATTACATTAGTATTAAATGGGTTGTGTCACTTGTGTGTGTGTGTCTATGGGGGGTAGATTTTTGTTAAGCAAAAAAAATTGTAGTCATTTATGGTATTTTTCCTAGACAATAAAATAATTATAGATAATTATTAAAGCTGCACTCTCACACATTGAACGTTTTGACAACTCCTTTAATTTTTGTCATGGAACCTGAAAGTGCATTCAAACCATTCATATAAGACTGCTGACAAAAAAATAGTCACAGATTTTTTCTTGATAAGTTAAATTTTTATGTTTCATGCATTTTTCTTAACCGTAAGTAACGGTTTATAGAGATGAAAGATAAGTTTTCTGACTGAAATTTAAAAATCTGTTATCATATATTTTGACAGCAGTCTTTAACCACTGGTTTCAAGATACCAATAATGGGTAATTCGAAGACAAAAAATAAAAAATCTGTTAAAATGGCAAAACTGTGAGAGTGCAGCTTTAAAATGTTAAGTGGCAGTGAAGGGGAGTTGGGTTGGGGGTTAGTTATCCATTATTTAAACGAAATTATATATCACTTTGTAGTTCTTAAATGAAATTTTAAAGCCTTGAATGAAAGTGATCATGTAGACAATAAATAAACTGGAAGATCACTGATGGCTATAACGGCTGTATATCGACGATACCGACGGTTACATACAACTAATTATTAAAATCTGATTTTGTTTTATTAAAAACACATGTTAACTTAATATTATTGACTCAATATAAATATGTAAAACAATTTCACTTCTTACACAACATCCAACCGCTGGAAATTGAAATGGCTTTTGTCGTTGTGTTTTTTTTCGTTAAATAGCATTCCTGATTTTTGCTGGGTTTTTCTCCCGTAAAATATGCATTAAATTAATGGATTTCTCAAATGAAAGAAATGACTCTAGAATAGTCATTCAAATTAGTATTTACATTAAAGTAATGTATAAAATCTTAAAAACATAAAGCTTGAATTGATTTCTTTTTTTGCCAAAATGTAGGAGTTTGATCCCGCAGGAGAAAAACCCCGTACTGAAAAGCGGTTTTTTTTGTTTCGCGTTATTTCACTTCCGGTGTCGAAGCATAATGCTCCTTTTGATATAAGATGTTGTTTTGAGCTAAAATAACTTGAATCTTGTATTATTGAAACCTCGCGGGATTTTTCCCCAGCTTTTGAAAAACGGGAGAAAAATCCCACGGGAGTGTGAAAAACCCCGTGTTTTTCTGCAAAAACCCCGCTGGGGCCCGAAGTTGGTGGGTCAATTAGACAAACTTCCAAAAACATTTCGCAAACAAAAAACACCAAAATCATACCTTAATGAAGCCTTCTAAATAAATTATAGGTCAGTATTCGATTACACCGTATTTAAAGGGTACTTGAGTTTGCGAAATCTAGGATTTGCAAACACAAATTGGAGGTCGTTATTTTGATTTTTTTTTCTATCAAACATCAAACATGTCCGAGAATATTATTTGTAGTAAACATGTCTAAATGGTCTACTGGCATTCTGATATACGAAGGATAAAGTTTCGATGGTCTAAAATATGTATGTCATTTCTTTTTATATTCAATATCATTAAATTGATAATAAGGGAATTAGAATATTGAAGAGTAATAATGTGTAAATGAAATTTGTAAAGCAATAGAGTGTCAGTCATACATATATATATATATATACTTTTACTTTTCTTGCGATCATAAGATTATGCTTCAGTGATTGGTACGCATTTCTTTCCGAAAGAACAAAATCGAAACGATAATATATGAAGTTCTTTTTTATTTATGTGTGCATTCTTCAATTATGTTTGGTAAATACATTTTATTTGGATTTTTTACACTAAACAACCAGAACGGTTTCTTTAAATCGACAAACTGCTTATATATTAGCTTATGATGACGTGCTTAATCTTTACACTTAAGAATTTCTTAAACCAAAGTACAAGCAATCTGACCACAGTACCAAAAAGTTCCTTATCATTAATTTGAATAAGACTGACGTTAACATGTGATTTGAAAAAAGACTGGAATTAGTAGTTCTTACATAATTCATAATCTCCTGCTCTAGTGAACGGCGTTGCCTTGACCAAACGTTAATTCTGAGTAAAGAATCCATTTAAGTCAGTACATGAAGACTATATATTAATAATTATATACGTGTTCACTTTGCATATCTTAAAATCTAATCCTTAAATATTAAAGTATGACTGAAACGTTTGAAGTACATTGGCAATTGATAAAGAAATGTAAGAATCGTTGCTAATAATGCTCGTTTTTTTATTTACGTGTCAGGGCCTTCTAATAAATCAAAACACTAAAAACGATTGAACAGTCATCTTTTTGCGTTTCGGTCCTGTTTTATGTCATAGTCAACTTATAACGTTCGCCGGTATATTGTATGCACATATTGTACTGAATATGGTAAATGCGAAATACATCCGGGAAACTTATTTAATCTGGGAAATCAATATATTTATCTAGACTTAAGTGTTCAGTGAACATTTAGTGCGATCAATATAAATAAAGTGATAAGTAGTTTGCCTTAGGACCAATATTTTGTAATCCTTGTAATAAAACTAACAAAGTCAAATTCAAAAAGCCGGGTTTGAGATTAGATTGTATATAATTAAGTCACCAGAATTGCAGATTAATACACTGACTGCGATTGTGTATTTACATTCTATGGCTTTCCAAACGCCATTCTGAAATAGCATTTTTTTTCTGTTATTGGTGTATGAGTAGAATAATTCATAGGACAATGACGTCACACTTTATTGTCTGCTTTTTGGAGTTAGATCGATTAACTATAAGCTGGGTAAAGGTTTTGTGTAACAAACTAACAAAAACACGTTGCAGCGTTCCAGTGTTGTTCCATGTTATTGTGTTTTTTTTTACTTTAACATTAACTTATTCGTGTATAAGAAATGTTTAATCTTTGTACTGGGCTATTTCCTGAGCATTGTGAATGTACAAAAAAACATGCATAGCTCATCTTACTCTATCAATTCAATACTGATGATACTAGCACACGATATTCATATTACACATAATCAACTCAATGTTCATTTGCCCTGTTCTAGTGTTTTTAATGCCATTAAGCAACTCACACATTGATCATTATTGAACATTCCAGTCATATTTCTTGAAACTGCTGAATAAATGAATAGGTGTTAAGCCTAATATAGAATTAGTATTGATGGGTGGAATTAAAAACGGAACTTATTATGTCAATACGTTTATTTGCATTTCGAACTACCTTTTGTTGCAATATTTGATATTATCATTTATGGTTTTACGTCAATAACAGTTTATAAAGGTAGGCTTCAGACATATATGTTTTAGAAACTCAGCTTGAATGCTTTTGTTATCTTTTTCTTGCATACATTTAGTTTTTGAATGTATTTCAGTTAAACAGATTGCAAAATATATTCCGTTTTGATCGCTTTGTGCAGAAAATGTTAGCCTTATAAAGTAATCGTTTCACGTACACAGGTTCAACATAAAGTCTGTATATGACAATAAATGATCAAAGACATAACAATGCGGTTTTTCGAGTAAAAATATTGCAAGGTACTCAAGAAATGTTATAGTTTCCCTTAATGGCAAGCAAACTGGCGAAAACAGAGCGATGGACGTACGGAGTCATAAAATCATAAAGTAAAATGTTTGCTTTCGATAATCTTAATACCAAACATCAGTTTTGTATCTCTAAGTATGTACCAAATCTTAAAGGGAAATTAAATTGTACAAAGTAAAAGTCAGTTAATGCAATGATGAAATTTGAAATTCAATCAATACATAGTTTTGTTGTGATATAAAGAACACTAAATTGAATGTTATAAATATTTCAGAAGTATTAATCAGTTCTATTACCGGGACCTTAAACACATTGGCTTTAATTACAAACATTCAGAGAAGTTGGCCCCTAAGCATTTATTCGCATAAATATGTCATAGTACATTATCCATCACAAATCAGGTATATTTTACATGCTCGTAAGAACTCAGCGAGGAAACAGCCACGGTCATCTTCGTTAAAAGACACACTTTAAACACTTTTGGTAAGAGGAATACACTACTTATTTTCAAGGCACATGTTTCAGTGCAAGGCAAAACAAGAGGACACTCTTACTCAATCCTCTTTGTCGACTAAACAGGCTCGCGACAACTTGAAATTTTTCAAAGTTTTCAATATTACATGCTAACGTTTGAAGTCTACCATTATTACCTTGTTACTTTGTCGAACCGCTATCTAGTACAAGCTTAGATTTTAACGGCTATATTTCAGCTTGTTGCGCTTAGAAATTTCAACGTTAACTGGAGAAGTTGAAATATATGGTCGATTATTATCAATCAATTATCCACTTGCGAACTAAGGTTTAGGCGAGATCTAGAACTTACATTTTAAAAAAAATACCTTGTGATCTTTGATGAGGTTCACATTATTGTTCGAAGTATCAACCTGACGTGAAAGTAAAACAATAACAGTTATATTTCAAGTTGTCCCGTTTCTTTATAGTCTTGAAGTCGGTTGTGGAAACATGATTTCGTACGATCACGAGTAATTTTGACAAAAACGATGACAGATTATTTTGACCATGAAAATCAAAGACATATTTGTTGATGTATAAACTGATAAAAATAATACGAATAGATAATATTTAAGGGTTTATGCTAATAAGAAAAAAAAAAGTATTTAAACACTGATGATATATAATTCACTTACAGTTTTGGGCGTCTTATATTAGAACATCTGAAATGTTTTAGATTGTTATTGAATATTATAGATTTGAGACGTATTACACAAAACTACCAGAGTATTCATGGTTTTAAAGGTGAACAAAATCGTTTCTACTAAATAAATGCAGAACTTTCTGGTTATATGAATGTAAAAATGATGCTTACGGACGTAGGTTTATAAAATGTGAAATATCCTATTGAATATAAAAATCATTATCTAATAGAAAGTAGAAGCAGAGACTGTAATATGAAAAAGAAGAAGTGTGTGTATGTATAAAGACAACACTTAGTTCTAAAGTAATTTATGTTAATATATGTATTTGCTGTATAACGCTCATTATGAAAAGTCAAAAACATCTTGTAGTTATTGCTGCATTTGCCATACAAGGTGCTGCTTATAAAATACCATGAACTTGTTGCAAGTTGAGCAAAAACATCAATTCATGCTGCTAGTGGTGGTAATACTGTTGCCATAAATATAACCGTATCGTTCTGGCACTATCGCAATGGTAATTGCTTTGAAATATTCTCAATTGTTTTGTATGTACACTACCATGTTCCAAATATAAATTGAGCAAGCGTGCTTTGGTAAAACTTAAAATAACGATGTATTATTCACACTTAAACAAAAAAGAAGCGAATTCAATTCTGTGAAAAGTTTAAGCAGGATGCAAATAACCACGCAAAGAAAATAATAAATCATTCAATTTTTCTTGCATTACAGTTGTAACCTTTCGTCAGCAATGCAAATTTATGTTGATATTTGGTCCATCGCCATCATAAAAAAAACATTGATTTGCGACAGTAGAATACGTCCAACGCCGGTGCTAAGTGGACATGTGAGTGTTGGCAACTAACTACTTTTGCTTTCATTGAACGGTCTCTACCAATTCGAACTGCTGTGTTCATGATGTTGTATTGTGCTTTCAGAAATCACTCTTTCGGAATGACTTCGTTCGAATTGGAAATTAGTTTGATACTTTCCAGCATTTCATTATAAGTTGTATTTTTGGCACAAGGGGGGGGGGTCGTTTTCAAAGGTTGCTTATCCTATCAATGAACACATTTTTGGTTTTAGAATCTTAATGCAATGACAGTTTCCACTTTTTAAATGCAGGAAGACAACTTATTTCAAACAGTTCTGTACCACATCATTATTGTTCAAAGGCTATAAACAGCAGACATTTTCTACAATTGAAAGGTTCTCGTTCGGTCTGACTGTTTTCTTTAGCCATTTATAACGCGCTTTGTTGAACCGGTGCTGCCAATACGAAAATTGTAAACAGCATTTAGAAAAGGCATTATTTCCCATCAGATCCTTACAGAACATTTACCATCCTTTTATTTAGATTCAGCGTTTCTAGTTTCTAATGGGTAGTTTAGCGTAAAATGTAATTTAAAAGATCTAATCACATTCAATTTATTGTGCTCAAGCCGTTACTTGTTACGAAACTACGAAACGATAAAGTGTATGAATAAGCAATAGGTTCTCACGACTTATTAATAAAATACTTAAAACTAACATAATAGTTCCGTTGGTCCGGATTAGTATGCGTGTTATATATATCGCAGTGTAAACTAAATACAAAATCCCATTTTAATCAGATAAATAGTGCATCATACAAGCATTAATTGAAAAGGAAGACAATAAAAAGGGTAAACTGGTATATAACACGGGCTCTAAAAAAGAAGTTAAGTATGCATGCATCCTTATTACATAAACTAAGACTTTTAATCATCAAATTTATCCAACATGTGATACAGCAGTACGGACAGCTGAACCCATGAAATTGAATGGAAACGGTAGCGGTAATGGTAGAGTAATTGAGAAACATAAACAACTGCGCACTCACCATAGGTAACTGTTTGTACCGGATGCATGTAACGAAAATGAAAAAAAATCATTTAAATGTATTTGATTCGAAATACACTAAATTAACTGTTCATTTTATCATATTCAAAAAAGTCCATGATAATTTTTAAGAATGATAACCTATACTCAAGCATAAGGGATAGCTCTTAACGTACACTTAGGAGTGTGCCCATAACCATAATTAAAACGATATTTGAATATACGCACGTATTAAGGATACAATATGTGTTTCCAGCAATACAAACACTCAACTCAACCGTATTATTATCCTTTCACCAGTTCGTTCTCGGTATCGTTAAGAAAGTCTGAGTAAATACTAGTTCATCCTCGATATCAACTTAAAGTTCTGTGGTAGCACCAGTCCATGCTCGGTATATTTAATAATTTGAGTGATAACATCAGTCAATTCTCAGAATCTCCATATATCGTAAAAGCTCTTTGCTGGCATTCGCCCATCGTCGATATATTGTAAAGCCTTTTGTAATACGGTAACTTCAGTTCAACCTTGGAATATTTGAGAAGCTCTTACTGGTCCATCAAGTATATTGCAAAAGCTCTGTGTTAACCAAAGTCCATACTGAGTACCGTGTAAAAGGTCTGTGATAACCACAGTCCATATTGAGCACCTTGTTAAAGGCCTGTGATAACCACAGTCCATATTGAGCACCTTGTTAAAGGCCTGTGATAACCACAGTCCATACTGAGTACCTTGTTAAAGGCCTGTGATAACCACAGTCCATATTGAGCACCGTGTTAAAGGTCTGTGATAACCACAGTCCATATTGAGCACCTTGTTAAAGGTCTGTGATAACCACAGTCCATACTGAGTACCGTGTAAAAGGTCTGTGATAACCACAGTCCATATTGAGCACCTTGTTAAAGGCCTGTGATAACCACAGTCCATACAGAGCACCGTGTTAAAGCTCTGTGATAACCACAGTCACTGATCTGTACCGTACAGAGGCTTTGTGGTAGCACCAGTCCAATATCCATGTCCTATACAAGGTATGTGATAACACCAGGCGATCCTTGGTATCTCGGAAATTCTATGATAACAGCAGTACACTAAAAGTTCACACTATCCGCTATCTTGAAATAAAAATACGTTAGTTAGCAACATTGTTTATTTGTTCACCATGTACTTTTACTGAATATTAATGGAATACGAGTACCAGGATTAGATATCTAATGGCATCGGCTGTTAAGAAAATACTTTAAGTGATTTTGTCATCTAGCTGTTATAGAAACTGCAAGGAAAAGCCCAGTTGCTAATCATAACAAAATCCCTGTTAAAGGTACAAGGCAAAGACCTTATGCACTCTAAACGAGATGCATACAGCTTACATACATCACATTTATCAACACCAATTAAAAATGTTGGGGTTTTCCCCTTAGAACTGTCAGCGTAACCGGAGTTAACTAAAAGTTTAAACAAGTTAACGTGTATTTAAACTCACACTTTTAAAACATAACGAACATCATTTAAGACAAAGAGGCAACAATAAAAAACATAAATCCCGCAGGCTATTTATAAATACTGGAGTACGGTAAACGTTTATCTGAGGCTGTAATAGTTTATGAGTAATCTGCCACACATTTGTGCAACATTTAATAATACTAATTTACAATGAACATTTGAACTCTACACAAAGCAGCGATTATTAGATACATTGCCACAGGGTGATTTGTATTGTATGTGAAGCAGATAGGATATGCTATTAAATATGCATGTAGACTCATGCCTTAACGTCTAAACACATATGGTTAAACAATCCGTAGAAAGAATACGTAACATGTCATTATGAAACAAACTTTCTATGAACTTTTTACAAAAATCAACATTTAATGGTACATGTCTTGCTTTAATAATTCCTTAAACAAATAAGGGGTTTAAAGCGTCTGTAAATATTGGATAAAAAGATATATCAATGTTTGCTCAAATGATCAAAACAAATATATGTCTTTAAAATGACAGTCAGTGCACTTTATTGAAAACACTGGCTTTTACATAATGCTTTTGAAGGGGTTTGTATAGAAGTATCCACATACACGACACAATATTTCATAACAGCTATTTATTATTCTTTCGAAACAGAACAAAAGATAAAAAAAAGTTAACACGATTACCGTGTTCTGCTCAGTGACTGGTTATTACAAATAGACAGTTTTTCCCTAAAAGTGTTTCGAACGCAAAACCGCACTTTGCACATATGCCTTTATATCAAAATTGCACCATGCAACACGCGAATGATTTGTTAGTGTGCGAAATATCTTGTTAGATTATAAGGTTTTAGATGCTGATTGTATTAGCAATTTAGGACCAAGACAAATCACATGGTATAATATAGGGATGTATGTAAATTTTTACACCTCAACTTCCATCCCTTACAAAAACTGTCTTCGGGGTATAGCAAACACATTCGGATAAATGCAACTTCTTCGAAAATAATCGCATCGCGAATCATCGCGTTTTAATATAAATTGGAATTTTTTATTTTGGTTTTAGCTGGCCTCGAAAAACTCAATCAACATGCTGTTAAATATAAGTGTATGATATGTTTAAGGTGTTGTTGTCATAAAGCGTTCTTATTTCACATTTAAACTGATGAAATGTATCAACTATAAAGTGATCAGTTTTTATGTTATCGTCAGGTATATCTATTTACAGAATGGGTGCGAAATAATATATCTAAATGGAAGTAATAATTAGCGTGATTGATGTCATTATTGGGGGTATGAACGCGGTCGGGCTGGTTAAAATACGCGTGAGGAGTAACAGGAGTGTGTGCAGTACGAAGTCGACGCTTTCTGTAATTCGTATATGGTACCCGAAAATGACATTAAACACGCAACTCATTCCTTAAATATGTTCGTGATTAAATATAACGACATGCGTATACCACTAACAATATTTGAACTCTATGTGTGAGTATTTTCGAATCAAACCTTCTGGGCATCAAGCTTTTTTTTGAATGGGTGAAATAAAATGATGATGTCGAAATGTGTCCGTCAGGCAAAACTGTTTGTTGTTTAAGTAAAATTCGCGTTTTTGTTAAATTATATTAAAGTGCTTTAAAATTACGTTTTGGTGCTCCGATACAAGTTTATGTTTTCTGTCACCCAAAACACTCACTGCTTACAGCTACTGAGCTAGTATGTATGATCTAAAATATTGATTATAAATTAGAATATCTAAGGTCAACCTGCTATTCGCTGCAACACATGGGCTTATTTTGTGTTTAAGTTGATTGTAATCACTACGTACTGTTACAATGAATACATTTAAACTGCTATTGAACTTGGTTTAAAATTATACTAACATATATATATATATATGTTCCAAAAGATCATAAACGCATTTCGCAATCAACAATATACGTCTGAGAACATATTGTTGATATTCATAGTGTTTTTTTACATATTTCTTTCGTATAGTTAATAACTTTTTGAATTATATCCCGTAAATGCCAATTGTTATTTTTTAACCGAAACTTTGAGGATATGTGACGAACAAAAAACAAAGGCACTTAAAAAAACATATCAGGATATTGTAGGTAAGTAGCATTCTTTTTCTAGTTTTAGCATATTTATTAACAAAGTTTATATCTTATATATAATGCAATCTACTCTAAATTCGGTCAATTGGATGGAAATTGATTGAAGAAAAATATCGTGAAGTTTGACACTCTGATATTAAAAATGTAAACGGAAACAAAACCCATCAGATATTTTCATTTGCACAATTATTATCACCTTAAAATTACATCAGCAAATGTTCATCATGTCACAGTAATCAACTTCCAATACAACTAATAATGAAGTTACTGATGCCGTTGTAGATAAACCTTTTTTGCAATGTTGATTAATGAACAAAATATTAAATACCATAAAAAGAAAATCAATCTCATGAAGTTCACGTAAATCGAAATGAATAACTGTGATGCTGGAGATGATAATAATAAAGATGAGCATGATGAATATGATAACAATAGAATGATGTGATATGTGGAAATGTTAATGTAGAATTAGAACGCAATACTTTTGAAAGCCAGGACAGATATTAATGACCTGCATGTGCAAGTGAATAATTAATAAGGCTTGACGCTAGACTACCAGGGTACCAGGAGTTTCTTTGTCATTCAAACTGGTGTATATGTAAGTCTGCCGGGGCGTTCCCCGAGCAAAAACAGTTAAATAATTTTGGAACTACTTGATCCCATGTGATATTTCAGGTCAAGCGCCAGCTGTACATGGTATAACAAACCATTACAGCTTTTACATTGCAGAGCAGGTCAATCATCTTATCATGATGTCTACTCACGAAAAGTCCAAGTTAGAATTCGAAACATCAAGTTAATGCAAAACAAAGAAATTAAACATTATATTTCAAGTTGTTGCGTACTCTCGTAGTGACAAGACAGGTGCGGTAACATGATTCCTTACCATCGGTTGTATTATTGAAGATCCAGGTTTTACTAGCATGTAAACACGAGAACTTTTCCTGCGCTTGAGCATTTGACCAATATCCGGATTTAGTCCTGGTATACAACCATTGTTGACAGAATACTTGAAATGACACTGTTATAAATCTGAACTAAGATAAGGAACCTGTATTCAATGGGAGAGGCGAAACATCTGTTTAAATGGATAATTACGCGTAACTCAGTGTTTTTTTCAAAAACAATGCAAGTTAAGATAGGTGTTTAAGAACATGAAACTTATTTGTCAGTATATTGAATGGTAAAAACTATAAGCAAACGAGCACATTCAAAGAAACAAGCCAAACAAACAAGAGCTGTCGTAGGACAGCATCTACATTCAGCATTGTCTTAGAAATTTATGCAATAATGGTGTAGTATGTGCCTGTCAAAAGCAGTAAATATCAAACTTAAAACTGAAAATAAAGCGGTAAAACCAGGTTTTAATTGATTGACCGATGAATTCAGCCTTTATTGTGAGATTTAGTTTCATCTGGGGGATTTCCGTTTAAGTAACAGGGTCCTTGCACCTAGTGGCCCTAAACACAATCCCATTAAAGTGATTCATAAAGTATTCCAACATACCAAGTTTGGCTACAATATATCAAACCTAATACAAGTTAATTAGTACGAAACGGTTATCATTTTTAGGAACAGCGACCTTGACCATTAAAGTCCTAAACGCGTTGAAGCGAACATATGAAAATAAAAAGTAGTGTGTGCATTGTTTATGACAACACTTACTACTGACATATTGTAGATTACTTTATGTATCTTATGCAAAATGCCATTGCAAACATTCGAAACCATTTTATAGTTGTTGCAGTATCCAATTCCTTAGAGCGGGTTTTTACACTACGCTTGACATAAAACGTGCATGTAAAGACTAGTGTCAATAAGATTAAGGACAAAGTTGCATGCTTACGGCGACTTTCATATCGTTACTGTGTTAATAATCTAACAATACTGGCACCTAAAGCCAGCACGATAATGGCTTTAAAATAGTCCCTTATATGTACAAAATATTCCATAAGAATGATCACAAAGCTAATATGTAACCTACACTTGCCTTTCCTATCGAAAAACTCAACAAAAATGCAAAGTTTACATGTTTATTAAAGATGAATCCTATTTTGTGAACGATTTACGCAAGGTTATAATAAACATCCATATCCAAGAAAATACATAAGCATTGATTTGTTTTGATTTTTTGTTTTGGAACGAGCAAGATTAGGCGAACATGCATGGAAACCAGTCATATAAGACTGCTGACAAAAAATCAGATCGCAGGATTTCATATTCAAAAATTGATGTTTTATACATTTTTCTTAAACCGTTAACAACGATTTTAGCCATAAAAGATAAATTTTCGAACGGAAATATGAAAATCTGCGATCTTTTGTCAGCAGTCTTATATCACTGGTTTGCAGATATTTACGCAAATATTTGATCAGTCCAAGACAAAAAATAAAAAAAAGTTGTCAAAGTGGTAAATCTGTGAGAGTGCAGCTTTAAGTTCAAATATGCTTTGATTAGCTTTCATTTGAGGCGGTTATGAATATTCAGTCTCCTTTTACCATAAATACTGGACATTTTTGCATATTACTTAATTAAGAAATGAAATTAAGTTGAAACAATATGGCACGGGCTGGTTGTCGACAGTGCAGTGTTTTATTTACTCGTCTTACAGAATCATATTATGAAATGATATGCGACAGAAGAACACGTCCCGTCCACAATAGTTTTGTAACCTTACAACTACTACAGTCATAAATTCGAGGATGATGTTTCATGTTTTCGTTGTATTCTGAAATCTCTTTTTCAGAGAGAATTCGTTGCACAGAAATTAAATTAATTAATTAATTTAAATCATTTTCAGCATTTCATTTTACCTTGTATTTTCATCACTAGATCTTTTAATGTAGTTAATTATATCGTAGTGACCGCTTGGTATTAGTAACGTTCACCCAGTCTGCATTTCTTAAACAATATTAAATGTGTAATTGACAAAAAAGACTGTTCTATGCATTTAACCATAATACCTTGTACCCAAATCTTTGCAGAACATGAACAATAAGTCGTATTTAGTTTTAGTTTTTCTAGTTTCCATGTGGGATATTTAGGAAAAATCTCTAACGATCAAATATCACATTATATTTATTGCATTCAATCCTTTGTTTGTTACAGCACTAATTAATGGGTATGTGTAAACATACGCCTTCTGATTGAATATAGAATAATATTGATGAAAATAATGTCTTCATAAATAGCGTTATATTTATTTCAGTGCAGGTTAGTTCACTGAGAGCTTTCTTTTCATAAGCTTTCAAACCAATTGTTTTGTTAGGATAGAATGATGTTTTCATTAATAGCAATAAATCACACGGTGCGGCGTTGAGTAATTAGACAGGAACCTAATGTCTTGACTGACACCCACTGATGAGAAAGACCTTGGTATTAAACTGTTGTAGGAAATGAACTATATGTGAACTCCATGGAACACAAGAACAGATGTGCTTAAAGTTTATTCTCTTCATTGTATTCATGCTATGCATTTCAACTTTTTCAATGATATTGCGGTAATGATGTTTATGAGTCTTGTATCAAGGAAATGTATATAATTATTCATTTATCCTTTATCAATTTTCCCAGCAATACTTTTTAAACACAAAGTCAATGTGTTTATCTCTAATAGTTTAAACCTTCAAAATATGAAGCACAATTGTGACATCAAAAGTAATGGTTTTTAAATTTTATTTCGGACTCTATTCTATTTCAAATATTTAATTGCATACCGACATGTTTTACATCAAACATTCAGTTCTTGGACTACATTAATGATGATGTTTTCCCGTTGTTCTAGTAATTGGTTTCATATAAGGTTTACATTCCATGAATCAATAAAACTAAGCTAAATGTCACATTGCTTGAGCTTTATTAAATTCATATCTTGATTTATATTGTTATAAATGTAAAACAAAAACTTTTACTCCAAAACATACTCTAGCGAACCCATTTGACAGTATTTCATTGATATTTTCAATTACAATTTTTAAAAAAGGGCATCTTCCAGTTACCTGTCCCGCCATATCGACATCATATAAAACAAGTCCTTTAGACAAGAATAAATAGGGATATGATCTGTATTAACTGTGTTCTTTATTGCTATGGCCTATATTCTGAATATAAACATGTTCATCACAATCAATTAAAACATGAATGGTGAGAGCTGAGCTAGTTTCATTGTGGCAATCTAGAAGGGAGAAATAAAAGCTAAAATAAATGCTTCAAAGCAAAGATTAAATTAGACGTTCAACTGTTTTTACTTTTTACAGTCTTGACCAAATAATCATCAAAAGAGATTTGGAAGAATGACATTAACATCAAGTCCTGAGTTATTTAGACTTCGTCCATAGATTCTGTTCAAACGGTATGGTTGTTCAAAGTACTGAAATAAATTACCAAACGTTTCTTTATTTATGTTGAAAACAAAGTGTCAGGGTATAACGTTATTGAATATTACGTTTGTTGATATACTGATACGTTAATTATGCATGTCTTTTCAGCAATGTACTTTTTGTGAAGTCATATGTGTGACGCCAGACTTGGTATTCGCAGTGCGCTAAGTATGGTCTTAGTTGCGAATTCATTTTTAACCCAATTTTAGAAATATCATCTTGCAGTTTCTGAAATATCATTTCATTGAAAAGCACACAAAAGCAATAAAAGCACTTGTATGTTTGAAGGACCAGACTTAAACTTGAACGATATCGTACCTTGCAAAAGTATAAAAAGCTTTTAAAATATAATCCATTTACATAAAAAACAGTAGAGTATGTAATGCTTTGATAAAATGTTCTTAAGGTTGCTTGATAGTTCCTTCAGCAGAAATAAAGAATTCTTTTGAGATCATATATATCTACGTTAAATATACGGCTTGACCACCCAATATTTATATTAACAAGTCAGAAATGCATGATTGTTAGTACATTATATTCATATTACATATAATTAACACATTGTTCATTCACCTCGTTCTTATATTCCACGTTTGCGATTATCTTGCTACTCAATAACCTCATTGAAAACGTGGATCGTAATTTGAGATTTCATGCATCTGGAAACTGCTGAACATTTTTTTTTAAATTTGAGCCAAGTATAGAGCATGTATTGATGGGTGGTTTTAAAAACGGATTAATTTATTCAATACATTTATTTGCCTTTAAAATATTCTTTGTTGCATTGTTTGGTATAAACGTTTAAAGTATTATATGAGTTCACACCAATAACAGTTGAGACAAGTATGCTTTAGCAATATCTGTTATAAAATGCTGAAATTGGAATGTTTTTGGTTTCATTATGTTCTATACACTGAGTGCTTGGATTCAATTGAGATACATAGACTACATTTGAGTCCGTTTATTGCTCTTCGTATATGTTCGTGTATTTATGCAAATTATATTTACGTGTGCAGAGAACGAACATGACCTTTCGGTGATTCACAAACACATATAAAAATTGCAGTCTGTAATTGGAATATAATGACAAAATAAAAAGTGTAAGATGTTTGACTTAGATAATCATAATAGTATAAATCAGTTTTTTAGTCTTATCAGTTGATACATCAACTCTAATTGGGAATTATGATGGTATTTGGAAATATAAAATACTATTTGATCTGTCTATCTATCGATAGATGCAGTTATACAGTTTGAATTTAAATTAATTTAATTTATGCAGGCATCTGTTGAACATGATACATAATTCACAGCATAAACAAATGATTAAAATTAATTTATCTAACTCTAAGACATACGTATGTGTTATTGTTATCGTTATTCATATTAAACGCAAATTAACATTACTTCAAGCTATATACAAAAGTTAAAAATGGCTTGAAAGAGCATCCTCACAATATTATCCCGCGTATGAATGTTTTGAAAATCGTGTGGTTAATAGCTTTTATACGTGTGAAAATTATATATTTAATAAAAGCTATCACTAGTAATTATAGGGAATTGAAAGAGCATCCTGCCATTTAAATTAACGTTTTGAGAATTCTGATTTTAATAGCTGCCAATAATTATCTGCGGAACTGTTGTCTCGAAACGTGATCAATCGTTGCATGCGTATGCCTACTTCGTTCTTTATTGTTATTGAGTTGATAAACGCTTAAAATGACGAACATAAAAACGATATGTTTTTACCTTTTGCATAGTAGAACAATCTTTTCTAAAACAAAGTCACAACTCACTAAATTATAAAACATGTTTGTCATTCCTAGAATTGAGCGTAACACTGATTACGTAATTAAATTGCACGAAGTCTTGTAACAATTTAAAGAACTATATGTCTTTGTTTATGTTGTATACGTTCTCTTTTAGACAACGACTAAACCTATAAGACACGCACTTTTTGTGATCTACCTTGATAATGTTCAAAGAATGTTGTTAAGGAATATATGTTTAATTCCGAGTAAATATAGTTTTAACTATTAGAGACTTTGTCTAAAATTGCTGAATATAGCCGAGTTTTAATAGTTTATTAAAAGTCATAAAGACCTTAAGTGCATTGATTTTTTTACAACCGCACGGAGTGAGTACTGCTGAATGAACATTTTCTATCATAATTATGTCCCAATGTATTATTCATCACAAATTCGACTTATTTTAGATGATGGTAAATCAAATAAACAAAGAAATAGTGACGTTCATTTGTGTTCATCTAATTGTTCAAAAATGTTTATATTCAAGGCATATATTTTACTGCCTGCAAAGACAAAAATAACTTCTTACAACATCATTTTTCCACCATCGACGTGCATGCGACAAAAAGAAACTTAACGTTTAATTATTTCTTCTTTTCGCTTTGCCATTTGTCCCCGAACAGTATAAACAGCTGACATTTTAGCTGGCATATTTCAGCATGACTCGATCCGCTCAGAAGTTCCCAACACAACTTGAAAAGTTTAAATATATGATCGATATTTAACGCATAAGTGTCCTCGTGTCGACCTATGTAGTAGGGATAAAGGAAGAAAATGTATCTCGAACAAAACCTCTTCCTGTCAATATTTCGGTTCACGAAAACTCTAAGTTAGAATTCGAAGTATCAAGTTGACGCAAAAGTAGACATTTAACGTTATATTTCAAGTTATTGCGTACCCTCTTAGTTGACAAGACGGATGCGGAAACATGATTCCGTACAATCGCGTGTAATCTTGAACGAGAGACTTTTACACGCATGTAAACCAGAGATGAAATAATTTTTCATCCGCTTGAGAAGCAGACCAATATACGGATTTGGTCTTGTCTGACAACCGCTGATGACAGAATACTTAAAATGACACTGTTATAAAACTGAGCTTATATAAGAAACTTGTTTCAACAGGGTATAATATATTGGTGAGAGCGAAGCATCTGTTCAAATGAATATTTACGTGTAACACCGATTAGACCAATACGATGCCAAATGTTTACAAATATAAAACTCTAATGCATAGTTATTAATATACAGAATGGTGAAAACTATAAGAAAACGAGCACACGAAACATGTCAGACAGTATACTTCCAAATACGTATGTTTTAGAATTCATATTTGTTTTGGAATTGACGTAAATTAAAACATCTGAAATGTTGTTAAAAGTTATTAAGGCAGTTTTGAGTGATATAAACGAAATTATCGAAATATATCGATTCATCGTGTGAAAATTAGAAAAAAAACGTTTCCATCCGAATCATTCAATGCGATCTGGTTATAAGTCAAGTCACTGTGTAAATTGATACATACGGATTTAATTGTTTGTTATATGTGAGATATCTAGTAGTTTGTTGTTAACTTCATTTATTGTGTCCTATAATCAAATCTACGAGAAATGGAAGCGAAACCAGAATATGAAACTGAATATAAGTGTGGGCATACCACTTAATACTGATGTATTAAAGGTTACTATATGTATCTAATATATTAAGTAAGTTACAAAACGGTAAAACCATTTTATAGTGTTAGCAGTATCGGTTATCAATTCCCTAGAGCGAGTATAACACTACCCTTGGGCTACAAAGCGCTACATAATTGAAACAAACATGGACTTTTGACAAGAAGAGCACCGATGATTAATGCTGACAGCGACGGTTACATTGTTACTGTGATAAAAATCTAATCGTTCTGGCAACATCAAGACAAAACTTTAATGACTTTTAAATCTTCTCTTATCTGTATGTGCCAAATAGAAAATACAAAGTATCACAAAATTCGTATTTATGTTTACACATTGCACTGGCTTTTCCTTTGGTAAACTAATCAACGATGCAACGTTTACATTTTTATTAAAATCGAATCCGATTCTGTGAACCTTGTACATAATATAGTACTAATGATCCGTGTCAACGAAAATACATAAACATTGAAATATTTCTTAATTTTCATAAATAACAGGTTAAATTAAGAAAAATGCGACTCGTTAGGTTCAATATGCTTTGATAAGATTTGATATCAGGCGGTTATGAATATTTAGAACCTTTTACCATACATAATGGACATTTCTGCTTATAGCATAAGACTTAATTATCAAATCAAAATTATGCGATGATAACAGTATGGTTGTGGCCGTTCGTCGGCCGCGCAGTGTTTTATTTAATGGTCATTCGGAGCCATTAAATGCAATTAGTCGCGACAGTTCCATGCAGTAGTTTTTATGTTTTTGTTTGTACTTCCAGAAGTATCTCTTTAAAAATGAATTCATTAGATAGGACATTGGTTTAATTAACTTCAGCGTTAAATTCAATCTTGCATTTTTGACACAATATATTATTTCAAATGGTCTTAATCCTATCGTAAGTACCTAGTACCAATGCCATTGTGCTTGTTTTATAGCTTCCATTCCTTAAATGGAGGAAGACACATATTTAAAACCGTTCTGTATGAAACAATTACTGTTCCAGGACTATAAACAGCACATCATGTTTATCACTGAAAGGATCGTGTTTGGTATGGCCGATTTCTTAAGACACTTAAAATGCTGCTTTGTAACATAACAGCAGTCAATACGGAAATCCATTAAACACATTTAGAAAATGCATTATACTCTAACAAATCCTTGCAGAACATGAACCATCCTTCTTATCTAGATTTAGAAATTCTAGTTTTCGTGTGGGAAGCTTACGATAAATCTCCAAATATCTCAAATAACATTAAATTAATTGCATTCAAGCTATTGTTTGTTTTGGCACTTATAAATGAGCATGTGTAGGCAAAATGCATTTCGAACGCTTAAAGAAGTTCAGATATAAAATATTTAGTAATAGGTTAGTTGGCATGTTATACATCTCGCAATCGAAACAAAAGAGAGAAAAAAATGAAAAGCACATAAAAAAATCACCTGTTAATATAAAATTGAAAACCTAATTAAAAGATTAGATTGGTGTTCAACACACGCGCTTGAACATTAAACCAACCAAGTAATGTCAAGCGTGCGAGCATTGTTAGTATATAAAATGATACTATACTGTACAGTCCGTTTAAACGACATAACAAGACGTCATGAAAGTAACAAACGATGTACCTTAACTTACTATGTGGTTTGAGGATGACGTTACCGATTCCTTGAAATGGGAAACACTGGTTTGGTAGTCATGTGATGCCAGTTGAATTATTGTTAGTAGATGATATATTACTATACATTTATAACTTATGTTTTCCAATCATTTGTAATCGTATTACGAAAAAAGTGATGTATGTCACAATTAATTTAACAGCGATTATTGATTCAAAAGTGTTTCATCAGGATTGTAGGATTAATGAAAACAATGTATAGTTGTATATCTGTTTCTTTTGAAAGATGCACTTTAAAACTCAAAAAAAAATAAATAATATGAATGTCCAAATAGGGTGCGTTTTACCGCAGATGATTCAGATTAGATAAGTTTTCTATTCAGATACATGCCTTTAAATATTTGCGGTCTGTGGGTGTATGGACTCGTTATTCAAGGCTTTCATCATTGTCATTTTATATTTGGTGCTGGATTCAGAAACATTTTCCGTGTCCCAGGTGTTCAATAGTCAACAACAAACCGTTTACACAAAAACTATTCAAACAAAGATATAACTGCACCATGCCCTATAAAAATGAAAACACATGGACCAAACCAGAACTTGGAACACACAACAAAAGCAAACCCTGATTAGAGGCACAAGGCAATTGCCCAAACGATAATGAACCGAGACATAACTGTACATACATTTCATAAACAAACACAAACACCACAACATACTACAAACGCATCAAAATAGCTTCATCAGGATGACCTTAACCTCATTTTTTAAGGCTAAATAATTACCGAGGGATCCCTACCATCAGCAAATTTTCAAACATTTTCGTTTGACCTGAAAGGTAATATAGGGATGATATACCTTGCTTGTAGCTGTATATAACTTGTCAAATTTCCCTTAAGACGCGAACTTGAAGACACATGTGAGTGATCTTGATAACTAGTTAGTGCAGGTTTTGGATGTTAGATCCCAATGTTCCTCCTAATATATTTGTGTTCAGTCACCAATTATTTTCCATCTGGATGTAATGGGAGTACAAACTGTACTTTTGCAACAGAATGACCACAATTGCTCTTTCAACTTGGGTGGATGACGTCAAAGCATTTGTCTTGAACATGTGCGACTATCGAATGCAACCCTTCATTTCAATAGGTAAGCAAAACTTGTCAAAAAGAACATTCTGAGATCGTGCACACTCATGTGATCTACAATCGGAGTCATGACCTTGTCCTTCTTTTTACACATGCTGTTAAAAGCACTTTTGTAATTGAATTGAACAGTTGAAAAAATCGTTCTTCTCACAAATTGTGTGATAATCACCACTTTTCCGATGATATCTCCTCATCTGCCATAAGAGCACTTCTGGAGTAGAGAGGACAACACGAAACAACTTAAGTCATTTCTCCTGTTAGCTGCTTTATAAATTTTGCTGTATGGTTTAGATGAACTATCAAATGTTGGTTAAAAATCAGGCTTTTTTTAAGACAAATTGTTTTTATATCAAAATCGACTGAAATATTCTTAATGTTTCTAAAAGGGGTTTACATTCTGAAATGCAAAGGCAATAGCCCCACTTAATATTCCTAGCTGTATATCTCCTTTAGTAATTCGGTATTGGCAACATTGCATACAAATCGGTTGTATATTTGAAATAAGTTGACATATCATTTGGAGTAAACGTTAAACAATCCATAATTATAAAGATATTGCAAGAGAAAGAAAGCTACTGTACAGGACTGTGTTTTCGAACAATATGCTACTGTATACTTGACAGTTCCTTGTTTATATTTTCATAATTGGTTGTAATCCGCAATTCAATTCTTTTTTACACTCTTTACTGAATCATACAAAAAACCAGGTAAATTGAAATCAATTTATCAACCTTCATTAAGGTTGTTCATTCTTTTTGTTTTCACTTGACACATGATAAATGTTTGAGTAATAATTAGGCTGATCATATTTAATGGTTGCAAAATAAATGTCTACATTTCTTTTTTAAAACTTTAAAATTTATAACTCATATGGCGAACTCCTTTGATGCCATCTCTGAATAACATGATGTACCGAACATTTGTGTATACAAATTGATTTACGTTTTTGCAACCAATACTGCAATAACAACAATGTGAATTAGCGAGAAAAATAGAAAGTACAAACAAAACATTTATCAAAATATCTGTATCTTTCAATGTTGCGGTTACCGTCAAATCAGCCACCAGCTAATTGCCACTTATCTATTATTGAAAGTACGTTCTGCATGCTGTCTTTATTCGATGAATATGTGAACGAAATTGTTTCCTTATGTAATAAGGGGAATTACGAAATATTATGTAATCTATATTCGATCTAAAAGTTCCACCTAGAATCTGCGAATGGTGTTGATCATCCTTAAAACTTATGTGATATATCTAAATTAAAGTACGTTATTTATGCACAATTTGAAAAACATAATTGAATACAGATGTTAAGGGTAAATCGAGGTACAGAGTCATATTGTGCTTCTGTTTAAATGATGATTTATTCAGTAGAAAGGCGTACTGGAAAATAAATGGTTAAAATGAACCATTATCTGACAATGCTGAAAATGTAAGGGCGTCTTAAGTACCTATGACCAAATATGTATCGAAAATGATCAATAAAATTACAATGTAAAATAGCATATACATATAGTAACAATAAGCCATATATATATTATGCATCAAAGACGTATAACAACAACAATATAACAAGCATATATTTGAGGTAGGATACGTATTGTTCGTTTTGATAATGTTACAATGCAATACGATAATCGCGTGTATTTATATATGGTAAAACCGAACGATGCAAATGCTGACAAAAAAGTTAGTTTTCAAAGTGCTTTTCTCTGCGTATTAAAAGAAGAAAGATTTTTTTATGCAAATGTTGTTATTGGCATTGTACTTAATGTGACAACAACATTAAGCTTGCCGATGAGCCATTCAAGACACCGACAAACGAGTATTTTATTGTATAGTTATCATGTAAAGTATAGGAGGTGAGGCTGGGCTCAAAATGAACATTGATGGAATAGCTTTTTTAACAACAATGAAGGTTAAGATATTTTTTTAAACAGTGAATTTATCCCAGTCTTAAGATATCAGAATAATTCAAACAAAACAGTTTTATGTAGGCATATGACAGTTGGATGATTTTATAAACTTTAAATGTAAATCAATTTTGGTGAAAGGGTTATGCATTTGTTTGGTAGAGAGGGACACGGATCACAACGAAAATGCCCTTCTTGTTCTATGTAAAATCACTCCAGTTCACCACTTTTTTATGAATTCGCCGAAAAGAATTTAGCTATGACACTAATTTCTTCAAATTATGAACACTGTGTCTGTTGATTTAACACCAGAACACCATATCAAGATAGCTCGTTTTTCTGCTATCATCATTTCTTTACAGTCACAATCTTAAACGACCATGTGTCACATCTGGGGTCATCTGAATCCATCCATCCAAGAAAGAGATCCTGCAAAATATCATTTAAAACACATTATTGTCTTCAAATACAATATAAATCATGTGTAAACTTGACAATACACACAATAATACAATGTACACATCATCAAATGCTACTTGAATGGACAGAAACATTTTTTTAAGAACTACTTGAAGGGGTACTACGACCTGGAAGCATTCGTTTTGGGCCGACACAAGAGGATTACTATCCATAATCGTATATTTTCTTACATAGCTGTACCCTCTGAGTATTAGCTAGGTAACTTGTTGACAACTAAGGAATCAATTGATCCCTACGCGTCATAATCTTAATTTATAATATATGTTTAAACAAAAATAAAATATCTAGACGTTTTGAAAAGATAGATGTGACAAATATCATTATAACTAATCATCTTCTGCCCTCTGTCACATATTTATCTAAAGATTTATTTTCATATACGCCTTAAATACGCCTTTTTATTTTCATCGACACTGCATTCAGACAAAATTCAGTACCCAAGTATGCGCACTTCCGTTCGGTATTCCAAAGCCAGTAGATAAGTATATCCCTCGAGAAAAGAACGAACGATCAAATCAATGAAAGTTATGATGACATCACGATGAACAAATTATTAATTATCATGTATTTATATCTAGACACGTTTAATAACCCTAATGTTAGTTATTACAAATATTACCAACAATGCACAATATTTCGCACCTTGTTATTTGCCATAATTTGGACACTGGATGAAAGAAGGAGTAACATTCCCGTTGAAAATTGGCTTCAATAAATCACGTGACTGCACATACCTTAAACAGACTGACGGGAATCAAAGGTAAAAAACCAGTCCAGTTTCTGTACAACGACAGCATTGAACTATTACATATATGCTTCGTTATTTGTTTAATAATGTATCAATCGAAACACATATAACACAAGAGCGAACTGGTTGTAACTCTGAAGTGGCCTTTGATGTGTTTTTTTCTAGCAGAAACAAAAATAAACTAGATTGGTAACGGAAAAGAAAAATGGAAAGTTATTGAGAACAGAAACAACTGCGCACTTACCATATGTACCTGTTTGTTGAACGATTACCAATAGCCAAACCAACAGGCCGAGCTCTTACCTGACACTTAGGAGCGTATGCATATTAAATTAAAACAATAGTTCTATTTAAGCACCCTTTATCCTCAAAGTTGAAATTATACATAGTGCGGGCGACGCGCTGACTTAAAATATCAATGATTTTGGAGCTACACTCATCTTCCTTACCGAGGTCGACTGGTGCTCCTATAAATTATTCAAGATGCTGAGGATAGTCTGATGTTACTGAAGATGGACTTGTGTGGCTACACTTCGAGATCATCTTCAAGATACCGAGGATGAACTGGTATTTCCATAGAGTTTTTTCAAGATACTGAGGATGGATTGATTAACCACTGGGCATCTTCAAGATACTACGGATGGACTAGTGTAACAACAACATTTATTCAAATATACCAAGGATGGACGGCTGTTAACAGAGAGCGTCTGCAAGATACCCAAAAGGGACTTATTTTATCACAGAGCTTCTATAAACTAGGCCTGCGCAATAACTGCGTGTATGTTATATAGATATCATTATGATGGTAGTTTTATTTCTTCACTTTAATATTTATTAGCATGCTAAAGAAAAGGTAATCAACACTATATAAGTGAACACACAACTATTCAAAAACTAATTTGAAGGAAATTACCAACGATGGTCGCCACGTGGACTGTGCGATTTCAAAGTGCGCCATCTCTAATCGTTTAGAATTTTGAGATGTAACTAAACAACACTATTGTGTTTGTTCTCCGTGTAAATTTAATTAATTCGAAACAAATACGAGCACCAGAATTAGGCATTTTATGACTTCGGCTGGTTATATTAGATTTAAAGAGATTTTGGCATCTTGGAAGCCCAGTTGCCAAACATTTAACGATTACAATGTCTAATGGTGCAAGGTGATGGCTTTACAGACACTTTACGAGAAACAACCAACATACAAAACAGCACAGATAAATATCATTCATCGAAATAAATGTATTGATAAATGTAACCCCGCTTTCGTACGGTCGTCTTACAGTTCATTTGGGCGTTTACACTAGTTAAGGTATATTCAACTTCACACTTTAATGACATAATGATCGTCACGAAAACCAAAGAAACAACAATTAAACAAAATATAACAAACAGTTTGTAACATTGCATCAACATTAGGTTCTTATACGAGGATCATTGTAAACTTATTAGATTGTTCGTCTCATTATATATGGTGATTGGGAAAAACTGTTTTTTTTTAATTACCTAGCGTAGAGTAGATCTTGATTAAACATATATTCATGCGTTTAAATATATCAATCTTTGAAACTTGATTCATAAATGTATCATTGGTAAACTGTTAAAAAAATAAACAAATCTGAACCGAACTTTTAGGTAAGCAAACTTTTAATAAAGAAGTAAGTAATAGCAATCGATGACGTCAAAATGAGATAAAATGTTCGTTTGTTTAAAGTTTACTGTTTAAGATACTCCTAAGTTACTTACTCAGATGCAGCGATACCGGTTCGATATATTTTAGAAAATTAAATAATACATCTCAGTTTATCGTTAGTATATAAAATAGATGATACTAATTATTTTAGGTTTATAAATAAAGATATAAATATATGATCTGTGCTGATAGTTATTGCAGAATATATAATACACAAAACTGCGTTGGTTTAATTTATAAACATATATTTATAAATTTCGGCTGGTAATTTGATTTTCAATACAGACTATTTTAGAATAAATACTGGCAGAAATATATGTTCCGAAGGATCATGAACGCACATCAAGTTCATTTCTTTAGCCCTTCACGATAATAACAACCAATTAACATAGGCGTTACAAAATCATCATTTGATATAGTGTTTGCAGTTGCTAGTTAACACACCCCAAGTGGTGGATCCGTGGTTAAGTGGAAACACACTTGACAGTCAATCAAAGGGTAGCAGGCTCGATACCCACCGCCGCAACACTTCAAAAATAACAAATCGTCTACTGGGAGGGCTTTAAATGGGGGTCATGTGCGAGAGTGCTGTACAAACAAATAATATAAATAGAAATTAATCGGCGCTTTCACCAAATGGGCCTTGCACGATAGGAATTTTAAATAAACTTTATACAACCAATACCCCTCCCCTCCTGTGAGTACAAAAGGACGAAGTACATCGAGGCTTTAAACGAAGTAACCAACTTATACAATTTTCTATTAACTCTGTTATTACTTAGTAGTGACATTCACCAGAAACCATTGTCCACTCAGATGTGAAACGTGTCACAAATGGACATATAAACATGTTATAACATTTCACAGACATATAATTTGAAATTTAAAGACACGTATTACCATATTTTTTTAATGTATAAAGTGTATTAAGAAAAATCAATTTGCCAAGATAACCAAAATATGCAGACTCATTGACGCGTTTTAATTAAATTATGTCATGTGTATCGGTGATATAAAATATGACCTTCCCAAAAAAGACAAATGCCCTTCTTGAAATAATATTTGAAATCATACCAATTTCACTGATATTTTAAAAGGGCCTACTCGCTACTTATCTCAAAGAACATTTTCCTTTAATAACTTAAAAAAGAAGTATTTTTTAGATACTTTTAAAACATAAATTGACTTTTGTGCCTTTTCCGGTTTGTTACGCCAAGTGGTTAAGGAGCACGCAGTAATGAAACAAAAAAACCTAATGTCGGCTGTCACCTTACGTTACATAAATTCATAATACACAATACAGGAACATTATTTATTAAACAAGACAAGCACATTCCAATCCTTTCACAACAGATGAAATGATGATTGGAAGAGATTAGCCGCACTTAGAAACCATAAAAACAAAGGTCAAATTTCAGTCAATCACAAAATACTTTCATGAATGATGTGAAGGCGGATTTAAATGAAACGAGTTTTGCCTACGAGTAAATCTTTCTTATCTCAAAAGAGAACTAATAAGTCAGAAAATCCCAAACTCAAAGTAACACAAATTAACGTTTCACAGACCAGACTCAAGTGGCCAGCAATCTTAACTCATTTTACATAAACATAGCTCAGTTTAATGGTATCGACAGTAATGTCGAAGTTAAGGATAGGCACCAAAGTATACAAGCCATTGACAATCATTACCAAAACATGTTCACATCTAAGTTTCAACCTGGCAATGATAACAATATCAAAACGATTATCCACACCAAAAAAGATTACTGCGGCTGACCGAATACCGTATATTACAAAACGTATCATAGCAGGGAACGTTTCTCTGGTTACGAATTGGCAACATGGCAAACATAATGATTAAATTTGACCAATATATTCCGGGACAACCTCAAACGTGCACAAGTGAAACCATTATACGAGAGAGGTGACCAATTCATGGAAGTATTATAGACCGTCTGCATACTACCAGCACTAAAATAGTATTTGAACGAACCATACTTGGTCAATTGGTTACCCACTTCGACAAGATTTTCGACTAGTACTTTGTTGCATTTACGTTATACTTTGGATGACACTACACTTTGATGGCTTGTGAAGGACTAAAGATAGCTCTAAATACCAACAAAATTGATTAATTTAAGAATGTGATGCAGTGTTGAGTGCAACGGGTTACTTAAACGTATGTACTACCAAATTGGATAAATTTAAGAATATTTCACAGTGTTAAGGGCAACTGGTTACATAACTTTATTATATACTTCTAATTAATTTTATTTTATAATACTTTAAGTACAACACACACACACAAAATTGCACAAGCTGTGTTTTGGCAGTTTTCTCTACGCTTACACTATCATGGAACTCCAAGCAAAAATGATAACAGCTTCAGCAAAATGTCTCGTTTTCTTGGTAACCATGTTAGAAGATACGCATCTATCACAGGCGGCCGCCGCCGAAGACAGATGTATCCAACCCCCAGTGCATGATATTTTACAAAGATGAGGTTTACCACATCCTCTCCAACTAATAGGAAATTCACATAGGCTCCATTTTGTGGGCTCAACGTTAGAATATGGGTCATTAATAGTCATGGCAATAACAATTTGTTCATCAAAAAGCTTATAATCATGAATCACCACAGTAACGTTATTAATGTTTTAAATAGGAATATTTAATAACTACACCATGTATTGGACCCTAGACACTGACACTTTTATCACAACGAAACTGCAATTGCTGGAATGTTTTTAAAACGCACTACTTGATAACTACTTTGGTAATGTCTAAGACCTTGTTTTCGATTTATCTTAATTCAAACTTTATAAAACATCTGAATTTTATCAAATGCAATTATGATGAAATCTGCAGCCTATTAGCTCCAGGTATATATTAGACTAGATAATCACACCATGATAAGATTAGTTAGTTAAATCATTATTTATTTCATCACCCAGAACAACATATAGTATACATAGTATACATAAATCATCGTTACTGTTCGGTAGCTAAATACTCATTTTATAACCTCTATCATAAAGGATGTGTTTGTATCAACATGTTATGCGCTAAAACAGTCATCTATAAAATACAAAAGGTCGGCTGTTTGTGTGTGTAAACATTCCATCAACTCTAAGGGATGCTCCTGCCTAAAATGTCGATGAGGAAAATGAAAATTTTATCCATTGATCCTTTTAACCAACTCTTACCGGAAATTAAACGTGTCTATATGTATCAAATGTATGTAAAGAATATGTTTGTCTTTCAATATTCATTAGTGGAGACGTTTTGAAATATATCGAATGACAAAGAGATGCGAAGATATATATATAAAGATATAATTATTTTGTTTGTTTTTAAATATATTTTGACCTTATGTTTTAGGGAATCTGATATTGACGAGAAAAGCTCTTTGTTGTTATTGAAATGAAGCATAAAATCTACATCACAAACTCCGTTTTAAACAATGTTAAGAAAAGGGAATGAGTACCTGAATTCGCAAGTAATACTGATCATTCGGTAATTGCAGTAGGTAAGACTATGCCACATTTTCCCTCAACAATGAAAATGTAATATGAACTTGAGTGTCTAGGAAATTTGTGACGTTGACCAAACGAACGCCTAAAATTGATTCTGTTCATGATGGGTGATTCTTGTATTTGCCGTTTCGACTTTTTAATTTCGCGTGTTAGAACAAGATAAGGCGGTTGGAAACCCGCCTCTTGAAAACACGCCAAACCGCTACTCTAATATGTCCATGATATTTGAATTCCAAAAAGATGAAAACAAGAAATGAGAGGAACTATAGCTCTGACTTTTTTAACGACCAAAACACATCGTTTCATCTTTATAGGTATCAAGTCAAGTGAATATTGGCAATTTATATTTACCTACATGTATCTTAATCTGAAAACAATGTCATCACTCAGCCTTTTTGCATTACAGCTGGAAAAATAATATAAAGCTAATTGTATTGCTGACGTGGTTGTATGACTATTTACGAAAGCAGGGCAAGTTTAATGATTGCTTACGTTAACACGTTCATTCATGGATAAGATTGGTGTTTAGAGTGCAAAATGTTTATATCAAATGTTGGGTTTCACTGATACTTTTTCCGCGTTATCAAACAAGTCAATATCCTGTTTGAATGGTGTTTCTGACAGCCATTGAATATGAAAGGACAGTGAACTTCTTGTATACACTTATGGAATGAGTTGGAAGATAAAATACTTTCTTTATATGGCCTACTGTACGGTAGTTGCAATCATTTAGTTCTCTGATCTAGAATATAAATAATGGCCATTTGCATTGTTCTTACCATCCCCTTTTTCTCCATATGATTTGGTCCGAAAACAGATTACTCCATTCAAGAACAAAAAATGGAGACGGCTCAAGTAATATAATAGTATTGTAAATATTTACGTTCAATGATGATGTTTTTAATCAACACAATGCTTACCTTGATTTTCAAATCCCAACAATAAAACGATAACCCCAAAACAAAATTCAAAAATGTTTTGAATACAAATAATTTTGATAAAAGCTTGTTTACAAAGAAGACATTCTTGAAACACAGATAAAAGATGAATGAGTTATAAAATACATTGCGAGTTTAAGATTCTGTTTTTCTCATTATAACTATGACCTTTATGTATTCCACGCTGCTATGACAATAGGAAAAACAAACGGAACTGGCTCACTCGCAAACAGGTATACACTAACTTTTATTAAAAGGTTATTTTTTTTAAGCGAACGTTTCTGGAAATTTGTTTGAAGTGTTTATGGTCTGATGTATTTGTTTTGTATTTCTTTGAAAGTCCGTCGAGATATGATATACGCCCCCATGGAGAACGAACAACTGACGAATTGTAAGAAGTTCGGAAAACTGAATGATTTAAAAACAATATGTGTTTAAATTTGCGGCATTAATCACTGTGATATGCAAAACAAACATCTTCAAGTTTAGATAGATGAATGTTTTAAATTGTTTGATGTGCACTTTATTCATTATATGTGATTTGTTAACTATTGATGTATGTTAAACAATATATTTGTTGTTTTTCCGACTTCAAAGAACATCTTGACTTTTTGAGAGGTATTTAGCGATGTGTAGTTAAAGCATGGCAAGTGATATCTCGTCTGAAAGATTTCAAGAGATAACTCGTTGAATTTAATCTTCTTCATTTTAAGATTCCAACGGATTAGATTCATAATAATTTATTGTTCTTTATCTATTATCTATTTTAAAACTATACCACATCTTTTTCGGTATGGAAACTTGCGTTGCAACTGTCTAGTAAAACGCACATGAAAGGTCATTCTTTTATACATAAACATACAATTCCTACCAGAAAATTGCATTTGATTCCATATATGCAATTATAATTGTGGTTACTGAGTGAAGTACGCGTCAACTGTAAGTCAACCTACGCGTGCTCCCTCCCCCTTAAGTCGTCAACGTTTACCGTCAACGTCAACCTAGCGTTATCTATAGTATTGTGCCTAACGTTGACCTTGGTCTAAACTTAACTCCCGTATGCAATGCTCAAGAGTTTGAATTAACTACATTGACCAGCTTTTAAGATTCAAGGCTGGAAAGAAATACAACCTTTCATTTAAAATATAAAAAAGCCAAAACTTATAGGTGGTACAAAATGGGTATTTTTAAACTCTACGTTCGTGCTAATGATTCGATATTGCTCAAACCAAAATTTTATATGTACCATAATGCATGATTATATGAAACAAGGTCTAGCTTTTAACACATTTGTACGGTTCGTCTGCTTCACTTTTGGTTGCTGAGCATGTTTCTGCAGCTTTTCATATTAATATTCATCCCTTTTCGTGTTCGCTATTATAGCTGATGCGGAAACTCGATCTTGTGGTTTATGGTTGGGTATCATGGTTCCGGTCTGATCCCTCTGTGTAACTTCAGGTTTAGTATCACACATGCTTCTGCATCCCGATACGGAGCTTCTAGTCCGGACCAATAGACTCTTTTAGAAACCAAAATAATATCTGTTCTGAGAGAGGGTGCAAGTAATAGGTTACGCACCTAAGATACGCCCCCTCTTGCGTCATATCCTGGTCCAACCCTGTAAGCTAATTGATTTTAACAATTGCCCCGTTTCATTTTTATTGTACTGTTTACACAGGGTAGACAATAATTCAATATTACAGAACAGAACAGACATTATATTCGACTAAAGCATAAAAAGCTCATCGTTACAACAAATCATGGCGTGTGACAACTATAAAATAAGTTGTATAAATAGATAGTATATAGAACATAAACATGCAATGAGTAATGAGTTTGGTAATATGTGTATTGCTATATATATGTGTATATGATTCAAAGTATTTAAAGCAACCACAAGGTTCAAGCTGAGTGATGCATACAATTGTGGGAATGATATAATTTATAGTTTGTAGCAAACGTGAATGATAACAAATTGGTTCCAAAATATAATTATTAATATTGACGAAACGCATTTCACGGTGTTAATAAAACAGTGTAATATTATATATTGAATATGGACTGCCTTGAGGGTGAGAGTGCATAAAAAAACATATTGTCAACCTAAGGTAAATACTGTCGACCGAGGCGAAAATAATAATAATTTCAAACTATTCGATTAAAATTCACATGTAAATTAAGGGAAATAAATCTTTAAAATCAACAAAATTAATTTTGAACAAGAGTTCAACATGTTTACGACATACATATAACAGTGACGATGTCATTTACTGTAACAATTAATAATGTAACTAAATATAATAAAAAAATCACAATTTATCATGAACGTTAACAAAAATAACATGTTTATGACAAAAACTTGCTTCCATTTTGACAACAATTGTCGGCTGGTAAACAAAGCGCTCAGGTGATAAAAACTTAAAGCGCAATACTATCAGTAAATCCCGTATCCGTAGCGTATTGCCAATTATTTTATGTTCTAAAGAAGTGAGGTATAATAATAAGTGTTTTTAAGGTTACAATGCCAATTTTATTAATCATAATTCTCACATACAAATCCAACATGGCGGCGTATTTGTATTGTCAATTTCATGACGTCAGAGGCTGATGGTGCGGGGCGATAGACGAAAATATTTCTTGCCGCTTTTATGTTTTATAGTGAGGTATAATAAGACTAATTTATGTCGAAATACACAGGAAAGCATATAATACATATTCATGACGAAATATTTTCTTTACACGTCATTTACACGTCTTGTTATGAGTTTTGTAATGATCTGACAGAGTCTAATACAATATGTTTATAAGTAATAAGTTTTGACTGCGAAGGTTGTATTTGACTCAAGTGGATTTAAGCAGATTCGGATTGCACGAGGCGCAATCTGATCCTGAAACAAATAAATGTTCTAAGAATAGGTACAATACAATATCCAATCAAGACAAATGTTTGTATTTTAAATTTTTCTGTTAATTTAATGTGTTTGTTTTCATTTACATAGTACTCGAACTTGCTGTTTATTGTATTGATTACAACTGCGTTCTAGTGTGTATTTCGTTACATGTATATCAATATTTAAAGTTGGTAAAAAGCAGAAAAATGCCACAAGGAGATTTTTCATCAACGTCCATTACATTTTTATTAACGGTTCAATTGTATTTTCTATTAAATCTGGTTCGATGCACATTAAATTAGAGGTAACTTTATTCATTACATATCGTAAGATAACATTTGTCCAAGAACTATACTACAGATAAAAACTTAGCTTATCTTTCAGTGAACAAATCTCGTCCATTTGTTAAAACCATTAAGAATGTTCCGTCTGCTGAACGACGTATCATAACCGCTCTGAAAAAAGTATGTCCCTAATAGCTTGCGGAAATACAGATCTCCACGCGTTTTGATTGTCCTATTCATTCTAAGACAAGCTGTAAAATAAGTAAAGCAAAACCTTCCATTGATTGATTCCCTGAAGACAAATTCACAAGCATTTGCTTATACATATGCAGTGGATGAAAACGTTCTGTATATAGTAGACTATAATAAAATGATCGTAAATTTAACCGTAGGTACTAATGGCATGCTCTGAATATCGCAGTGAAAAACGAAACAAATACATTTAATGTTTTTTAAGTTATTAACATGTGTTCTTAAGAAGGACCATTATCACATTAGTAATTTCTTATTTTCATCATTTTGTCAGCGACTTCTGGGGAAAAAAAAATAGTGTGACTGTTATTAGTATAGTGAACTGTTGGACTTCAAGGACAAACACTGAAAGTATTTTTTTCAGAAGATTATTATTTCCAAAGTAGCGTATTTCCCTGAATAAAAAAATGAAAAGTCTTAACACAAGAGTAATTAACTGATCAAATAGTAGTGCCAAAGATAATCGCGGCTGATAGAAGTACTTTTTTTCTCATTTATTTTTTACGCAGAGTCCAAATCAATACACGTACATTAAGACAGTAATGGCATAATAACAATTTTATGTGTTTTTGTTTGTTTTAAGCCACCTCCCGCCCACACACACGCACGCCTACAAACAAACGCACACAAACACGCACGCATCAACTCACACGCACACATTCTTCCAATCTCTCAAACTTTTTCCACTAATGGATTTGCGAAGCTAAGAATTGCAGTTAATTATACATATTTAAAGGTGGAAAGGTAATAATAATTATGTATTGTTATAAAATTCTGAACCAAATACTGGTTATAATGAGTAATTTATAATCGTATACTACGTTATGTTATAGTGCCGAATTCACTGTTACTTTTATCTACGGATCAAGGTTTAAAACTTGCCTTTACTTGTCGTGGGTATCATATTTATCGTTTTTACATTGCGATTTGCGATTCAATTTTTCTCAATATCAAATACTGTTTGTATGAGTTGAACGTGGAAATAGTGTTTTTATATTTCATAAAAAAGATATAAAATTTATTAACACAATTAAGAAATTACATATAACTTTGTATTTTCCATTTCCCTGAATACCTACACATGCTTCTTGTTTTGTTATCATAATATGTATTGATTGCGAAGCTATATAGATATTAAGTTCATCCCATAAAAGTTGCATCTTCTCACAGTCCCAGAATACGTTCTCTATTGTTTCTGTTTCTGTGCTACAGAAGTCACATAGAGGCGATGATTTTATTTTACATCTATACATATATTTATTTGTTGGCATTTTTTCGTAATAACAATATATGCTGAAAACTGCGCAGACACGTGTCTATTGTTATGATATATGTTTTTCTGTAAATCGATTTTTATTTTTTGTTGTCGTCTAAACTTGGAAATAAAGTTCGCCATTTACTTTCTGACGTCGGTTTTGAAATATCTCTTTGCTGAAATGAATAAAGGAATTTATTAGTCTGTTTTGATTTAATTAATTTATCAGGTTATTTATCTGTTGGTATTTGGTTAATTGTTTCTGACATAAGATTCGTTTTAAATGATTCTGGTATAGAATTAACAGGTGATATATTTTTTATATTTATTCATTAATGTCGTATAGAAATCTAAGTTCATTAAACTTGTAGCAGGTCTTTGCTCTATAATCGTAAATGTGTTCAAATATCCTAATACCCTTCCGATACCATTCTTCATAAAACAGGGTGCGACCATTTTACTTTAGTAATTTGTTATTCCATATCACCAATTTGCTTATAGTAATTTTATTAATTTCATCATGATTATTTTTAATAGTTACACACGACATCAATACGTCGTTTAAAGGATTTTTTCTTGAGACATTTGTTTAATTTCGTATTGGTCTAGATTGGATTCAAAAATAAGATCGTTTTCATATTTGTTTAGTTTTTCGTGCATAAATATTTTCCAATCCCCATTATTATGTGGGTATGGATATCGTTTTATCTATAGAGTTTTAAGTGAGCCTATGAAGTGTTCTATATCTGCTCAATTTGTTTTTGATGTCGTTAATGATTTCTTTACTTGGATTAGGAAGAACTGCAAAAGGGTATACAGGTTTCGGGAGTGCAAAGGTTTTAACGACCGTAACTTTTCCCATGAGTGTGAGCTTTCTGTGCTGCCACTGTTTTAAGCTGATTCGGAAATCTTTCAATTTGATTTCTATGTTCTTTTTGCATTTTTAGGTGTCTATTGTTTGTAAAAGTCATGCCTAGTGTATTTGCCGTGTAAGAAGTCCATATATAGTTTCTAATAATGCAGAAGGGTATATTTGTATTTTTCAATGATCCCACTCTAAGGACTAAATTGATTGGTGTTGAGGTTTAGGCCTGGAAAATTAGAGAACATTTCTAGTGTCTTTACAAAAGTTTCAAATGATCGTTTTCTACCATTATTGAAGAAGGTTGAGTCGTCTGCAAAAAAACTTTGTTTAATACTTTTATCATTAATTTGTATTCTTCAATTTGAAGATTGTTTGCAATATAGTTAGAAAGAGGGTGTAAACAAATTATAAACAATGTTGCAGACAAGGGGCAACCCTGTCAAACGCCTATTTTAGGTCAAAAGATTGTGAAAGATGTTCATTATTCATAATAAAATTTTGAATATCATTGTAAAATAGCTTCGTCCAATTCAACATGTCAGGTCCAAAATTGAATGATTTTAGACATTCGTAGATGTTTTTGTGGCTTAAGGTATCAACAGCCTTCGCAAAAGTCTGCAAAGAACAAGCGCCCAGGTTTATTTTTATCTTTCAGATATTCAATGACGTCAAAAATCAATCTAACGTGTTCTTAAATATAGACGTTTGACAGACCCAGATTAAACATGGCTTATCATTAAGGGTTACACTTTCTTATTCGAGTATTTATAGCTTTCGATGCAATTTTATAGTCTACATTCAATAATGTTCTACAATTTGATAATTCATCTAAGTTTTGATATGATTTTGGTAGTAGTGTTATTATACCTTGTTTTTGAAGCGCTGTTAAATGTCTATTAGTAAAAGAATAATTTAGCGAGTGTATTAAATATATTTTATACTATTACAGAATGTTTTGTAGAAGTCTGCAGTTATTCCGTCAGATCCAGGACTTTTGTTGCATTGCATATCTTTAAGAGCAGTTTCGCATTCATGACTTTTTAAACAAAAAAATCGCTTGCCTCTTTTTTTCTATTTTGATTTTCTAAAAAGGTTTTCATATCTTAGTATTAATTTATTTGTTCCAAGTTTTAATACAATGATGCTTTTTATTATAAAACTCCATGATCATCTTGTTTTAAACCTTTTATTTTATAAGGCAAACTGTGTGTGATGCTCATAGTTTCAAACAATGATTGCATCGTATCTTTGAAATGTTTTTGCATTAGGTGCTCTGAATTGTATTCCTCCGTCTGCAGATAAAGTTGGGATCTCTAATCATAGAAGTACTTGGGAATTACCTATAAGTTTATTATTATTTGTTTTATTATTAAGTTTACTCAAGTTAATGCATACTTTGATAAGATTTACCTTTTACGCTTTTATGCCCCCAAAGGTGGGCATATTAAAATCGCACCGTCCGTCCGTCCGTCTGTCCGTCCGTCCGTGTGTCCGGCTCAATAACTCGTGTCCGGGCTGTAACTTTCCCTTGTATGGTCAGATTTTAAAATAACTTGCCACATGTGTTCCACATACCAAGACGACGTGTCGCGTGCAAGACCCGTGCCCCTACCTCAAAGGTCAAAGTCACACTTGGGTTTTTATTCACAACGGAGTGCTGCATATAGGACATAGAGTATAGGTTGTCGTGTCCGGGCTGTACCTTTCCCTTGTATGGACAGATTTTAAAATAACTTGCCACATATGTTCCACATACCAAGACGACGTGTCGCGTGCAAGACCCGTGTCTCTACCTCTAAGGTCAAGGTCACACTTAGTGTTTATTCACAATGGAGTGCTGCATATAGGACATAGAGTATAGGTTGTCGTGTCCGGGCTGTTACTTTCCCATGTATTGGCAGATTTTAAAATAATTTGCCACATGTGTTCCACATACCAAGACGACGTGTCGCGTGCAAGACCCGTGTTCCTACCTCAAAGGTCAAGGTCACACTTAGTCTTTATTCACAATGGAGTGCTGCATATAGGACATAGAGTATAGGTTGTCGTGTCCGGGCTGTAAGATTCCCTTGTATTGACAGATTTTAAAATAACTTGCCACATGTGTTTCACATACCAAGACGACGTGTCGCGTGCAAGACCCGTGCCCTTACCTCTAATGTCAAGGTCACACTTAGAGTTTATTCACAACGGAGTGCTGCATTTAGGACATAGAGTATAGGTTGTCGTGTCCGGCTTGTAACTCTCCCATGTATGGACAGATTTTATAATAACTTGCCACATGTGTTCCAGATACCAAGACGACGTGTCGCGTGCAAGACCCGTGCCCCTACCTCTAAGGTCAAGGTCACTCTTAGTGTTTATTCACAATGGAGTGCTGCATATAGGACATAGAGTATAGGTTGTCGTGTCCGGGCTGTTACTTTCCCATGTATTGTCAGATTTTAAAATAACTTGCCACATTTGTTCCACATACCAAGACGACGTGTCGCGTGCAAGACCCGTGTCCCTAACTCAAAGGTCAAGGTCACACTTAGTCTTTATTCACAATGGAGTGCTGCATATAGGACATAGAGTATAGGTTGTCGTGTCCGGGCTATAACATTCCCTTGTATTGACAGATTTTAAAATAACTTGCCACATGTGTTCCACATACCAAGACGACGTGTCGCGTGCAAGACCCGTGCCCCTACCTCTAAGGTCAAGGTCACACTTTGGTGTTTATTATCCCCCGCCTATGAAATAGGGAGGGGGGTATTGAAATAGCGTTGTCCGTCCGTCCTTCCGTCCGTCCGTCTTTCCTTCCGTCCGTCCTTTCTTCCGTCCGTCCGTCCGTCACCTGTGTTTTCTCAGTAACTAGCCGGTATAATTCTATTAAACTTAAAATAAATATGAACCACTATACTGGAATGATGCCCATCCAAAATAAATTTGATTGATCAATTGTCCTAGGAATTATTGCCCTTGATTTTTTGAAAAATGCACATTCACAGTCATTTCTCAGTCACTAGTTGGCAGAAACTTAAAATAAATATGAATTACTATACTGGTATGATGCCTGTTCATTTTTTATTGGATTGGTCAATTGTACTTGGAGTTATTGCCCTTGATTTTTTGAAAAACTCTCATTTTCAGCCATTTCTCAGTAACTAGATGGTAGAAATTCTTGAAACTTGAAATAAATATGAACCAACATACTGCGATGATGCCTGTTTATTTATATTTTGGATTGTGTAATTTCTATATGAGTTATTGCATTGATTTATCAAAAGATCCATGTTTGCAGCCTTTTCTATGCAACTAGCTGGTAGAATTTCATGACACTTGGAATAAATAAGAACCAACATCCTGTGCTGATGCCTGTCTATTTTTCTTTTTGATTGGTCAATTTTCCTTAGAGTTATTGCCCTTGATTTATTTAAAAATCATTGTTTGCAGCCATTTCTCAGTAAAACCAATGTGCTTATCTTATTCTTTCTGAGATTATTTTTAACCTTCAAGCACAAACAAGCCATCAAGCACAAACAAGCCATCGTTGGCGGGGGATATCTTTTCACTGAAAATGCTTGTTCACAATGGAATGCTGCATATATAAGGACATAACAGTGTCGGTTGTCAAGTATGGGTGGTATTTTTTATGTTTAGAGGCAATTTAAAATAACTTGCCATATGTATTTGACATGTAAAGACAAGATCAACTTTTCATGTACTGACCTTGTTCATAGGTCAATGTCACAATCGGGAGCATTCGTCACACACAGTGGCAGCTCTTGTTACTTTATTGAGGATTGTTGGGATAAGAGTGAGGTTTGTGCACGTAAACTGGTTTAAACCCCCAGTACATTTACATTTTACTGACCGTTCCAAGGCGGTACCTAACAATCCTTGATAAACATACCTAGTTTTTTTTTAAATATAGTATGTATGCACTGTGCTGTTTTGGAGTTTTGTTCTGTTTTTCCATGTTTCTTGTTTGTGATTTTTTTTGCGTTCTATATCTTTGGCGTTTACCCAGTGCCATTAAACCGGCTTTATGTTTTACCATTTTCAGCGAAAAGTCTTTGAAATAAGTTTACTTCTTCGTATAGTACATTTTCTGTTCCAGTTATGATTATATTTCTAACTGTAAGTTTATATATAATAGATTATCCTTTTGCACGTTTCTTCTCTAGATTTGCGAAATATTTTGTATTGTTTTCATTGTTCTCTACATGAATTACTTTCGACCTAAGTATATTTCCGTTGATAAGGACAAGTAATATTCGTCCAATATTTGTTTTTTAGCAATAATTTGTTCTGTAATTGTGTCAAGTTCATCTGTTTCGTTTGTATCAAGATTTTCTATTTTCGCTTTGAAGCTTTTATTTTTCAAGATATTTAGTTTTTTTAGATAAGTACGATGTTTGATTTTTTGGCTTCTAATTGAAACTTTAATTCCCATAGAACTTTTGGATTGCATTCTTTGTTAAAATTGACAGTTTTTTCAATACATATATTTATATTTTCTTTATATCGTTCGTTATTTAAGAGTGAATTATTTAGTTTAAAATATCTAGGTCCTTTATTTTCTTTTATTGAATTCAAGCTTTTTAGGTAGATGAGTTTTGAGCGGAAATGTCAACAGCAGATTTTAAGTGGTACTTAGGGATGTTGAAGATATAACTACGACATGATGTCGTTGTCAGCATTAATTTTGAATTTCCGTTGCGAATAGCACAAATATGAATTCTAAAAAAAACACGACGATGAACAAAGTAAGGCGGCAATTGTCGTACACGAACATAACCGGCGGATGTTCTATGTTTATGGATTCTAATTTGTTAAAAAAAAACATTTGTACGGCAAATTAATTGATTTGAGATTATTTACCGGATTGTAAATGTGATACATGCGTCATTTTGAGTAAATTGTTAAAATATCGATTATTAAGGCGTCCATAAATGTTATGCCTGTGTTTTTTCAGAAATAAGATTGGACATGCATCCGATAATGACAGATGAGAGGATGTATGCATACTGGATGAAAAAACTATATTAACTCCGACATATTCATTAACGATACCCATAAAACTCTTTTTGGTTGCAGTTTGCTAAAATTCTTCGATCAGGTTAAACGATGTTTTTTGTAATTACATTAGTCTTCATTACCAGTAGACGACTTTTGCGATATTTAACATTTACGGGACATAAACGTATTTATGTAGCTAGCTAGGACATTTTTTCATTAGTTTGGTTAAGTTAACTGTTTCATGGTAATTACGGCACGCATAACATTTTCTTTGTGGTTTCGCTGATTTATTTCACCTGGCTCGAGAATCAGTCAATTTGTAAGACGGATATAACATGTCTTTTACAAAACTATGAAATCGCTATCGCCATAATTCTTTGCCTTCAGCGAACAAGATTTGCGTAAAACGCTCAAAAAACAATTTATCAGGTTAAACAATTTTGTTCTCTATTTTTTTTGTAATTATTTACATAAGTAGCGATATGTTACAAATATAACACTTTATATCATATGTTTGACAACCTTTATATACTGGCACAATGTAAGGTGCCGCCGAAATCAATAAATCTAACGATATAATAGTTTATTCCAATTTATTGGTTTGGTATCCTAGACAAGATAACGATGTGGACGACTTTCAGTTGTGCTTATGTAACACAGTTATAGCACTGAATGTGCTGAGGTGACGATTTTTAAGATAATTATGCTTGTAAATGAATATACGCAACGTTTCCGGTTCCAGTCATGGCAGGTGGAATGTTCTGAACGTAATCGGAAATTCAAATTCTTTAGCTATTTCTTAGTGCTTGTGACAAATAAAATACAGGTTGGACCAGTGCATAACATCTTGTTGTACTATTCGCTACTTCACCGTCTGATTTCGTTACGGTATTCCTTCTGATTCAGTAACAAAATATGTGTTTGGCACGTGAAAATCGGGTTACTCTAACGCCAAAAAATCTTTCATCTACACTGGTGGTAATTGTAAGCGTAGCGGAAAAATGGACAATAGTACAAATACATTTCAGGCTAATTCAGACAGAAAGCGCAACTTGTCGTTTCTGACTAACCAATCCGATGTTTAATACATCATTTGAATCAAGCAGTATAATCGTAATTGTCTGAGAACCTTTGGTATCCCCAAAACCCCAAGGTCACCGACGTCAAAATACTTACATCATCAATGGTATCAACATTCACCAGTCCCTTGATGATATTATCAGGAGTCATCGTCGTGGAAAATCCGTGACATTTACATCCCTTGCTGCTAATGAATGATCAGGTCATCCTCGTCCAGGGGACATCATCGTCAAAAATGCCACCTAAATAGCCCACCAGAAATTGATTATTAAAACGCCAAGCTTTAAGAGACCGGTCATGCTGACTTCGATGACGATCTTACCAGGGAGCGTAGCTCAGTTCTTTATACATCCGAAGTATTTTGAAGTTGAAGCACGCCTCTAATATCTAGACCATCGATGGTAAATTTCTCTTGAGAAAGAACGACTCGATGTTCCGTCGCATCAACATCACTGACTCTTTTAACCGTTGTGCCATGTCGTCCAAATGATATATTTTTAAGTGTACAAGTATCCTTATATACACCCACTGAACTACTGTATCGAGTTATTGTTACTCGATAAACATTCTTCGCCTTAATCTTTACTGAATCTGAACAATGAACAATACTGACGAGTTACTCCTTATATACATTTTGTCATGTGTTTTGTGATGTTATTTTCTTCCTGAACTTTAAAGGTTTTCACTATTTTGATTTCATACCGGAATTAAAGCAGAAACGTTTTTGTAAACCGAGAGCTTATATGCATGAAATCATGTACGTTTGTAAAGCCGTTCTCGTGTTCTCATTGTAAAATAAACTGTATGAATAGTATTGATTTTTTGGCAAATAATCCTTCCTTGTATAATCTCGGAACCTCCACCATCTTTTACGTGGAAACATTCGAGCATTGGATTTTCTTTATGATAAAAGTGGCAGGGTGTACAGGCCAGTGCATGGTATAGTTATGCAATATCCCTATTCAAAAACATAATAACGTTACTGCGGGAACTCCTGATTATAAGCTCATTCTTTGATATACAAATTGATATTGTAAGTATGTTAAACCTAAAACGCGGATCAAAGGGAAATGTCAGTGACCGTGCCGGATGCCGAGATATACAATGAAGAGGCCTTATATTTCAAGTATCGCTTAACTGGTACCATAACTTGACTGTGTGTTTTCCCAGATGCATGACTATAAATGACTCATACTTTAACGTTGAACCTACACAAAGGAGTCGTTAAGTATGTTATATCGGTAGGAAAAGGTTCCAATAAACCTCGTTTTTGTAAAATACACTGGGGTCTTTAATGACTGTCCGTTCTAGATGTCTTTCTACCAACTTTGAAACCGTCTAAACAATCAAGTGTTGATGAAAGTCAAATGGTTCCAGTTTCCTGACAGGAACACTTTAAGGAAATCACAAAACAATGATGATATGAACGTGTTTGAATCGAAACTATACGTAAACATACTTAGCTGAGACCAACAAATCGCATCGACTCAATATTTATATCAAAACCTATTTCGAACTGGTCCACTGTAACAATATCTTGCAAAAAGTTCGTATTCATATTTTAAATTAAAACACACATCGGTCTGTTTCCATTATTTACTTTTCTAATGTATACTGTAACTATTGTAGATAGCGGAATGCAAACTGAGTCATTGTAATGAGATCAAAAAAGTGTTTCAATAAACTATCCGTTGCACAATTTGAGTTGTTAATTCTTCAGACTTCTTATAAATTAACAAAGTTTTTATTTGCAAAGGATTTCTTATTTAATACTTACAAGATAATCTTACAAATCTATGTACTCATCAAATCCTATAATAAGCATATTTGTAGAAGTAGGAAAACATGATAAAATAGAATGAAACAATAAAAAAATTAAATGCTCTCCATTATCCTTCGAGATATAAAACAAACTCATATGTGAAGCAGGATCGGCAACCGAAAACAATTTTCAAGATAACTATCGATCTTCAAGAAAACCACTTGCTCATCTCAATCGAAAACGGTGTTGAGAACAAAATTGTATTATCGGAAAAAGTAATTAAATCAAACATCAAACATTCATCTTTGCTTCAGCGTTAAAGAATAAGAGCACCACTTGAGACGGAAAGTAAACGTGTAATATTTAAAGTGGTGTTAAAAAAACAATGTGAAACTTATTCAAACAAATATGTTTGAACTTATCTACAAAGAGGCCAAGAAACAGCTACAAATATTGTTCTGAACAAACATAGACAGCAAAATTGTGTACAATAAGATAATCTAACAATACAACTAGTGCACACTTTACAAAGTAATGGTTTATAAATTTGAGACACTAATACTTGATTAGAAAACACTTGTGTTTATTTTGTGTTCACTTTAATAGCAATGTTTAAAAATAATGACATTTTAAAATCAAAAACTGTATAAATATCTGCGTTTGCACTTGGTACAAAATTCAATATTTAATAGTACATATTGTCAATATGAGGGAAATACTGTTACCCGAGGCGAAGCCGAGGTAACAGTCTTTACCCAAATGTTGACAATATGTACTGTCACACTGGAAGCCATGCAATATTTATTTTATTATACCGAACACAGTTACATTTATATACATATATAAGATTTTAATCATTACACAACTTTCAAATTTAATCAATTTATTCTGTAATTATTGTTTGTTTACATTATTAGCTGCCATTTGTTGCAGATGACGTTTATAAATAATGCAAACACCGGTTGTAACCAGATTAACAACACATTTTAATAAGCGCTTACCACCTCAGCTTTGGGAAACCAAAAAATGCCTATTTTTAGACCTTCTTGTACTTTTATAATCTTTATAGACTCAATTAATGTATTTCCATCAGCCTCCGTATGAGTGGCAAAAGGTTAAAAATTCAGTTTCCACTGCCTCTGATGTCCTGACAAAAATATTATTAGAATGTTTTTTTTCATATGATAGTCGATAACTTGAACGGTTTTGTTATGCAATTTTATTTATTGTGCGGGCATCAGCTCTTATTATTAATGCGGCCATTAAAAATTCTAAAGCGCACGCGCATCTTATCTGCGCATGTGATATTACTTTGCCAGTCAACATTACCGGGCAATATTAAAAAATATTGACCACTCGAGTATAGGGAATTTAACATAGAAAATATAAGTGAGGTATAATAATAAAACCTGTTCCATGCAAACGTGAGTAATATACGTATTTGTTCGAGGCGAAACTGCAGGTAGTAAACCAACATCTTGGTATTAGGTAATGCAATAGTTATTTGTCAAATTGTCAAATCTTTAAACACATCTTATAGATAGCAAATAGGTTATTCGAAATGCACCCTTTTAAATCTTAAGGTGTTAATGTTCTCATCTCCTCCGGTCGTTAAAACTACACAATATCAATCGCATGCCGTTTAATAAAAAATGAAATAAAAACGAAAAACATTAGCATTTTAATCTATTAATTTGATATGTTAAACTGTCAATACAATCTAAAAGTGTACAAATATAAAACGGTCGACGAATATTTATAACATAATTTAATGCCTTTTCTATAAAACGTTATTACAACAATAGATTTATCATGAACGGACGTTTATTTATTATAGGACGGTCACACCATAACGTTCTGGTCAGCGTTCTATGACATTTTAGGACACTTAAGGAAATTTATCGTCCGTGATAGCTGGTATAGCGCCAGAAGAGCGTTGTGTGAACGCTGGTGAACGCTGATAACTTTCGGTGGAGAATGCTGGAGAACGTTCGATGGAACGTTGTAATAGCGTGTCAGATGCAGATTGACGAAGCAGAACAGCTACAGCTTATTATCTAATGTAATTTTGGTATCAATTAACATATAATTACCTACCCATTATTAACGTGTAAAATATATGACCGGGAATACACAACTCAGACAGTTTTTTGTTGCTTTTTGTGTTTTGCTCTTGATTTTAAATGACATCGAACGTAATATTACCAGTCTTGCCATCATTAATGACCATAAAAGCTTGTTCGTAAATAATGATTTTGATAAAAACTTCACATATTAATTCGACTCTACTACTACTTATAAACTCATTCAAATGATATCAAAATAATACGGAGTCACCAGCTATCCAAATTTACATATTCGACCATTGGAGGAATTTAAAAATATTTTACGCAAACTATGTAGAAAGAATGTCAAGGTTATAGACGAGCCATATTAAACTAGAGAACTCCATCTGTATACATAATTCGTTATATCAATAATATATGCACCATAACGGCTACCCATCAGAAAAAAAAGATAAAAAAGGAATAAAACAAATCAAAATTATCATGAAGGTCTCACATTGAAAGGTTATAATTGATGCCATTCACATACTAGTTATTATTAGAACAACGCGCGAAATGGAACTCATGTATCACAGTCAAACACGTGATATTTGATTTTATAGAAAAACTTTATATACTCCGTTATCAGCTGAACGGCAAAGCTGCATTGAATTGCCTGCGTTTAAGTGGCTACGACGAAAGCTAAAACTTACAACTGAGTCTGTTTAATCAGTAAAGCACCTTTAATATATTAGTGGTATTGGTAATATTTGATAGAATCACCTTCTGTCCACGTCTTTATTAACTAAATAATAATTAAACAGCGAATTAAACGATGATCAAATTAAGATATATATTTCTGGAAAACAAAGTCCTAGATTCCAAGGTACAAATTGAGAAACATTTCGTTAGCGTTCAATATTTTTTAGAATTGAGTTTTAAACAGTTCACAGGATATAGCCGTGTTCTTGTAAAACAAATATCGAAGGTATACTGAATAGGTAAATAATTTATACTTCACGAGGGTTGCTCAGATATAACATTCAAAACTTGAATCACTCACCGATCCTTTTAGCCAAATCATGGTATTGGTACAATATTCAAACCTCCTTCCAATACGAAGACATTACGCATGTGCCTTCTTCGGTTCTAATCACCGGCGTCGCGACCAATTGAACGTTACTATAGTTGTCGATGTATTTCGTACTTGAGGCTTCTGATCTTATCAAAGTTTAAACTATGCATACTATAATATCGGACAGTTTAATGTTTCACCATTGCAAAGTGCAATTATGGGGGTCTCCCAAATAAAACACCAAAACATTACACTCGGCGTAAGGTAGTCTAAATGTTTATTTTGATACTTAATTATAAAATAAAACGTCTGATTTGATATTAAAGATACAAATATAAACATCATGTTTTTCTAGGTTATGATTTTGTACTGTTTTCTTAATATTAACTTATTCCTTGTTTTGTGAACTTCAACAACCAACATGTACAGTTATATAATTGTCTACTCGTCTCTATATTTTACTGCAACTCTGTTAAAAGCATAACTAGCCTATTGTTTACTCGACTTTATTGCTAATTCTTTCATCTGGTTAAAAGCATAACTAGCCTATTATTTACTCGACTTTATAACTACTTAAATTCATCTGGTGCTTATGATGGGGACATGTGCTAGATCATGCAAACAGTTTTATTACTGCTGTAACTATCTCAACTCTTACTACCAGTAATAAAACAAAGATGTTTTTTTCATAGTTCCGTTTTTAGATGGTATATTATATAACAACAAGGAGAGTGCATAACGACAACACAATGGTATAAGAAGAGCACTTAACAAGTTCGGTTTTCTGTTGTCTTAATTCAAAATGCGTTGTTCGTCAATCAATATATATATATATATATATATATATATATATATATATATATATATATATATATATATATATATATATATATATATATATATATATATGTGTGTGTGTGTGTGTGTGTGTGTGTGTGTGTGTGTATGTGTGTGTGTGTGTGTGTGTGTGTGTGTGTGTGTGTTGTGTACTTTTAGGCCGAGACAGACTATTGATTTTATGTTTGTACATTTATACATACTATTCGAATGCACACAAGTGTGTTTAAGTTTTAAAGGTTAGCGTAAGAGAATGATACATTATATTTTGTTCTGTATAATATTAGTTGTAGAGCCCCTTTTTTAAAAAAGAGGAAAGTCATGACATTTCAAACAAACGTTTTCGTCAGTAGGAAAGATAGGGCAAATATTTTTTTTTGTTGAATCAGTACTTGATAATATGTTTTATGTATTATATGACCACCCAGTTATACCGCCTTAACGTCTGGGTTAAGGTTTATAATTGCTCGAACAATATGTGTACTATAATATATATGTGATGTCTGCAATACGGATGACGGCATGTATTGCAGTAATTGATTTCTGCATAAAGTTATTAACTGGTATCAAATGATTGGCTAACAACACAACCATGACCAATTACTTAGGCTAGACACCAGATGATACAATTACATGAAAAAGATATTGTCAAAAACTTACATAAAATTGGCATCGTTGTGTACAACGCATTGAATCTTACTTACTGTTGTATCACATGGCTTACTTATAACTCATGCAACTTTTGCACTTAATGCGCATTTTTTTAATTCAAAATTTACTACGGTTATCTACCCATTATGTTTCAAATAGTATTGGTATATTAATCTGTACTCATAAACATATTATGATTTAAACTGGGTAAACACTATGCGCTATTTTCAACGGGAAAACACAGATGAGACAGCAACATTACTGTTGCGTTTATTATTTTAACCATGTTAAGTGATGTTCAATCGGCCTCCAACTAGCTTGTTTTGAAGAAATAGTGTATTTGCCAATTTTGGGGCCATGTGGTGTCTAACCCTTTTAAAAGTAGTACATGAGATTGAAACTTCAAACAAAGAAACAGTTTATGCACTAGGCCAGGATATCCGTTTTACCCACACTGGGCTAGACAACTCTTGTGCATCAACTCATAATCTTAGAACGACTTTTTTTATAAATAATTATACGCAAAAATGGCGATGTTTATCTTGGACCATTTGACAATGACATGTTATGTATGCAAGAAAAAGAAATCTTTCACATGCATGCCAAGCGAATGGACAGATTTTAACCTCCAAACCTCTGCGATCTCCCATATAAACCTTAACTCATTAATTTATTATACCTGATCTTCTGGTTTAAAGGCGAATGTACCCGACGTCATGTTTGGTTCCTTTGTTATTTGCAGAAGTATATTGTTCAGAATAAGTGTCCAATTGGACGACGATATCACTCTGGACAATTGCATCTCGGTTGACAGTATTTATTAGCAACTACATATACGTACGACAAAGAACGATACGAAACGAAACACTCGTTCTGTAATAATGAACAATAAAAATATTGTCAAACAATATTAACTTCTCCGAGACTCTATTTTTTCAAATTTAAAAAGGCGCCATTGTATCAATTGAAACGATTGTTGAACTGTGATAATAACGCATTTCGTAAGCTTTTTTATAAATAAAGACTATTAAGTTACAATCCGTTCTATTTTTTATTGGAAAATCAGTCGGAACTGGTTTTGTTCGTCAATATACAGTTATATACTATTTGTATTTCAGTCATATCAAATAATTGTAATCACGAAGTATTTCCCGATGTCCTAGCGACGTAGACATAGCAAGTTTTAACTGTACCTGTGGTTTTCAAAAATAAAGCATTACGCGTGTGTGAACGTTTCTGTATGGGCAATACTAATTGCTTGTGTCTGCTGAAATCAGTATAACAGCCTACTCGTAAATATTTCTGATGACACCCACGTAAAACAATACATTAGGTTGAGGAATATCGTCATTGCGCATCACATTGACACTTTGAATCATTGCAGAATTATTGTTTTGATAATAGATAATCATTCGAATCGAATTAAAGAAGCTCAACATCAGTGGTCTGCATGTAACAGTATGTAATGATACACATGTAGTTCAAACGAATTTTGAGTTTATGACCACAATACATTCTTTATTAATATGTGTTGTTGTTCCTGGCCTGGGTGTTACAAGTTTTACTTTAAAGCCAAACAAGTGTAAGACCTACGTCCCGAAAAATGTATTACAAACATATTCAGATCCGTCTTAAGATAGGTCAACCACAAAGAACTTCATCACAAGATAGTCATATTTGCATTTTTAATTAACGGTATTTTAATTTTCAAATTTTGTATATATATCTGCGTTTCAACTAGATACGAAATTCACAGAGATCATTTATTACATGCGGTTCCATGCATTCAATATTTCGACACTTTTCACAAATATTATAGTCAGCCAATACGCAATATGAAAAGTACTCTTAGACATATTGTAATGTTTTCACGTTTTCATCCGGTCTTTAAAAGTACACACATCAATCATATGCTCTTTTAATTTCGAACAATGTTACGTCAATACCAAGCGTTACGGAAGTCAGGAGCAATTTAATATTCCAAGACAATTTATCAAGACGAACTGTCATTACTATCTAAAAGCAGCCATAGAATTTAATTAATTAACGTCTATTTAACGATTGTCATTTATTTCCTAGATAAAAACGCAACAGGAAACCCTTTCATCAGGAAATAGTCGATGGAATATCAACTCTTAAAAAATACTCTTCGAGATATAAGATACAATTATCTTTATTTAATGTCCAGTATATAATAATACTTATTCCTAAATCAGCTATTAACCGACAAAAATAACAAACGTAAATAGCACACATAACAATCGGTTGGTGACATAAAAATGAAAGCATATATTTATAAATAGGTTACGCATGGAAAAAGTGTTTTAAAAAAACGTTTATCCTTATGCAAACAATTACAAAAAGTTAGATGAATTAGAGCACTGTATATACGAATTATAATTTCCCGACTGTATGGCCAGTCGAAACGCACACGGTTCTCCTTGTTGACATAACATTGTATAAAGGTTAGTTCTTTCAAGGATATAAATTTACGATGTTAAAAGTAAACACTTGAAAATTACAGTTTGGTATAGTAATGTTTAAAAAGTAAGAATAAAATAGGTAAACAAGTTAATAAGTATTTAAAATTTTACAATACCTTGCTAGGAAAATCTGTGTAATGTATTGCTTATAGTATGCACTAAATTTATCATTTGATTTATAGTACTATATATTTTGCTGACACAAGTCTAATACAAAGATATGGTCGCTACTATGATCGCATCAATCCATTCCTACAGGCAACCAACAAGATATCTGCCAGGGCATTGTCCTGACAATTTAAGCACCTACCACTGCTTAAACACCTTTATTGCATATGCCAAATCGTAACAAATTATTAAAACTTTAGCATGGTTTCATAAGCTTATATAGAAGTAGTTACATAAAAGAAACGGTTTTGGTTATTTAAGAGTCCAAAAATACGAAATAAAATAACCTTAATACGATGCATTACATCATACATAGATCTAAAGGAATTTCATAATGCGTCGTTTTGATTTTGTGATATTGTAAAGAAATGCGTAACCATCGCCCACGCATAAAATTGTGGTCGTAACAAGAGATTATATGACGGGTTTTACTCGCGCATACTTTATTACCAAACACAAAACACGATGGCATGGATAACATTCAAATATATAACTATATATTACCGTTCAATATTTAAATGGCGTATATATCATTTCTATAATATTTTATACAAAATGAAATAAGATACGCCTACATTTCGAGTCTTTTTATTTATTAAATTGAATCCTTCATATGTCAGAATTCCAGCAGACCATTCAGACATGTTATTACAAATAATATTCTCGTACATAAAGCTGTGCGATCACAATGTTATTACAATACCGTAAAGACAAGAAACGAAGATTTATTATGTAAAAAATGCTGTTCCACACGAAGGTAGATTTGTATGTAAATGATAAATTCAGCCGTGGCTCCTCTGGCCAATGTTGTTATTTTGATGTAAAATGTATTTTTATCTATGTAAAAAGCATTTGTATGTAACACCTTTAAATGACAAACATATTCTTAGCAGCACGAGCGAACCTTACAATTTGATGAACATCTGGTGTATTGTTGTGTTACTATTTCATTCATATTCCTTTTCAAAATATTCACAACAGATGCTTGATTTAAATATTTAAAGTTAAAATAGAATGTCTTGTCTGTATTTCGAAAAACAAAAACAAAGTACGAGTATAGGTGGCAGCGATGTCGGCGGCAAGGTCCTCGTCAGCGGCTTCAAGTGCAAACCTTTTTCATAACTATTTAACTTGAACGAACTTTGAAACACATGTTACTAGATAAAAGATGCGCAATAAGTAACACGTGGAGCATGACCAATAACGTTGGCTTATATTATAGTCGCTTTTTCGACTACGAAAAACAGAGGAGCGTGACGCTAGTGTTTAATAAATCCTATTATTCAACATCACAAAAAACTAACTTGCCTATTTAGTAATTATCAACAAATATCTTCCTTTCCTGATTCCTGCAAATGTTCCTTTTTCACTGAAATCAATAGCGATTGGAATGTAACATAGATTATTATTTAAATTAATTGTCTTTGTGCTAATAGTGTTCATGTCTATCTGTTTTAGGAGAAGAGCGCGCGTGTCAATAAAATTAGCCTTTAATTAATGTTTATATTTGCATGAATTCTTCCTGGCATGTCCCTCTAGTTTTTATTGATTTATTGGCAATAATATAATGAACATGACAAGAACAAATTATGCAGTCACGACTTTTCAAATGGTCCTCCTTTCAAAGTCACAGGGCTGAATACCTAAAACGCCACAAGAAAACACACGAATATCAAACATGCATTCAAATATCGCTATCATTTTCAATTGCTCCCGGGATAAACTGTTCCTTAGCACTTAACCTCACTGATCCTAACGGGAATCATTACAAGAAGAGTTAAACTTGTATTCCTCATGTTGGTCAGCATCAAGTTGTTACAAAACTATTTACATAACCTTAGAAACTCGGGACAGGAATTGATTTATATAACTATCGACTTTAATGATGTTAGGCCACTACCGTTCATCAATACTACTCGTTAGAATAAATTGCATAAATGACACAGCTTGTGTGAGAGGACTTTGGTTGTATGACAAATCAAATACAAATAATTAAAAAATTAATAACTTCTGCCCTTTGGCATGCTAAAGACTTTTTTTCTGACAATCAAGACTTATATCGTAAAAAGTTTCATATTTTTGTCTGCAGAGTCTGTCTATCGTCGGATAGTTATTGGATCTTCACACAACCGGAAGTGTAAACCGTCGCTTAGAGATGTTAACGGAAACGGTATGATGAATCATCCTATTGCTATTATATAAGCGACTAAGTTAGCATTATCATTATTATTATCATTATTATTACAGAAATTCCGGTTGATGACATAAAGCGTCAGTAAATCATTTTAAAATAAATGCAAATATTATCTGCAAACACAAGAAGCTCTAGGTACATGTTCTATCATGAAACGTCCTTATCATGAATGGTAATGCAACTTCAGTACTTTATCACGTTTAATGCAAATATTACTGTAACACAACTTGTTTTATTAGTAATAATTGTTAAATTGTAAATACTTTTTGGCAGTTAGTGAAATTACTAGCCATAGTCGTATAGGCATGTGAGTTCACAGCTTTTGATGATTTCTGGATGCGTCAACGTGATCCACACGATTTTAATTTTCAAACATTTCTTATCTGCCATAACGATGCAATTTTCTGACATTTCACGAATAGCATTGAGTTTCTGGAGTAGGGAAGCAAAGTAATGTCAGTTTGAAAAAATATATAATAAAGACCTAATAGCTTTACTATTATTCCTAGACATAGCAGCCATTGAAGTGTCCAGTTTTAATGGAATATGATTATTAATTGACAAATATCATATATCAGTTTAAGGGATTGAAAGGATGCAATAGGAAATAATTATTTGTATTAAATACCCCTCTTACAGAGTCGGGGAAAGATAAAACATTATATGTGCGTTTTATATGCCTCCTGTCAGGCATTCGGAATTTAGCACTCTTATCAATATACCCCTATAAAAGGTGCCGCTAACAAAAAACATTTAAAGGCCCTTGGTAATTGTTGACAGTTTGGGGTGATTGTATGAACAATCCCTCAAATTATTTCGATCAATCGATTTATCAGTCTGTAACAAGTTGCAGACTAGTCGGGAACAGGTCTTATTGTGTGGCTGCTAGGATAAAATTGCAGAAATGTCATACAGTCTACCATGATCTCTACTTACCCTAACAAATATTATACTCAATCTAATCGGTCGCGAGCTATTTCATTTAATTATACTTCAAATTGACAGTTATCGATTAAACTAAAGCCTTTGCAGACATTGAGAGGTTATGGTGGAAACATGCACATTAAAAACATTATTATTTAAATTGGAGTTCAAACAATATAATTGATGAAATATATATATAATGTATTTGCATTTGTATTATATTTTTTATAATATATTATTTATTAGTGTTGGGACAAGTGTAGAAGTCCCTAGTAGAATCGTGTTCTAGTTCGCTGGTGTTTCACTACCCGGTGATTCCTTCATTGATCATTCAAGTTTTTTAAGCGTGTGTGGTTCGTTCGTTGTAATTTTATTTAAGGGTTGATATGTTTCATGTATGGTTTGTATTATTTCACGGCTTCCTATGTGAATCATTACTTGCATGTGGTATACGCTTATGTCTCTAATTAATTGTCGTTTTGGCCATTGCCTTGAGCCTCTAAACAGGGTTTAGTCTTTAATGTCAGGCTATTTTACTTGTCCTTGTCGTTTTCACTGTATAAAAATATATTGCAAAAATGTTCATAAATGCCGCATGTTCTTAAAATTGAGTCATTTTGAATAATGTTGAACAACAGCATTTTGACAGTTGTGTTATCATAACTGTTTATATCATATGATACTTTAGTACGAACAAACATTATTCTAAACAGTTGATTCCTTAGGTCGTTTAATTCATTGATATTTCATATTTCATAAATATTATTACTATTGCAGGTCTTCAGCTACAAGTTAAAACAAAATTTTATTGTCGGATCAATTTTCTGTTTGGCTAGAATATTAAAAAAAACTCTGATTTAATGCTATTTAGAATTGCATAATTTTTATGACACAATGCAAATAGGAAAGGTAACATAATTTGCCCTTGAAAAAAGCAGCACTTAAAATTATTTATTTTTTTATTTTATTTTTGCAAATCAATTTATAATCAATACGTTTTGGAAAGGACATCCTTCAGAAGCATATATTACATCCAAACTTTGAAACAAAAGATAAAACATTTTCGCTTTGATCAAAACTGTTCATTGACAGCAATAAAAAGGCGACACTTTTAACACCTTTAGCACAAAGATAGATTTACCATAAAGCAACACATTCACTAATCACTATAAAGCTAAAAGTATACTAAACAGCATTTAATAGTATTTACGATACATATTTAAAAAAAGGATTCCATCAGTATCTTCATAATTTCTTTAAACCTAATTGGTAACAGGTGTTCTTGATATTTTTTATACTAGATATTGTGAGAAATGTGCCAATTTATTGTTCATAAATTCTTGCAAAAACGTGAATAACAAATACAATTTTTTCAGTGGCAAAACTATCAACTGCTTGCACCTTGAGTACCGCAACTTCCCTTAAATTTGTTTTGCAGTGATGTGTTTGGTGTACTATGGTTTTCCTAGTGATACCTTATCAATTCTTCTATCTAATATAAAACAAACTATATCTAGACTAATAAATGTTTTTATTTTAAATAGCTTACAAAACAAAATCGCATTTTAATGAACATTAACAAAGAAATAGCTCGAAATGTTTGCCGGACATAACAATCATGAGCATTTGGCATGGCTGTAACTAGTCAAGTTAGATTTTACACTCATATCTAGTTCTCATAGAAATTACATGGACCCATGTCACAGTTGTCACAGCTTATTATTAAAACTTGTAAATTCATTTCTTTCCACCAGTTAACATAAGATTTGCTTAGCTGAAAAGTATGCGATAAGTAACGTTTATCAAGTTAAAATGTGAATACTACACAATGTTTTGTATTTTTCCAAGACTTCCTCTTATATAAATAACTGGTCTAAAGTTTTTGCTATAATTATGACTAGGCAATATTTTGGTAGCCAGTTTCAAACTGATTTGTGTTAATTAATATATTACCTGCCGCAATTGAATGACTTGCCGATCAATAGTCCTCAGACAAGAAATACCGGGTAAACTATTGCTTTCAGCCTTTCGGCTGCAGTAAAATAATTACCAACACTTAATAAACATTTATTTCTCACCATAATGATAATATATATCGCTATTTAAAAAAAAGATATAAATACTTCACTTAAGGATGAAATAGAGACATTTGTTTCAATTATCCAACTTAATAAGCTGATAATATCTCTGAAGTACACATCGACCCTCGATCTCTGGCAAATCAATTACAAGAAATACAGCCTTCCTGCCTATTATGGGGCCTATATGTTGACATCTTAAATGGCAAATAAACTCCCTGCGATCGTATCGCTGATTACGGAATATTTGGATTTGACTTTTGACAAGTACACGTTTTATAAAATATAACTGCTTAAAATTAACCGTTATTACATTTTATAATGTAGCTTGTACTGTGAAATAATAACCTTACTGAACCAACTACTGCTGATTTGCCGCAATTCTTTCTAAAATGTATTTCTATCCATTTATTGAGTATGCTGTTGTTTGCATCAAATTCAGTTTCCTGTAACCCGTAAACAAAGTGAAAATAGTTAAAACAATACCTTTAGTAGATACGTACATATGTTTGTAGAAGAAATAGAAGCAGTTAATGCTTTTACCAGTTTTGTATTGTTGTTTAATGATATTTGCTGATGACCAGATCGTGCCGTCTATTTCTAACGAGTCTCCTACCTATTATATGCTATTTCTACAAAAAGTAACATGTAATGTTTAAAAGAAACCGTGTTTTTCCAGTTATAAATCCAGCAATGATTCTCTTAAAACGTTTACAATACGTCTGCAATCGATTAAACATACATATATTTTTGTTTATGTTTTTGTCTGTTTCATCCAATAGCCTGAGGAAGTTAGGTCATATAACCGGCATAAACGTTACGAATAAATTGTTATTTCGTAACGTATTATTTGGCCAAAAACTAAAAGTAAGTGTTTGGATGTGACCGTTGGTGTTAAAAACACACTTTTGTTCTTCCGAAAATGTATATTCTAAAACGTTTTTAAGACTTGTTATTTCATAGAAACATTGACTCATATCTATGTTATAACGTTTTGGTAATCGTCGACATAAGTAGAAAGTGGATATCGAGCTATTGACCATGAATATTATACACTTGCAACTCGGTTATCGCAAACGATTTGCTTCGAATGTATTTTGCAATTGTTATGGCTGATGCGCCAGTAGATGTTGTGAATCGTTTTTGAACTTTACAATAACCAGCATCAATCAATTTTTGTATACATTTACAAAAAACAAGTTATTGACAACAAGGTAACAATACGCGTCACAAATCAAAACAAAAAAACCCAATAAATTTTGCAATTTAAATAGATAAATAAATAACTTGGTTGTATAAAGATTTCTTTTTGGTATCACAGATAAGTGAAACACACTTTCATTGTAGCAACATTGTCTGGGTTTTAGTTACTTCATCCTTTACAGACACACGGAATTGATTTCATAACAGATTCTTGTACGAGCTAGGTAGTAATTGTGTAATGTTTAATATTCCCATTCATATAAAGTTGGGATCCCTAATTATAAAAATACTTGGGGTTTACCCATTAGATTGTGTGTTTTTTTAATTATTAAGTTACCTCAAGTTAATGTTTTTACTTTATTTGGGATTGTTGAAATTAGAGTGAGGCTGTGCAAACAAACTAGATTAAGCTCCAGTAAATATACATTTTACTGACCGTTCGAAGGCGGTAACCACGCCCCTAGTTGTTTATATAGTATATAATGTATTCTTGATAAACTGTGCTGTTTGTGGAGTTTTGTGCTATTGTTCCATGTTTCTGGTTTGTGATTTTTTTGTGTTCTATGTCTTTTGCGTTGATTCTGAACGGGGTTTATGCTTAAACTTTCGACTACTGTCTTTTCTTAAGTTTTTCATATAAGTATTGCTCGAATGAATAGTTTTGAATTTCATGTTTTGGGTCTTGTTTTGAAAGACAGGTCATCTGTAGACGTCCCTGAGTGATTGGTTTTCGCGCCTGAATTGATTGTCATAAATTTGTCTCGTCAAAACACGTGGTCCTGTTGTGAACGTGATAGCCTTTCACACGCGAACAATAAAGATGTTGGCTATGGTCAGTAAAAGTTCACAGAATGGTTCAGGAACATCAACATCTCAGCTGATGTCCTTATCAATTGTCTCTGTGCTATAACACTTAACGGCACGTTCTCGATATCCCTACTCCATCCACTGTGAAAAACCATTACAATTGCCATCGGAAATGTCGTAATAAGGAATGTAAAAGACACAGACAAAAGCATCACGGTTAATTTTATGTTATTGTCTTTAAACACCTTTCTTTTATCTGCAGTGTTTATCAGCGGTCCGTTTTGAGCCGCACGCCAGATCGTAGCTTTCAATGTTTGTATAATAATGAGAGTATTGAATATAACAATGAGCAAAAATGGTAACAGCGCATAAAGTGAAGCGTCTATCTATGGCCAAACAACCGTTACTAGTAACCTGAATTCGGCAACTGAGCCACATTCTTTTAATCCGTGTTCGTGTTCATGCACAGAGACCGTAAACAAAAAATGAAAGTTAATGGCCACGATCAACAAAGCGATTAAACATATGATGCGTTTTGCGCGTGTAAGGTTGCAGTAACGTGAAGTGTGTAGTGGATGGCTTACCACCAGATAGCATTCAATCGTTACTGCGATTATTTGCCACACAGAAAACTGACTGCTACTATAACCCAGAACCGAGACTGTCTTACATAGCCAGTCTGACTCACTCTGGATATCCATTTGCAATATATCACCTAGCCATCGTCGCAACAAGCCAACAAACAAAACTATGGAGTCGGCGATAGCGAGAGCTGCCAAAAACAAGTTCATAGACTGTCTTGTCATGGCCTTATTTCTCAAGATAAGAAAGGTCATGACATTCCCAAACGTTCCCATCAGTAGGAGAAATGGGGGAAGGTAGAGGCCAATGGCTTTGTTAATCCTGTATTCAGGAATTAGCATTCTCTGGTCCTCCAGGTCTACCGAGTGTACGTCTGAGTTAAGGTTCAGCGATTCAATGAAGTGAAGCTGAAAGAGGAGATTGTAATCAGTATTTGCTTGATTCGTACTAAAAAACAATCCGCTCAATAATACAGACAGATGTATAAAATGCGGTTGACCATCTGCATTGAAGTTCTTGATCTGTGTATACGGTAATTAACACATTATTCTAAAACAAGAAATATTGGAGACATTATTTTTTTTAAATACGATTTTGAAGTATTAAATAAGACTGAAACTTAACACATACAAAGATTGAAGAATTTCGTTTTTCAGACTAGAAAACAATTTACATCACGGTTTTAAAATACCTAATCCTCTGGTGGTAGAGCAAGAATCTCCGACGTCATGTTTGGGTCCATTTGCATTGCCATGAACATCTGGTATAATGTTGACGTCAAATTTAACACCGGCGTCATTATTACTGATTGCGTCTCGGTGTCCGCTTCACTGTAACTAAAAATATATATAATTTACATCCGATTGTGTCCGACTACATTAAATATGAACTGTATGATGAACATCCTTTTTCCTAAATTCCAGCGTCGGTACGAACATTTAACAACACTTATTGATATGCTATTACACACATTCACGTACTGGTATAAAACATAACTTTAGAAAACATATAATGGTAGGACGGTTCTTGAATCACAACACGTTGCGGTCGATTTGTACAATGAAGTAAGCATGCAACAGGTCGTCTGAATATTGTCCTACTGTAATATATTGTTTGATCATATACCTTCTTTTATTAAGTCCGCTTATGCTCTTAAATAGTTTCTACTAGGAAATAAAGTACATTCCTGACTAAAATGTTATATGTTTTGTTAAATATCGTACAAACTTGATATCATAAAAAGGCCGGGGCGTTTTATGTATTGTTTCCTATTGATAGCTATAAAATATTTTTGTATACACTCAATGAACTTTTAGATAGATATTATCTTGAAGCCAATTAAAACAGGTGATGTTCTTATTAAAACAGGATGAATCTTACGTTTCATAAGTCCTTTGATGATAACATATAATTAAGTTAGAATCCGTTTTATTTGAAATTTCTTGATTCATTTCCTTTTAATTGTACTACTTAATCTAAGATATGGTTTAATCCTGAGTTCATTAGGCAAGCATTCAAAGAAGCACGATGTTGATAGCCTTTGATTTGTTTGTTTCGATAGTACTATCGTTAAAGTGAGTTATACAATCCTACAATGTGACATGATAAACCTTTTAACAAAAACAGGAGTTTCTGAATACAATGAAAGCCTTATGACATTCACTTTTTAAACATTTTCAATTATATTAAACTTAATACTGTGTAATACTTTCACAACATACACACAGTGTCTCCAATACATGTTTCATCGAAGGCGGGTTTTAGTTTTGTCATTAAATTACACATTCCTGAATAGTACAAACAATTGTTTTAAAACAATAAAAACAACTGGTACAAGCCCAGTAGTATACAATATACGATTGCCTTTTTAAAGGCGCTAGATCAAAACTTGAGAAATCCAATGTACAAAACAACGCAGACAAACTACATAAAAAACATTACAGTTTTACCACATACTGGTCGAAATAGTTATATTTAATATCAAATAAAGGGGTTACTGCGTTCGAACGGTCAGTCACACTTAAAGATAATGTAATTTTGCTTTACAATTACCGAGTGTTATCTTTCATTTGGCGTAGGGAAATAATGTGAAATCTACCAAGAAAACAAACTCGTTAATGCATCTGCTGAGATGGCAAAAAACATTGCGCCTGCGAAAGTACGTTATGTAAGATAAGCTGACTAGACAGCTAGGGCGTATATATAGCATGTTGTTATTTCGTTCTTGTATATATACTCAATGGTAAAATAAACATTTTCACATTTCCGTTATTTTTTTATTCTTGGATTATAATTGCTATGATTGGGTTAGTTTTATATAAGGCTATCGATATTCATTGCTACCAACCTTAAGTCATCTTGCAAATCGTACTCTTCAAATATTGTTATTTTTTTCCGAATTGAAAATTTATTCCTTGTCGTTGAAAACGAGACATTAAAGATGAAGGAAAACAAGACAATCCAAAACACGAGAATAAAAGACTCTTATTTAACAAGACGAGCTTAATAAGTTGTATACCTGGTAATTCGCAATAAATCATTTAATTATGTCCATGTTTCACTTAAAAAAGGTTCACGATACATTTAGTTTTTGACCAATCACAGTGGAACTATTCAGGAAGTCTGAAAACCAAGGACTTAGACCTAATAAAAAGTGCCGAAATACAAATACAAAACTATAGCGCTGATCGCAGAAAGTCGAACAATATAAACGTTAAACGTTTGATTATGACTTGTAATTCAATCCGAAAGAAATTTTGTCAAAGAAGAAAGGAATACACGTTAAGCAATTTATTAAAAGTTATTGTTAAGTGTTTAAGACAATACAATTTCCATTGCAATGAAATATGCACATGAGGTATGAAGTGTTTGTAGACATAACAACAGGGTTATTACTAGGGATGGAAACCGGATATCAATCGGTATCCGGATATTCGTATCAAGTATTCGAATACTATCCGGATACTCGTATCAAATTGATTTCATAATAAGTAAATTTCCTATTATATGTCACTCACCTTCTGTTATTTGACATAATTGTCCACTTAATTTATAATTCGTCATATGGCAATTTCACTTTTTCATTCATTCTTTCTCAGTCTTAATAATTTATAATGTTATAAACAAAGCTAAACAACTCATTTTACGTCATAAAACTCATGATGAATTCCACATACACACCTCGCGAATTTGATAGTCACTTCGGCCGAGGTGGTTGCTTGGTTACTGCAACGTGCTATCGAGTTTGTTATTTTTCAGCAGGTTTCATGTTAAATGACGCTTTGATTATTTGAGAGTAGATTGTAATTTTTTTCATTACATTGTTTGATTTAATGCAATACCTACAATTTCTGCGGTGTTTTGTAATGAAGGATATAATTGCGGAAAAGAAAAGAAGACAAAAAGACGATCTGATTTTTCTTTATTTACATGCGTGTATTTTTGTTATTTATCAATAAACTAAACATGGATTAATGATCAATCCGTTTAATATTAACTAGTGCCAATTAGTGTCAATTAGGCACATCTGAGATCATAAAACAACACTTGTCATAGTAAACAAGGTCATAGAACTTCACAGGGTGCTGCAGAAGGACACAATATCACGCCTTGTGCAAACACCCAATTAGCAGACGATTTGTGACACATACCCGCTTCGCGACAGATACTGTTGATCACCTGAAATATTTCATCTGAAAAGTTTTATAATAATTGCTTTGTCTCTGCTAAGCTATTCCATTGAAAATTTAATTCTTAACGAATATTCAAATACCCATTTTGGTATCCGAATACTTGCGTGATATCCGGATATCAGGATACTCGGATATTCGCTTCCATCCCTAGTTATTACCAATCCTTTTTTATGGGGTTAATTGTCAGCAGGTATATACTTTTATTACACCATTCTCATAAAATTAACATTACGTTTAAGAATATCGTATACCATTGCGCAATACATTAACTTAATCAACTATTGTACGACTAATCTTTTGTTTATTGGAAATCATTCAAGCCAAATTGAAGGAACTCATTATAAGTCTTCCGAACAGACTCTGAATAGTTTGTGAATGATATAAATAAATGAGTGCAGGACTTATGTCCCGAAGTATGTTTTTCCGTCTAACATTGTTGCTCTTTAAATCATTATTAATACATTGGCAAGTACAAGGAACAATTATGCAAAATGATGTATAATTATAGCTTTTAATTAACGGTATTTAACATTTCAAATTATGTTTAAATTTCCGCATTTGTTCGAGGTAAGAACCTCATCAAGTTTATTCTTCGACCAAAGTATCGTTCAGATATGAAATTCTCGCTGCGAAATTGGAATGGTATTCAATATTGATCTTAACTTGTAGGGTGTAATTGATCGCATAAGATGGTGAATATAGCCATAACATTAAATGAGGTAAATGATGTATACAAATTATATTATGTTAAATCACTTATTGTTTACCACCCTAGCATATAGATTGCACCACATAGTTAACCAACAAATTTGTTTTTCAAATAAGTTCTGTGTTAGAATTAAAGCTGTCACATTAGTATACATAGCCAAAAGGTAATTATAAAAATAAATGTATACATTTCTCATTCTTTCGATAAAAGTACACAAAAGAATAATGTGCTGTTTCAATTTTAAACGATGTTACATCAATGCCGATTGTTCTGAAAATTAATAGCATTTTTATCAATTGTGATTTTATACGAAATAAAACGGATGACGAACTGTCAATTATATCTTAAAGAATACAAAAAACGGCCGTTTAATTCAAATCATTTACGAAATTTTACTACAGTTTTCATTCATTTCCTAAAACAGTACGATATTTTAATAAACATTCAGCGGATATTTATATTGAGGTGGTATCGTTTCAAAATTACAATATTACATTCTGGAACAATTAAAAGAATTGATAATCAGAATTGAATAGACAAACTAAGTAAATAGTGCAAACATTTTTACGAAGTTGAGGAGAAATGCTATGCGAGAAAATTATAATTATTTTTTTATTTATCGGCATTGTGCAAAACTTATATAACAACGTGTTACGCAATGTATGTCCAAGAAAGAAAACGTTTATAATTACCTCATAATAAACTAGAGAATTCCAACTGGATACATCACTGTTGTATCTTTAGTCTTTGACAATTTCGTTCTGGAAATTAAATCCACAAATGATTGACAACTTTAAAATTATCAAGATTGTCACTAATTTCTATTTAAAACTAACGCTATTCACAGTCTAGTTAACATCGGAACAACGCGCGAAATGTAACTCCTCTCTCACCATTCCTACAGGTGATATTTGTTATTGGAACATTCTTTGATAACCCCTCGAATCAGCTAGATAGTATTGCGGCAAATACTCTCCCGTGGATCGACGTTTTCAGTGGCTCAAAAAGGCTTTGACAACATTATATCGAATCCATATCATTCAATATGTAGTATTTAATAATTGCCTTTAAACATTATAAGCTTTGGTTAAAACTCTCCGTTGTCATGTTTACAGACTACATGGAACAATTGCGGAACGTCCTTAACTTGTAAATAAGTTACGTTAAAACTGTTTGTGGAACAAATTCAAAGAACTGTTTCGGAATATCCTGTTGTTGAAGCTGTAGACACCGAAAGGAGAGAAGTCATAAAATAAAAAGAAATGTGTGCAAATGGTTACAGAAATTACTTTTATTTTTGTGCTTCAACAAGTATATATCCTAGATGGTTCCTAGGTAGAAAGTGCTTAGGAAACACTTAGTTAGCGTTTAATACTATTTTATAAGAGTATACCTAGATTCATAAAGTGTTTTGACTGTATGGCCTGTTCGTGTAGTTTTCATTGCATTATTCAACTATAAAGGATTGTCCTAAAGTCTACAGACTTGCACTTGAAACAAATATTTGAAATGTTTATTCATCGGGGATTAGTTCAAGAGTATTTTTAAGGTAAAGAATTAAAAACATAAAACACGAATATATCATTGTGACATAAGCATGGTTTTTGTAAAATATTATGAACCATCTATCTTTATGTCTACCTATTATTTGGCGATCGTATCTTACATTTTTACGATTAAGTGCATCAATTGGTTTCAAGTGGCAAGACAAATATAACCAGCACGTTCTCTATACGTAGCGTGTTGAAAAAGCTATTTAAAGCATATACTGATATATTTTCTACTAGACATACCTATTTATATAATTGTCACGTAACTGACATCAATCGGCCAAAGAGTAGGGCTGGTAAGTTCATACAGCGTCTGATATGCAAACTGTCGGTACTTTTCTGAGCATTTGCTTTTATGTTACATTGCTTAAGCGCCTAACTCGCACGTTTTCTCACGCAAACTCATACAAATGCTTTAAATAGTAATTGCTATGACACGTATGTTTAAGTTGTAAAATGATAAAGCCAAAAAGGGATAAACATTTTGCCATTCTATAATTAGTTTGCATTTGTTGAATAGAGAATTTAAGACAAATAAATATATGCTATAGAATATCTTGCGAGCTGTCTCAGCTAAATCGAAATGATTACAGTAAACGGAATTACGTTATTTCTCCAGGGTATACACACAACTCATCAGTTATGTAAACAAGCCTGAAACAAGCCTGAAAATGACGATTTCTTTCTCATATGTTATTAAATAGTTGATTTCAAATTGGCCCAATTATTTGTCCAAGGTTAGCTGTATTTGATGAACCCTTTGGACTCAGGCAAATAGTGCTGACGAAGGACAAATAACTCGGCAAATATGAAATCATCTAATTATAAAGTATCTCATTAATTAACTAGTACGTATTGTACGACATTTTGGTAAAAAAAACATTCTAATAACTTACATTAAGTTTATATTGAAGCTAATTTATCCATTTTTTTATTTATCATGTCTACTATTCTAGACGTGACTTTGCTGGTTTTGACAAATTTATGAAATAAGCACTGTACAGCCTAAAGAAGCATGTCCTTTCGTCTTTATTTCGTAAATCGTTGGCCAAAAGTTTAAAAAATTTACCTTTCGTCGGCCATCTAGTTAGTTTTTAAAAAGATAATTGTTGTAAAGCCCATAAACAGGTTAAATTCAACTCTAAACTCAAACCGTAAAAAGTGGTTGAATTATTAAATGGGCTAGTAATTACAAATATGTTTGAAACAAGGCACACAATTTTTAAAATAGTCGGTATCACGGAAACAAAATGGCCGCCTTTTAAATTAATTTCCAGCATAATTCCCATATTGGAGCAAGTTTCGACAGCCAATAAAAATGTTCCTTTGGCCTAATCCTGTATTTGGCGAGTTTTGCAGCCAATCAAAACGGCGAAAACGAATATTGGCCGACTTTGGTCGATATTGGGCGAGGTTTGGCATATATTGTCGTCATTTGTCTAATATTAGAACTACGATTGTCGCCGTATCCCGCCAAATACGTAATAGTTGATCAATAATTATATATTATATGATAATTTTCACTAGCCTTTACATGACAAAACTGTGTTTTGCTTGCACCAATGAGAATGCTTCATAACGCTACACATAGGAGGCAACAAACGAAAAGACATGTCTTGCAGATTACAGAGCTATACCACTGACATATATCGTATTTAAACTGTTTGAAGACGCTATACTGCAGCATTCGAAAAATGCGATTTTCAAAAATAATGGAACACAGCAAAGTGGATGATACCCTTTTCGATCATTTTTTACTACTGAATGCCGGTGTTATGGGCACAGTTGAGAAGATTGAACAATTAATACTTAGCTAAGCTAGTGTTTAACTCTAAGACTTAGTATCAAATGTACTTAATGAGATTGCGCACTCATCAATATGATCACTCGCAAGATATATGTCAGCGTTTGGGTCGTTTGTATCTGTAACACATTAATCGTAAAAGGTCGAACTATATGGACAAATATAAACTGAAATAACACAAATCAACAAAGTCAGAGTCCTATGGGTTTTATAAGGCCCCAAGTTATATTTGTTTTCAAATGTACTACACTATTCTAAGCAAGTTTTACTAATATGTGTGTTTGTTTTCACTGGCATATGTAATGAAACCATGTACGACTTTCTATAAAGATTGCACATCTTATTTTGAGAACTTTTAGTGATTGCGTTCATATTAAAATGTATTGTCAATGTATATACTATTTATATAACATTTAATCAACTCATTGTTCATTCACCCTGATTGTTTTCTAATGTCCTAATCCAGCTACTCATTTGCATAATTACGCGGATCGTTATTTGAGATTCTAGTTACATTTCTGAAAACCGCTGAACAAACGAATGTAGTTTTTAGCCTATTATATAATAAGTATCGAAGGGTTGATTTAAAGGCGGAACAAATGCAGTCCATACTTTTATTTGCACTGCAATGCACCTTTTGTTACAATATTTGAAATCAACGTTTACGGTATCATTCACCTTTTCATCGTTAACCTTTTGATATAATACAGGTATATTTCAGAAAAACATGTTTTAGAATGTCATTCGGAATGCTTATTTGATTGATATTGAGTGGAACAGTTTACAATATAATCATATTTATTGCTATGTACCTAAGACTTATATATGTTGTCATATGATGGCACGAACACAGGGGAATAACAGAGCGATGATTGTACGGATTCATAACGCTAAGTGGTTAAATATTTTACTTAGACAATAATATTTGTAAATATAAATTATGTATTATTAAATTAGTATAGATAATTGTATAAGGAAATATAGTGATACTTGGAAAAATGAAATTTAATTTTATTTTGTCTCGTCTATTTTAGATGCAATAATTAAGGTTGTCATTACATTAGTACACACATTTGGTGAGATAAGAGTGCACCGGTGTAATGATTATTACACAACATAATCTAATGATCAAATTTAACTTCGAAGTTGTAGATAGACGTATGGGTAGGTGTAAACATTTGATAACTACTAGATTCACTGAAAAATAGTTTAGCTTTGTACATAAAAGCCTATAATACCTGTAAACAATATAACTTTTATTTTTGCTAAATTTTGTGACTAAAAGGAATTAAAAGAGCATTTTGACAGTTTTTTTAATGATTCGATAATTGTGTTGCTAATAGATTGTCAAAGCTTTATTTTTCATAAAATTTATATCTTCTGATTAAAAGAACTTGAAAGAGCATTCTGATATGTGTTTCGAGAATTGTGATGTGAATAATTGCCAATTGGTATCTCGCCCGGGTTGTTAACTTCAAACGTGATCAATCGCTGTTTGAGATATGCCTACTTGGTCGTTGCTTGAGTTTATTTCTTGAATTTATAAATGCTTAAAAGGCATGGCTTCAAAACAATATATTTCACTTCTCGCATGTAATTGTATTTTTCTGTAACATTGTATTTAACTTACTCAAATATGAAACCTATGTTGCAATCATTATTTAGATATTAACATAAACAGTTAAATAAGTCGGATTACGTTTTACAAAAAACTCTGATAAATATATGATGTATTGGTTCTCCTACAGGCGACATATAAAACACATGTGACTGAAGAAATGATCGAAGGCTTACTTTGATACTGTTAATGAACATATATATAACTTAAAATAATATATATGTAGGCTGTATTTTATTTTAGTTTTTATCATAATGACTACATTGTTTGAACTTGCTGAATAAAGCAGAGCTAATTTCATAAACTTCAATAACAAGTACCTAAAGTTCAATGACATTTTCCATAGCAAAACAAAAAGAGTAATTCGTGAATCACTGACAGGTCCAAGGCAGTACTACCATCATTCATTGGTACATATATTTTGATGCGTGAGTGGTCGGCGATGTTTGTTTGGTGTTGTGTATTTGGTGTTTATACGTTTGGTCTGGTTCATTGACGTCTTAGCCCTTTACTTGTGACTCTAAACAGGGTTGATGATTTAAACAGTTTCGACTTTTTTACACTTACACACACGTTTATATACCGGGATTGTCCCGGTAGTTTTTATTTTATTATTGTTGCCTACTCATTTCTTATCACCATTAGGTTTCAATATATTATTCATGAAAAACAAGATATATGTAGGATACTCGTAAACAAATAAACAAGCCAAAAGCTACAGTCATCTTCTTTAAAATACTTGTAAAATAAATCTCATCAAGATGCAAGCACTGCTTTGTCGAGACACATGTTTCACTGCATAACAAAACAAAGGGACACTCTTACTAAATCGACAACCTGTCGACTATACGGACTCGCAACAAATTGAAACTAAACTTTAATGACTACATTAAGCGCTGTTTTGGAATCGATCACCATTAAAAAGTTGCTAACATGTCAAACCGTTATTTAGCACAACAAGTGGAACTTGTTAGTGGTGTTTTTTTAAGCTTGTCTTGTTGCGCTAAGGATTTCCCACGACATCTGGAACAGTTGAACTATTTGGTCGCAATATTGTCCACTTGTCCAGGTGTATGGAGGAAAATAGAAAAGATAACTTTAAAATTCTGCTTGTCGTGATCTTTGTTCGCGATTGGGCGAAATAAAAGATCTGAACCTCAAATTATGGAGAAAATAATAAAGAAAACGTTCGATTTCAAGTTCTTGTGTACCTTCTTAGTCGACAAGGCAATTACTGAAACATGATTCCGTACGATCGCTGGTAATCTTGAACGTGCAGTTTTTGCTCGCATGTGAACTGGAGATAAAAGAGCTTTCCCTGCGTCAAGAAGCAGACCAATATCCGGCTTTGGTCTACCCTATCAACCGCTGGTAACAGAATACTTGCATTGACACTTGTATAAAACTGAGCTTGGATGCAAAGCAAACGCTGTATCATGTATGGTATCTTTTATTGATAAAAGAAAAAGCAGCTATTTAATTGAATTCGTAAATCTGCTTTAAAAAAAGGTGCTAGTAAAGATAGATATTTAAGAAATATAGGATCTGCAACGAATCGTCATATAACACACAATTGTATTCAACGCGTTCAAGAAACATGCATGTAAGGCGAGCTTACTAACATATTTCCTTGTTTAGTTGAAAGCAATTGTGTATCATATGGTGACGATTGTCAAATTATTTTTTATCAAATACGTTTTCCGGTAATAATAGGAAAAAATACCTACCAGTTTCACTTGCTCTAGTGATGAGCCGAATATCACAAAACTAAGCCATTTTCAGCTCTTCGTGCTTGCAGAGAAGTTGTACCCGGAATACTTGGAAACCACATATACCTGCGATCGTTTGAATTATATCCATAAGTCAAATGCATATTTAGATGAAATCCGGTAAAAATCAAAACAAAAACACAATGTTTTACTTTAAAATAGTGCTGTCATAATTTGTTATATGTTCATGACGTCATTTCTTGTTCAAACACACTAAAACCCGAGCGTCTTAAAGAGAGCTTTCCACGAAATCAGGACAAAATACCACGCTTTCCTCCTACGTTTAGATGGAAGATGTTATACTGTATTCAATTAAATCTTGATCATAAATACAAGATGATTAATAAACGTACGACTTTCTAAAAAAATGGTTTTAGGTTATTCAAATTGTTTTTTGTCAAATTGTCTTTAGACACATCTAATAGATAGCAAAAAGGTAATTCGAAATGCACCCTTCTTAGTCTGAATGTTTTTATGTTCTTATTGTGTCGTTAAATGTACACAAATTCAATCATATGCTTTTTAATAAGAATTGCTTTAAAAACGAAAACCATTAGCATTTTATTCTCTTCAATAAAACTAAAAGTGTCAAACATAAAACGGTCGAGAGATATTTATAGAATAATTTAATGCCTTTTTCTATGAAACGTTATTAGAACAATAAATTTATCATGAATATTAAACGGACGTTTATTTATTATGGGATGGTCACACCATAACGTTCTTTTCAGCGTCCTATGACAATTTATCGTCGGTGATAGCTGGTATAACGCCAGTAGAGCGTTAATTTAATTGAACGCTGTTGAACGCTGATAATATTCGGTGATCGTCGGATAACTTTAAACGCTAGAGAATGCTGGAGAACGTTCGAGGGAACGTTGTAATAACGTTTCAGCATGTCAGAGGCAGATTGACGAAGCAGCACATCCTTAGATTATTACCTCATGTAATTTTGGAATCACTTAACAGAGTATAACTTACCCATCATTAACGTGTAAAATATATGTCCGGGAACACACAACTCAGACATTTTAGTTTGGTTTTGCTTTTTGTGTTTAGCTCTTGATTTTAAAGATGCACTCCTACTCCCGAACAAGATTTACCACACTAAAATCATTTGTTTAAATACACCAAAACGGATGAATACATGTCAAAAGCAATGATATTTATAAAGGATACCGAGTTTAATTTGAAAGATAGGTGAAGAAAACACGGTATTTCTACCTTATGAAACGATAGCAGATCGCAGTAAATCGTTTAGCATTTACCAATCATTTAATATTTTAACGTTTTCTGCTTTTTAATATACGTTTACGATCTTTTTATCAGTAATTAATATTGTCCATAAATAAATTATTATGTAGGAAGTAAAAGGTTTATCACCCAAAATGTATGTTTGTTATACATGTGTATGTATTGATTTTGAAGAAGACTGTCACTTTAAAAGAAATTTAACGTAACATTACCAGTCTTGCCATCATTAAAAGCCAAAAAAAGCTTGTTCGTAAATAATGATTTTGATAAAAACTTGTAATATGTCTACAATACTCATAAACTCCTTCAAATGATACCAAAACAATATGGGGTCACCAGATCCAAATTTCACATATTCGACCATTGGATGAATTAAAAATATTTTACACAAAATATGTAGAGGAGAAAGTCAAAGATTAAAATCGACCGAAATTAAACTAGAGAGCCCCATCTGTATTTCCATTCTGTCATTCGTTATATCTTTAATATATGCACAATAACGGTTACTTCTCAGTAAAATTAATTCCAAAAAAGGAATAAAAAATCAAAATTATCAAGGGTCTCACATTGAAAGGTTATAATTGATGCCATTCACATACTAGTTATTTTTAGAACAACGCGCGAAATGCAACTCATGTATCACAATCAAACAAGTGATATTTGGTTTTGTAGAAACACTTTATATACTCCGTTATCAGCTAAACGGCAAAGCTGCATGGAATTTCCTGCGTTTAAAGTGGCATACAAAAGCTAAAGAATTGTAATCGAGACTGTAATCAGTAAATAAATAATCAAAAAGCGCATTTAACGATTATCAAATTCAAGATATATATTTATTGAATTCAAATTCCTTGATTCCAAGGTACGAATTGCTTAAGAAATAGTTTTTAAGCGTTCAAAACCTTTTAAAATATAGCATAATGAGTTTTAAAACGTTCAAAGGATATAGCTGTGTTCTAGTAAAACAAATATCATGTACTATGTACTGAATTGGTAAATAATCTATACTTTACGAGGGTTTCTCAGATAAAACATTTAAAACTTTAATCATTTACCGATCATTGTAGCCAAAACATGGTATTGGTACAATATTCAAACCTCCTTCCAATACGAAGACATTACGCCTGTTCCGTTTTCGAATAGGTTCTAATCACCGACGTCGTGACCAATTGAACGTTACTATAGCTGTCGATGTATTTCGTACTTGAGGCTTCTGATCCTATATAAGGTAAAGCTGTGCATACTATAATATCGGAATGTTTTATGTTACACCATTGCAAAGTACAATTATATGGATGACCCGAATGAAACATCAAAACAGAACACTCGGCGGAAAGTAGTCTGGCTGTATAATTTAAGTTAATTATTAAACAAAACGCCTGAATTGATATTTAAGAGACAAAAACATCATGTTTTTCTAGCTTATGATTTTGTACTGTTTTCAAGATATCAACTTATTCCTTGTTTTATATAAGTGTCTACTTGTCTCAATATTTTACTGCAACGTTAAAAGCATAACTAGCCTATTATTCACTCGACTTTATTGCTACTTAATTTCATCTGGTGCTTTTGTTGCGGACATGTGCTAGATCATGCAAACAGTTTGATTACTGCTTTAACTATCTCAACACTTACTACCAGTAATAAAACAAATAGTTTTTTCATAGTTACGTTTTAAGAGGGTATATTATATAACAACGAGGAGAATGCATAACGACAACACAATGGTATAAGAAGAGCACTTAAGAAGTTCGGTTTTCTATTGCCTTAATTCAAAATGCGTTGTTCATCAATATACATGTGTTGTGTACTTCTAGGCCAGATAGATTATTGATTTTATGTTTGAACATTTATATATGATATATGAATGCACCCAGGTGTATTTAAGTTTTAAAGGTTAGCGTAAGAGAATGATACATTATTTTTTTGTAATATTCTGTATAATATTAGTTGTAGAGGCCCTTTTTAAGAAAGAGGAAAGTCATGACAGTTCAAACAAACGTTTATGTCAGTAGGAAAGATAAGGCAAATATATGGCTTTGTTAAGTCAGTACTTGATAATATGTATTATGCATTATATGGTCATCCACTCATAATCTCAGAACGACATTTTTAATAAATAATTAAACGCAAAACGGCGATGTTTATCTGGAAGCAGTTGACATTGACAGTTTAGGTATGCCAGAAAATGCATCTTTCACAAGCATGCCAAGCTAATAGACATTTTTTAACCTCCAACCCTCTGCGATCCTCAATAGAAATCTGAAATCATGAATGTTTTATACCTAATGCTCTGATTTAAAGGAGAATGTATACGACGTCATGCTTGGTTCCTTTTTCGTTTGCAGAAGTATAATGTTAAATATAAGTGTCAGATTTGATGACGATTTCTCTCTGGACAACTGCATCTCGATAGACAGTATATAAATATTGCATATTGCAATAAAGTCATGCAATATTTGTTCTATTATACCGAACACAGTTACATTTATATACATATATAAAGATTTTTTTACCATTACACAACGTTCAAGTTTAATAAATTTATTCTGTAATTATTGTTTGTTTACATTAGCTGTCATTTTGTTGCAAATGTCGCTTAGAAACAATACAAATACCGGATTTCCTCAAAAATACAACATATTTTAATAAGCGCTTACCACCTCAGACTTGGGAAACCAAAACAATGCCTATTTTAAGACACGCGTGCTATGTGACAGTAATAATGTCAACCGGTCAAAATGGTACTGTCAGTGTGCCAGTAAGAAATTGCCCATGATAGGTATATGAGAAATTTACATGGGCAGGTCACGTGAGGTATAATAATAATAATTATTAACAACTACATATACGTACGACAAGGAACGATACGAAACGAAATACTCCTTCTGAAATATTGAACAATAAGCATATTGTCAAACAATATTAACGTTCTATTTTTATCGAAATTGCAGTCGGATCTGGCTTTGTGTTTTTCGTGTTGGGTTTAGTTATATACTTTTTGTATTTCGATTATACCAAATGTATATTATCACGAAGTATTTCCAGATGTCTTAGCGACTTACACATAGCAAGTTTTAACTGTACCTGTGTTTTTTCTAAAATAAAGCATACGCGTGTGCGGACGTTTCTGTATGGGTAATACAAAATGCCTGAGTCTGTTTAAAACAGTATAACAGCCTACTCGTATATATTTTCGAAGTCACTCTCGTAAAACAATTCATTAGGTTAAAGAATATCGTGATTGCGCATTACATTGACACATTGATCCATTGCAGAATTATTGATTAGTTCATAGATAATCATTCCAATCAAATTAAAGAAGCTGAACATAAGTGGTCTGCATGTTACAGTATTTAATGATATAGTTCAAACTAATTTTGATTTATGACCACAAAACATTATTTTATAATATGTACTATAGTTCCTGGCCTCTGTGTATCAAGTTTTACTTCAAAATAAAATATATGCAAGACGTACGTCTCGAAGAATGCATCACACACATATTCTTATACGCCTTAAGATAGGACAACAACAAATGACTGCTTATTACAAGAAAGTCATATTTGCAGTATTAATTAACAGTATTTTACTTCTCAAATAATGTAAATATATCTGCGTTTCAACTAGATACGAAATTCACCGAGATCATTTATTAAATGCGGTTTCACGCATTCAGTCTTTCGACACTTTATTAAAATCTTATAATTAGCCAACACGTAATCCGAAAAGCACCCTTAAAATATTGTAATGATTTCACGTTTTCATCCGGTCGTTAAGAGAACACACATCAATCATATGCTCTTTTAATTTCGAACAATATTACGTCAATGCCAAGCCTTACGGAAGTCGGGAGCAATTTCATTTCCAAGACATTGCATCAAGACGAACTGTCATTACTTCCTAAATGTGAATAAAAAAGCGGTCACAGAACTTAATAAATTTACGTATATTTTAAGACGATTATTATTAATTCCTAGAAAAGACACAACAAGAAACCTTAAAGTAATGCTTTTTCATCAGGAAATAGTCGATGGACTATCCACTCTTAAAAATACTGTTTAAGATATAACATACATAATTTTTTCCCATCTCATAAACATAGATCCAAACATTTAACTATGCTAGAAATTATTTTCTAGCACACTGGATAGGCATTTCCGGTGAATTCAGCTGTGCTAGAAAACTCAATCTGGCATCCCCCCATGCCAGATGAGTCACGCGCTGTGACGTAATACTTTTCATTTCTTTTATTTTACACTCTTTGTAACCATAATTATGAGATTTCAATAGATGAGTTCCATAAACATTAGCTTTACAAAAATAAGCCTTCGAAACAAAACAAAATAACCCTTAAAAGACGTGAAACTGAAGGAACTTCTTGACGTATTCAGTGAATAAAAATTAGTGCGCGTCATGAAGTCAGTAAACATCAACGCTCGCGATTTTTGGTGAAAATGCAAACATGCGCTTTTCTATGTATTTTTTTCACAAAAAATGTAATCTAAGGTGTGCTAGAAAAAACATCAATCATGCGTTTCCGTTCCGGATAAAAAATCCGAACCTCGGGCATGCTGCGTGGCCGATAACTCGGCAAGCCTCGTTACCTGGCAACGCAGGTGCCCTCGGGTCGGATATTTCTATCCGGAACGGAAACACATGACAGATATTATTAATCTTGATAATGGGCAAATATAAAGCAAGTACTCTTACGGAACTCCTTTTTTATAATTGTTGAAGACTGGCGTCTGTAGCATCATAGAAACCTTGTCTTGTGCCAATATATAGAATTCTTATTAATTATTTCTCGCTTCAAATGTCACCATAAAAACGCTTTCACGCACCTATCAAGAAATGATGCTTCACTCTCCTCAGAACTATTAAAAGACCGATTTGACTATTAACACAATCTGAATCACAGCGCGCATATCCATGACAAGCATGCATTGTCACATATCCACAGGTACTTGACACAAACTTTTTTTAATGTTCTATATGGGCTATATACTATAATAAGATATAAGGTCTCCAACGGAACAAAAACATCATGCTGAACAAACAAGAACACTGCTGCAAGAAACGACCAGATCACAGTTATTTCTTTGTGGTCGCCATTTGAAAGCATCAATCCAAGCGTTAAACCTTTTTTATTTCATTTAAATCACTCATATAGCAAAGAAATGAGAAAAAGTTTCAAAAATTGCTATTATTTTCAATTCATGTCGTTTTCGACGTCCATTCTGTTCATGTATACAAACACGATTTCTGGTCGATTCCTACGAAATAAACAAAAAACGGCTAGAATTTCCACGTACGTTCCATAAAAAAACTATTTTCCTTTCGATCTGCGAAGTCTCAACTGAACGAAAGCCCTCTACATACGTAATTCTTTTGAAAATATCGGTTGTGGAAGCGCAGACCTCAAGTAAAGTTCGCCATTTTGATTTTGAAGTGACAGAAGAATGAAGCGAAAAGATAGTGTTACACGATTGGTCAATATTAAAACAGGTGAAATGCGAACAATTCCGATTCATACCTTGACCAATCAAATCCTAGTATAATATTCAGTGCGGAACAGTATATACATGCGCTAAACATGGCGATAAAGAACTGTCACAAGCTAGATCCTTGTGTACTTTTTCAAAAGAATTAGAAAGTAGAGGGCTTTTGTTTAGTTGTGACTTCGCAGATCGATAGGAATAGAGTTTTTTTATGGAACGTACGTGGAAATTCTAGCCGTTTTTTGTTTATTTCGTCGACCAGAAATCGTGTTTGTATACATGAATAGAATGGACGTCGAAAACGACATGGATTGAAAATAATGTCATTTTGTGAAACTTTTTCTCATTTCTTTGCTATTTGAGGGATTTTAATGAAATAAAAAGCGTTAACGCTTGGATTGATGCTTTCAAATGGCTACCACAAAGAGATAACCGTGATCTGGTCGTTTCTTGCAGCAGTGTTCTTGTTTGTTCTGCATAATGCTTTTGTTCCATTGGGGGCCTTATATCTTAATAAACATATATATAGGCCGATTATTTATTTTGTGACTTGCGCCTGTGCACATATCCATACGCATATTTTTTCACTAGCATCTACCATAGCCACTCGTCTAATGTCGATTAATCCCAACCCTCGCGCAGGATGTTTTGCGGAAACTCGGTTAACCTATTTTACACTCTCGGCCATGGAAGATACTTATAATCCTTATTTAAAGTCGGGTATACGATAATAGTTGTTTTCTAAATGAGTTATTTACAGACATAAATAACATCACAGCATGGGAAAAGTATTTAACAAAACAACAGTTTATATTCATGCAGACTTTTACAAAAATTTAGATGAATTAAAGCACTGTTTACATGAACTATAATTTCCCGGCTGTACCGCCAGTCGAAACGCGCACGGTTCTACTTGTTGACATACCATTGTATAATGGTAAGTTTTTTCAAGAATATAAAGTTACGATAATGACAAAGGATAAAGACACCTTTTAATTCTCAATTTGTTCTTTTTCTGATGAAACAATTGTAATTATTTCAAAATATCAAAAGACAATTCGGGGTATGTTCAGTGTCGCAGAAGTAGAGAATAAATAATTATAAACGACATCAGACTAACAAAACAGATAATGTATATATATATGCGCACAGTTGATATTAAATGGTGTCATCTTCGTTGTAGTAGTCAGAATATTGCAGCATTGTTAACAAACAGTGAAATCCGCTCGGACTCTGAAAGTATGATAATCCAACATAAAATGATTCGATTCCAACAGATTGAGTATCTTTCCCGGTAGTGTTAGGTTTTTTGCAGAATTGAATATCCGAGATTTAGAACACAGCGTTAAATATTCAATTGAATGTTTTCCAAAGCGCAATATAGTTGGTTGTTCAGTCAAAGATAGTGTTTGGATAGCACGGCTGGCTATCACATATCATTTAGAACTGATAATATTTAATGTGCACGGTACTTAGTTGAGCGCAAGGTGGACACACTCTCTTGAACAATTTGAACATGTTTAACCCGAAATAACATCACAAGCGTTTGCTAGTGATTCACATTTTCATTGACAAGGCACAATAATTGTTTCAGTGTTACTTATTTAATTGAAAGGGTAGTAATATGCATGGTGAACATTCGTATAACTATGTATGGTTCATCTTTATCTCTAACAAATTGAGTGTCAATAATTAACGTTTGCTCACAACCGCGACGTTCAGGAGACCAGAAGGTTCAAAATGTACAAACTACTAATTCCAATATAATTCCACCTCACTTGTTCTCCTCAACAATCCTTTTCGTATATATTAAACAGAGTTATTTTGTGATCTATACTTATTAAGTCTTGTCTGAGCATGTTTCTGTAGCTTTTTGCATATATATTGTACTTTGGTTTACGAATCTGGTCAATATAATGATGGAGTATGGTTTCATAAGCTAGTATGGAAGACGTTATATAAAAGAAACCGTTTTACGAAATCAAATAGACTTTAAACGACGCATTATACCATACATAAATCTGAAGCAATTTCATAATGCGTCATTTAGTTTTTTGTGATGTTATAAAGAAATGCGTCACCATTGCCCACGCATAATATTGTGGTTGTTATAAGAGATTTTTTTTATATTTATGACGGGCATTAGTCGCGCCTACGTTATTACCAAACACATAACACAAAGGCATGGATAACATTAACAAATATAACTGTTTATTATTATTACCGTTCATTATTTGAATGGCGTAGATATCATTTCTTAAATGTTTTATAAAAACTAAATAAGATACCGATACATTTCGAGTCTTTTTATTTATTAAATTGTATCCTTTCTAGTAGACCATTCAGACATGATTACTGCAAATAATAATCTCTGACATAAAAGTGTTCGGTCACAATGTAATAAAAAAAACGCCAAGACGACAAACGAAGATTCATTACGTTATAAAAATATGTTCCACACGAAGGTAGATTTTTTATGTAAATGATAAAAACATCGGTGGCTCATCGAGACATATTTTATTATTTTCATGTAGTATGTCTTGTTATCTATATGAAAAGCATTTATTTTTTATGTTATCCACGGAAATGACAAACATATTCTTATCAGCACCAGCTCACCTTACAAGTTGATGAACATCTGGTGTATTATTGTGTTACTATTTAATTAATATCACTTTTCTGTGTCATACTATTCACAGCACATGCTAAATTTCAATACTGAAAGTTAGAATATAACCCCGTTTCAAGCAATTTTGTATTTAGAGACATGATGCATAACATGTAACAGTTGCAGCATGACCAATACTTTATATGGCATATATAATTGTCGCGTTTTGTTTATTGTTTGACTACGAGCAACACAAGAGCGTGGGTATTTACTTCGCAGCGCTCGTGGTTATTTCAAATCCTATTTTTCAAGGTCATAAAATAGTACTTGCCTATTTGGTATTCATCAACACATGTCTTTCGTTCATGATTCCTGCACATTTTTTTCGTTTTTGTTAAAATCAATAACGATTGTTATATAATATATAAACGTCTTTGGCGTTTACCCAGTGCCAATAAACCGGGTTCATGTTTGAACTTTTTGCTACTGAGCTACGCTGTGATACTTATTAATGCTTACGTCTTTATTGAATATGTGAAGACACCTTAATATCAGTTTACCGATTCCAAAACTAAATTAATTGGCTAGATTTAGAACTTCTAATCATAAACTCCATATTGAAATTAGTCGATATTTTAAGTTTTGATAGTGATGATCGCTTTATTAATTGTTCAATGGACATAGACTTACTTAATATTGAAGATAATTATCGTGCATTTTTATGTTTTCAAGATTTTATTACATCCGCGAAAATTATTTGTTTTCTTGGTATCGTGGAAGTCGGGACATTGTTCATTTCTATAATCTAATGACATCGGAATAAATGTAACCCATCTTAAGTCCCTTGCTCTTTATGTTCATCAACTCATGTAAGCTATCGACAACACATGTTATGTTTAATTTGCATTGTAAAAATGTATAATGGGCTGGCGGCCTTTTTTTAATGAAATTTCGTCCGTTCGTTCGTTAAAGTTTTGATACCGGAAATTGTATTTGACAAAGAGGATATAAGCAGATTAGGATTTCACGAGGCGCAAACTGATCCTGAAACATATAAATGTCCTCAGAGTTGGTAAAATACTATAGCCAATCAAGAAAATAAATATTTGAAATTTGCTCTTAATTTTTTTTTTTTTTTTTTATTTACATAACATTTGAAACTGCTGTTCATTGTATTGCTAACAACTCCGCTGTAGTGTGTATTTCTTTATATGTATATAAAGTTGATAAATAACAAAAAATGGTACTTGAACTCCAGAACGTGGAAAATGATGGTAATTAATTGAAATAGTGATTCGACGAGGACGGGCGAAACACTGCAACACATTAACTAGCTTGTAAAACATGAATTCTCATGTATAATAATATACATAATTAAATTGAATTACTTTTACAGCATTCTCTACCTTTGTTCTGTTTTATGTAGGTATTGACAACTTTGAACTTAACGCAAATAGAACAAAAAGCAATGTTTTTCTTTGTTAAACAATGAAAACTACAGGGACAGGCCCGGTAGTTATAACTTTAACAGCGATCCTGTTTAGAATAGGAATGCAAACGAGATGCAAAATTACTCAAATATTCAAAGATTTAATTACCAAAATAAATATTTGCGAAGTTGTTGCAAACTTTCAAAAGTAATAGCCAGGACCGTTTACCAATCTATGTAGTACGTAGTACCCGGCTGCTCCCTCAAGCGACGGATCCATTTTTTTTCTAAATAGCCTCTGAATTTTCACATTTTCAGAAAAAATCGCCAAGAAGCGAATATTTGAACAAACACAATATTAAATCGAACGCTGTGTGCTTATGCAAATTTGATTTGACTAATTATTTCTAAATAACGTCCGTACTGATATGCTCATTCAATTCTCTTTTTTTCTGATAAAACGATTTTCTAAATTATTGCTTTCTGATATTTTCGATATATTCTGATTTTCTTTCTCATTATACCTCCCATTCTTATGGTGGGATTTTCTTTTCGATAGAGACTGAGAAGGTGTCAATATTTAAGTAATTAACTGATCAAGTAGTTGTATCACAGATAATCGCACTTGATAGAAGAACTTTTTACGTAGGTGTTATGTAGGAGTTATTGGAAATTACGTTCCGAATAGCACAAGTATGAATTCTAAAGGAAAAAAAACGGTAATGAACGAAGAACGGCTTTGTTTTTTGTTTGTTTATGGATTCTATTTGTGTTTATTAAAACATTTATATGGCGATTTAGTTGATTTGAGTGGGATATATATACTTTTTTTTCTTTATGCATGAGGTCCCATGGCTCCTGTCAACATTAGAATTAAACCATGTAACAAACCCAATATGAAATTTCATACACTTTAGAACTTTCTCTGTGTTCATAACTCTAGTCTTCTGCCAAAAATGGATTGCATACTTCGCTTAACTATTCAACTTATCTTGAAAGCTTTTGTTATTCGACGTTTTACAAAGTTTACAACGGCTGCGCGCAGAGTCGGTTACTCTGAGGAGGGAAGAAGAGACAGCGGGCATGCAAACATTTAACTGGTTTGACGTTCTATACATTCAATATAATGCTTATGTAGCACAGTTTTAGCCCTGAATGTGTTGAGGTGACTATTGTAACAGGTATATATATATATATATATATATTTGGCACGTGAAAATCGGCTAAATCCCACGACGAAAACGCTTTCATCTACGCTGATGATAATTGTAAGCATAGCGAGAAATGAACAATATTACAAAACATCCCAAGCTAATTCAGACAGAAATCGTAACTTGTAGTCTCCGCTTGCCCAATCAACGTTCAATACATCATTTAAACCAAGCAATATAATCGTAGGAATTGTCTGAGAACCTTTGGTTTCCCCAAAACCCGTCAAAATGCTAACATCGTCAAGGGTATCAACATTGACCAGTCCCTTGATGATATTGACAGGAATCATAGCAAACCCGTGTCTTTTACATCACTGGCTGCTAATAAAAGATCAGAACATCCTCGTCTAGGGGACATCATCGTCAAAAAATGCCACGTACATGGCCTGCCGAAAACTAATTATAAACAACGCCAAGCTTAATGCGACCGGTCATGCTGACATCGATGAAGATCTTACCAGAGATTGTACCTCAGTCTTTTATGCATACAAAGTATTTTGAAGTTGAAGCACGTCTCTAATGGGTAGACCATCGACGGTAACGTTCTCTTGAGAAAGAACGACTCGATGCTCCGTCGCATCAACATCCCTGACTCGTTTAACCGGTGTGTCATGTCGTCCAAATGATATATTGAAGTGTACTTGCATCCTCATATACACCCACTGAACTATTGTACCGAGTTATTGGTACTCGATAAACATTCTTTGGTTTAATCTTTACTGAATATGAACAATGAACAATACTGACGAGTTACTCCTTTTTTACATTGTGTCATGTGTCTTTGGTGTTATTTTCTTCCTGAGATTTTCACCATTTTGATCTCATGCCGGAATTAAAGCAGAAACGTTTTTGTGCATGTAATCATGTACGTCTGTAAAGCCGTTCTCGTATTCTCATTGTAAAATAAACTGAATAGTATTTTAATCGCATAACTGGTACCATAACCTGAGTGTGTGTTTTTCCTAGATGCATGACTATAAATGACTAATACTCTAACGTTGAACCTACAAGAAGGAGTGTTACATCGGTCTGTTAAGTTGCGGTAAACCTCGTTTCTGTAAATTATAATATACTGGGGGTGGATACATATGTCTTAAACGACGCCCCTTGACAGATGCTTTTCTTCCAACATGTTTACCAAGGCAATGGAATATTTGGCTGGAAGTATAACGGCACTTTTGCAAGCGCTTTAAACATTCCTGTTTTGATGAAAATCAAATGGTTCAAGGTTCAGAAAATCAAAATACAATGATGATTTGAACGTATTGGAATTAAAAAGTCCTCCGACTGTTCGTAAATTATACATAAACAATCTTAGTTAGGATCAACAAACCGCATCGACTCAATATTTATATGAAAACCTATTTCGAACTGTTCCACTGTAACAATATTTTGACAAAAGGCTCGTGTTTATTGTTTTGAATTAAATCACACATCGGTCTGTTTCCAGTTTCATAATTTCTTCATTGTATCATAAGGAAATAAAGAATATTTTTTGTATAAACTATTCTTTGCACAATTTCAGTTGTTAATTCTTTAGTGTTCTTATAAATCAATAAAGTTATTTCTAGTTGGCACAGGAATTCTCATGTTATAATTACAAGCTAAATAAAAGAGTTAAATTAATATATTTAATCTCTAATTAAGTGGTGTGTTTGTTATTAATTTGCCAAATATAGCACAGCAAAGGATTATATCTTTGGCGTACTGATTAAATATGCCTACGCCCGTTTTCCGGTAAAACTGGGTTTGGAAATAACAACGAAAATAATGATTTCCTCAACACTCGGCTTAATACGCTTACAATATTTGCACAAGCTGTGAGAAGATTATAACATCGACATTGTGGTTTTTCTCGATGTGTAGATGCCTTCCTAGATTAAATTAATCTTAATATTATAAGCAATACCCATTTAATCAATAGAAAAGCTATAGTGGTGTTTTGCATTGAACATTTTGTTACATAAACGGAATGAACATACAAATATGCAACTAATAAACAACTAATTATCAAATAGAATTAGGCCGAATAACGAAAAACAAGTAACAAAAGTCCTTTTCCACAGTAAATATACATAACATTAGCATTATTAGACATATACAAATAGTTTATATCTAGCATACAGAACACACACTCATTTACACTAGGTTTATCAATAAATTCTTAAATTACTGCCTTGGAATTGTCCGCGAAACACGTGTTTAATTGAACACGACGGTACTTGGGGCTAAAACTAGCTTGTATGCCCTTATCGCACATTTGTCCAAACATTTATTAAAATTACAAAATCATAAACATAAACCTCATCAGTTCAAGCATAAACTTCATAACAATAACATGAAGTAAAACAACAACAACATATTAAATTGTTATGAAATTTATAGTACTCAACAACCGGATACAAATAGTATCTGCAACTGAATGAATCAAGCCGGAGCAACAGTGCTTTCTCTTGAAGGCAGGATGGAATTATACAATGAAAACCGCCTGCCATAGCGTATGTATCCATAAAGACCTATAATAAGTAAATTTGTAAAAGGAGGAAAACATACTAAAATATGATGTAGAATGAAATAAAAAAAATGCCCTCCATTATCTTTCGGGAGTTAAAACAAACTAATATTTTCATGATAATATTTATGCGAAAAGCTACAGAAACAAGCTCAGTAGCAACATGTTTAAACATAAACGCGGTTTAATTACACTTGATAAACGCCAAAGACATAGAACATAAAATCACAAACAAGAAACATGGAATAACAGTACTCAACTCCACAAACAGCACAGTGCATACATACTATATATAAAAAACTAGGTATGTTTATCACTGGATGTTTAAACCAGTTTATGTGCACAAACCACATAGGCCATTTTAGCTTTAATACCCAGCCAACCTCAAACAAATTCCTTCAGAAAAAACTAAAGTGTCATGATGTTAAACAATATGTATAGACATCGTGATGAAAAATCCCCATCAAAACTAGTTGCGGAACAGGGACATTTCTGAGGTTACATTCTACTATATTAAAATGCAAATAAAACAATATTTTTTTACAATAATTTTACATTTTATTTCTTTTCACCAATTTACTTATTGTCAATACATATTTCATGTACGATTTCAATTACAATTATACTGACTAGGTATATCAGTGCTTAATAAGTGTGATATTACTTCTTTAAATAGAATTAACAATCGTCTACAAACTGAGTTGTAGGGAAAAAAACATTCAGTGTCAGTTGACGCATACGTAAAGTGCATTCAACCTTATAACAAGAGTGATATATCTCAATATTCATTTTAATAACGGCACAACAAAATAACAGTACACAATGATTTTAAGGCTGAAATTTATGTCAAAAATAGTCAATTTAACTATCAAACAATACACTGAATGTCATTTCCCCACCCATAGATTTTACAATTGTGTTAGAAACAAATAGGTTATTAAAGCTAATATTTCCTTTCCATTATTAATGAAAAAGCGGCATTATAAACAAGAACCAAATGTATTAAATCATATTCCTGTCAATAGAATGTGAAAAGGGTTACATCACAGCAAATGGTAAGGTTACATTCCACTATGTTACACTATCATAGAGATATGTTTAATTGTATTACCATGGACATGTCACGTAATATTATTTGCTTACATTGAATGATACAACATAGATTTAAATAGTAGTAAAATGAACAAATTTCATTCTTCTTAATGTGGATATCATATAATTATGTTCAATGGGATGCAGCAGTATAAGACCAGTATAAGATTCAGACATAGATTTTAACTTTTCCAAAATATCAATCTTAAGCAAAAATACATCAGGGCAATAAGAACAAAAGAAAACCTAAACATGTATATGTAATTCACATATTTCCATATCACTCAGATATCGATGGCTTTAAACATTTCCCACGTCTTCGTCGTCTGCAATAGTCCCAGAATTACTGCAGCTGACACCTTTACATTCACCGCAGCCCATTGAGCACATCAACCCGTGCCTCCGACAAGTACAGCGTCTGGTGTCACAGTTTCCTTTGCAGCTACATCGAAAGATTTTCAGCAGTCTTTCTGGTGCCGCAGGTAAATCACATTTCACTGGAACAAATTTGTTGTCTTTTCGATACCAGCCCCATTCCAATGGTACACCTTCTTTGCCGATCCATACCTGAATCTGTGTGTAAGCTCTAAAACTGTGATATTTTGCAGCTGACTGTGTAGGAGGTAGACTTTGAACTTGTACAACTGAACAACCTGTATTTACTTTCTGCACAAATTTGTTATACCTAAGTTTATTCAAATTTTCATTGTGATTACCATTGAAGAGGCACGCTAACATGCGGTTTCCTGCTTCCTCTATTTCATATTTGTAACATTGTTCAAGGCTTTCCAGTACAGTGGCTGATCAAATGTAACTACTGGTGTTACACGCATTGATCTTGTCTGGTTAGCAACAAACTTAAGTGTATAATATATACAAGAGAGATCACTAGGATTCATGTCAATCATTGGCAGGAATAACACTTTAGATTGTCCAGGAAAAACACCAGTTTGTACACTCTGCATTACGCCTGACCACCCCGGTGTCCTTGGTCTCAATGGCCTTGCTATCTTCAACAAGAATTCTAATTCTGTATCACTTCTATCTGTATCAGGACATAATTCAGTCAGTGTCTTGAACACCATCATTTCCATAGCGTTGCTACTCTGTTTGTAGAAATGGATGTTTATTTTGCCTATTTTGATGAGGTCATCGCTTGTTGCACGTATTCTTGGAACTACACACACTTTATCATCTCTAGGGGTTACAGTTGCGACAATGCCCATGCCATGAAACGTATTATGACCATCTCGTGTTCCAGTATTGTGATCAACATTGTCACCAATGAACTGTACAAACTGATCGTCCTGTCTGTGTATGATATGCTCTTGGGAGATCGCAGCACTAGTTTCAAATCTCTGAATCTCTTGATATGATGAACAAAACCCTAGACTATTTAGAGTTTCAATCAAAAACCTTGAACCATACTGATGGTGCAACTGAACTCCCAAACCTAGGTGAAGAGGACAAATAGCACTTCTCGGCAAAGCAGCCTGAACAATAGCTTGTCCTAAAGATGTAATGAGCCTTTCGGAGTTCTTGTTATCAATCAACTGCTTCAAGAAGACCTGAAGACTGTCTGGTACAAATTTCCTATTGCCGTCAATTGACATTATGTGCGCTGATGAATGATACTCAGTTTTGTCACACTCCATAGATCTAATGTCGTTCATAATGAGTTTTGCTGCAGTTTTTATGATAGCATTTTTTTCGGACTCACTGTCACCATGTTCTCTTCTCTTGTAAAATTTAGGCAGTATAGAATGTGCTTCACTTTTATAAGTAACAACATTGGCTTTGCCATTTAGCTCAGTGATTATCACACTTCCGCCAAAATAATCAAGAATCTTTTTCTTTATATAAACACTGCTTTATGCATCTTCGCCACATAACAGTTCCAGTGAGGCGCTCTCACTGTAACAGACAATCGGATAGTAATATTAATATATTAAGGTCATATATAAATCAAGCCATGGTTAACTCAAAAGCATATGACACTATAGAAGATTTTTCCTTTCAATTCATTGTTAACAAATATTGCTTTCATTCTGAGAATGGTTTCAAAAGCTTCTTTACGTATAAAGAAGTAAGTTATTTACAGAATGAGCCATGAGCCTATATAGTTTACTTAATAGTGTTTATATTGCATTGGAGTATGAAGTATTTGTCTATTTCATAAATTTATATTGAAGGCTTATCAAGGCAACGATAGTAGGAAGATTTATTGAGATATGTTGTTACCTCATTGTCTGTTACTGTAAAATCATATATTGTTCATATTGGTTGTTGTCTGTCGTCTGCAGAGAATACATCGATATACACTGGTTTTTCATGTTAGCCCCACTTGCAAACACACAAACACTGCCACACTGCAATTAAAATAGCATGAACTGTCAAGTTCCAACAATGATATAAATATTATACATATAATACAATTTTCAGTACCTGTATTCCGTCCATGAACATTATAAAATATATGGAATTCAACTCTTTTAAAATGATTATGTACTTAAACGTATATAAAACACAACATTACACTCACTTACTTCATTTCATCAGTTAGCTGATTCATACATGTAGATCATCTGTTTATCATTGTAGGCAGGAAAACCATTTCCAAGCTTGGAACATTTTACTTTTCATGGGGCATCAAGATTACCTAAAATACAAATTCAAGAACTGTAAACATATTAATCACAGTAGACAATTTAATCTGTAGAAAAAAATACTGGTCTTACTAATTGATAAATTGCTTATTTATTCTTATAGAGAGAGGTAAATATCTAAATATTAATACATGTCTACTTGAAAACATCAAACAACACCAAAAATGTAAATCAAAGAAAAGTTTAGAAAAGAAAAGCAAATTTTGACATTTGTTGTATAATTCGCAATGGCCCGACTGCGCTTCCATAGTAAAAAAATCGGCGAAAACCAGTTTTTTTAAAATCACAATTTTCCGTCTAAAAATTGATCGATAGTTTCCAAATACACAGCTTACACACTTTTAACGTAAAAAATAAAGCAAATCATTTATTTAACCTACTCCAATAATCAATAAACAGCAAACTTGCCATTGCGTCGTCTGCTAGCCGTGTGCGTGCAAATGACTCAAAGTTTTGAAATGTAAATAACATCTTGCAGAGATATGTGTTATATGAACGAACTTTATTAGTCACGTTATACTTACAATGTCTTCTAGGGTCATAGAAATACCATTTCATCTTTAAAAAAGCCGAAAATAAGTTCGACCTTGGTGTTGTTTACACATGCACCGGCTAAACATTGCCGTGATAATCGCAAACGCGATGTATGGTGTAACGTTGCGGTCATTGTGTATTAATAAGATTAGGGGGACTTTGAACATTTACATTTCGAAAACGCAAACTGGGATTTTTGGGGATTTATTGTATATTGTTCAAAGAAGTTAAGGCCTACATGATGCACTATTAAAAGTTTCTGAAGGAATTTGTTTGACATCAAAATCTAATATGACTGGCCTAACACTCTTATTCATTCATTCATTCATGAAAATAAAATCATGTTTTATGGTTAAAGCTGCACTCTCACGTTTTGACAACTTTTTTTTAATTTTTTGTCCTGGAAAGAATAGATTTTTGCAAAAAAAACATAGAAACCAGTTACATAAGACTGTTGACAAAAATCAGATCGCAGATTTTTATATTTAAGTACAAAAAATAATGTTTTATGCATTTTTCTTAAACCGTTAGTAACGGTTTAATCCATAAAATATTAATTTTCGATCGGAAATATGAAAAATCCACGATCTGATTTTTTGTCAGCAATCTTATATCATTGGTTTGCAGATATGTACGCAAAAATTTGCACTTTCCAAGACGAAAAATAAAAAAAGTTGTTAAAATGGTCAATCTGTGAGAGTGCAGCATTAAACCGTTACTAAAGAACAATGCATAAAACATCAATTTTGGGACGGAAAAATGTAAAGCTGCGATCTGATCTTTTGTCAGCAGTCTTTTATCACTAGTCTGCAGATATTTACGCAAAAAAAAATGCTCGTTCCAAGACAAAAAATAAAAATGTTGTCAAAACGTTAAATCTGTGAGAGTGTAGCTTTAAACGGACGTTTATTTATTATGGGCCCGTCACACCATACCGTTCTTGTCAGCGTCCTATAACATAACTTAGCCTAGGAAATGTATCGTTCTGTTAGCTGGTATAGCGCCAGAAAAGCGTTGTGTGAACGCTGGTGAACGCTGATAATATTAAACGCTGGAGAATGCTGATTAATGCTCGTGGGAACGTTCGCATAAAGAGGCACGCGTTTGGCTATTGTTAGTCAGTTGTACCTTAACGTGTCTTGGTTGTTATTTGTCGTTCAAAATATTTGCTTTACAGTGAACGACTCATTGGCGACCAGTCAACGATCACTGAACGAATCCCACTCACGCAGCGTGTAACTAATGTCAAACGGACATCATATCTTATCCTATGACTAACAAGTAAGCGTTTCCCGAACGACCATGCATGTTAGTATATAGACCGATGCTTTTGATGCAGGGTTCAGTTGATAATTGGCTACCATCGATTACACCCGCCACAAACGATCCAGAGAAGCAAAGAATGGTATTTATGCTTGCCGTAGCCAATTATGAAGTACATGACTTTACCCTGATGATAGCTTAGGACAATGGGCCTCGACCGCAAAGAAGAATACCCCGACAGAGACGCCAGTGCAGGACTTAATCATAAATCTTGAGGCGCCAAGAGTTTGGATTGTACGACAAACTCATTGTTGAGCTTTGCAGGCAGGAACCCAGTTCAATCACTTCATGTGCATGTAACATGAAATGTTTGATGGGATCCTTGAGCGTGTCAGGGGCATATTGACGAAGCGGAAAATATTCTACCGTGAGCCCCTCAAACCTGGCCCAAACTAGTTTGGCCTATTGAAGTGTGATATCATTATTAGGTTTTGGTAGCGCATTCAATCCAACAATAACTTCCTCGTCCGTATAATAAGCCGGGCGATCGTTGACGAGCATGTGATGACCCCTCAGGCATTCTTGAAGCTTGGTTTGAGATTGCAAACCTTTTCAGATTAATTTTGAACTTCCCCCACTGTTGCGGTCCCCTGAACAGCAATTATGCTGCCTGCAGATGCCCTAACTCTTCCGGGTGAACCTACTACAACTACAAGAGGTTCTAATCTATGGTGATCATGGTCATGGTGGTCACACTTTTATCTGGACATTCGTTGGTGGTAAATGTTCATTCACATAATGTCTTTAATTGAGATTAAATTATATTAGTTTTGGTGTTATTAATTGTAGTTGTTATTTATACTGTATGTTTATGTTGTTGTATGTTGTGTAATTCAGGGAAAAGAACAGCATCAACAGCACAAATGTACAACGGGTCTTAGCTAAAATGCATCGATGATGGTCCATCTGCTTCCCATCAGCTGGTCCAGACAGATTTGATAACTCTTGTTTAATGGACAATGTTGCTGGTGTTTCCAATAATAAACATAAAGATACACAATTTCAGAGTCAAATTTAAATAATTTATTTTAATAACATTAAACAGCAGGAGTCGTTAGTTTAATTCACAGTAACAATAACATCACGTCAATATAAAATTACATACTTAAAAGGTGATAATAGTCACGCATTCACTAGAATATTAATACCAGCTCGGCAATATCAAGGGCTTTGGCTATAGTCGCCTCCAACTGAAAATACACAGGTAAACAATAAATAATAATCTTTCAATTATTATTTCAATATCGTACTTTTACTATTTGATTATGTAATTATTTATGGCAAGCAGATTCGCAAGACAACAGGTCTTGAATCAGAGACATGTCCGCAAGGTCTGCTGAGATGAAGACAGGAGGCTTTAGAGCGGCGGTTTTAACGCACTGGGAGATGGCTGCCAAACCCCGTGCTGTAACTGGCACCCGCTCAGGCTATGACTCGACCTCATTCATGGGAGATGTAGCGATATTGTCACCATTGATACTGAAAATACACCATAAGGAAACTGGTCAGATGTCTTACATTAACCGACGCCGACTTCGTCAAATTGTACTTGATCAAATGCCGTGCCTGCTATTGTTCAATTTAATTAATGATGCAAGTCGGTATATTCCACGTGTCAACGCATCAATGCTAGGTTTAATTGTAATAAGAATAATTATACTCACCATATCTGTGTCGAGGGCTGTCTGGAGGTTAATGGACTGACCCACACTGGGGTCGTCGTCGGTTGAATCCGGCGGATGTGACAACCTCATCATAGAACGCTCGACAATTGAAAGATTGAACAGTCTAAGGACGCTCATAGAACGCCGATCAGAAAGGCGTGGTGTGACGGACTCAATAAGAAAATGGTCTATGGAAATTCATCTCTTTAATCAGGTTTTATTGAAGTTTAATCATTTCATAAATATAATGTCCAGTGTCATCATATCGGAAAATAACACATTTAGAAAATAACAACACGACCACAGACAAACGACACAAATACTGCATTTTCATACGCAAAGTAGAGAACTCCATACGTCATTGGTTAATATTTGCACCATAACGGCTACCTCTGGGAAAAATTAACTCCAAAAAAGGGAAAAAAATACAAATCAAAAATATCATGAAGGTCTCACATTAAAATATTATAATTGACGCTATTCATATACTTGTTATTATTAGAACAACGCACGAAAGGCAACTCAAATATCACATTCAAACAAATGTTATTGCTCCTTATGTTATCTTGTATTAGCTTAACGGCAAAGCTCGAGCAATTTTCTGCGTTTTAAATGGCATACTAAATCTAGGAAATTGAAACGGGGTCTGTTCAATCAGTGATGCACCTTTAATACATTGGTAGTATTGGTGGTATTGGTGGTATTTGATAGAATAACCTATTGTTCACGTCTATATTTAACTAAATAAATAATTAAATAGCGTATTAAACGATGATCGGATTTAAATTATATATTTCTTGAATACAAATTCCAAGGTTATAACCTGAAAAACATTTAATCAGCGTTTAATACATTTTAAAATAGACATAATGAGTTAACAACAGTTCAAAGGATAAAGCCGTGTTCTAGTAAAACAAATATTAAAGGTGTACTGAAAAGGTAAATAATATATACTTCACGAGTGTTTCTGAGATAAAACATTGATACACTCACCGATCATTGTAGCCAAAAGATGGTTTTTGTACACTTTTCCAACCTCCTTCCAATGCGACCTATAAGACACTACGCCTGTGTTTTTTTTCGAATAGATTCTGATCACCGTCGTCGTGGCTAGTAGACAATAAGTCACAGTTGGACATCTGTTGTCGTGACTAATTAACATATTCGATGTATTTTTTACTCGAGACTTCTAGTCTTATTAAAGGTATTGCTGTGCATACTATAATATCGCTAAGTGCATTTGTGGCCCCAATGAAACACCATAAACATAACACTTGGCGTAAGATAGTCTGACTGTCTAAGTTTATGATGTTAAATTATGAAGATGCACTCTTACTACCAAATAAGATTTACTACTATTCATACAATTGTGCAGAAAACACGGTGTTTCTACGTTTTGATACGATAGTAGATCACAGTAAATCTCTCAGCACTTACAAATTATTAAATACACGGTTACAATCTTGTAATCAGTAATTGATGCCTCCTATAAATGAATGTTTAGAAAGCAGTTAAAGGTTTATCACTCAAAAGTAATGTTTGTTTTAAATGTGTATGTACCGATTTTGATTAAAAGTGTCACTTTAAATAAAACGCCTCATTTGATATTAAAGAGACACATATAAACATAATGTTTTTTGTAGCTGATGATTTGTACGTTTTTCTTAGTATCAACGTATTCCTTGTTTTGTGAACTTCAAACAAGATGAACAGTTATATGATTGTTTACTCGTCTCAATGTTTCATCGCATCACTGTTTAAAGCATAACTAGCCTTTTATTTACTCCACATTATTCCTACTCAATTCCATCGGGTGCTTATGTTGGGACATCAGCTAGATCATGCAAACACTTGTATTACTGCTTTAACTATCACAACACTTAATACCAGTATTAAAACGAAGTCATGTTTATTTCATAGTTCCGTTTTTAGTGTATATTAGAACAGAGGGGATTGCATAACGACAACACAATGTTATTAGTAAAGCACTTAAATTCGGTATTCTGTTGCCTTTATTCAATATTTGTTGTTCGTCAATATGCCCGTTTCGTGTTCGTTTTGGCCTCGGTGGTCCAATCCTTTCATGTTTAAACATTTATACATAGTAATTGAATGCACACAAATATATTTATGTTTTAAAGGTTAAATGTAAGACAATGACACATCTTTTGTAGTGCTCTGTATAATATTAGTTGTAGAGCGCCATTTTTAAGAAAGAGAGAAGTCATAACATTTCGTCCGAAGAGTTTGAAAGATAGAGGAAATACATATCTTTATGAAGTCAGAAATTAATAATAATCATATGGTCATCCAGGCAAACCGCCATAACGGGAGGGTTTAGGTTTAGCGAGTCAATGAAATGCGACTTAAAGAGGAATGATCCACAATTGGTTAATGCCTCGAACAATATACGAGTATGTACGTCTAACGTAATCAATGTCTGAAATACGTATGACGGCACGTATTCCAGTAATTGATCCCTGCATAATGTTATAAACTGGTATCCATTGATTTGTAAACCAGACGAAGAGAAAAAAAGGAAAATGTCAAAACATAACATACAATTTATATTGTTGTGTACAACGGCATTGACACTTACTTACTGTTGTTACACATTGCTGATGCATCTTTCGCAGTTTATGTGCATTTTTCCAATTCGGAATTTTTTACGGTTATCTACCCAGTAAGTTTTAAAATAGCGTTCGTATATGTATCTGTACTCATAGAAATATAAGACTGGGTAACCATAATGCACTATTTTAAAGGGAAAACACAGATGAGACAGCGACATTATTGTTGCGTTTATTGTTTTAACCATGTAAAGTGAGTATTATCGGCATCCTTCTAGCTCGTTTTGACAAGTCTAGGCTTGTTTTGAGAAAACACTGTATTTGCAGATTTAGGGGTCATGTGGTGTTTAACCCTTTAAAAGTAGTACATGATATTTTCAAATAATATATACAACTAGATACGAAATTCAAGAGATCAATATTACAAGCGGTTTCATACATTCACATCTTACTTATAATCAGCCAATACGCAATCCGAAAAGTACCCTTAGAATTATCGTTATGTTTTCACAATTTCATTCGATAGTTAAAAGTACACACATCAATCAAATGCTCTTTTAATTTTGAACAATATAACGTCAATGCCAAGCGTTACTGAAGTCAGGGTCAATTTAATATTCCAAGACATTTTATCAAAACGAAGTGTACAAACATTAAGCGGCTATAGAATTTAATTATTTATCGTCTATTTCACGATGGTTGTCATTCTGTTTCTAGAATAAACGCAACAAGAAACCTTCAACAAAAAAATAACGAATGCTTTTTCATAAGGAAATAGTAAATGGAATATCCACTATTTGGCAAATCCTGCTCAAGTTATAATATACAATGATCTTTATTTAAAGTCGCGTATATGATTTTATTTGTTCCACAATGAGCTTTTAACCCACAAAAATAACAAACGTAAATAACAAACATAACAATCGGTTGGTGATATGAAAATGATAGCATTAAGGTATTAATCGGAAACGCATGGGCAAGGTATTTATAACAATACTAAATTTATTTATAATTGAGACTATTACAAAATGTTATAGATGAGTTAGAGCACTGTTAACATGAATTATAATTTCCCGGCTCTACGGCTAGTCAAAACGCGCACGTTTCTCCTTGTTTACATATCAATTAATATAGGTAGTCCATTCAAAAATATAAAGTTACGATAATTAAATTATACGTTTTAAACAGCCAGCTTGGACGAGTCATTATGCACATGGGAAGTTGCAGCATGGTACAGTAATATGTAGTTTGTAAAAAACGGTAATAATTAATAAAAAATGCAATACCTTGCTAAAATAATCTTTGTAATGTATTGCTAAGGGTATATACTAAATCTATAATTTGATTTATATTATTATATATGTTGCTGACAAAAGTCTAAAACAAAGATATGGTCGCTCCTGTGATTTAATTAAGCCGTTCCAACAGGCAACCATCAAGATGTCTGTCAGGTCATTGTCCTAACAATATTAGCACCTACCGCTGCATATATATCTGTATTGCATATACGAAATCAACACTTTATTAATAATTTGCCGCAAAAATTTACAGGTAGTTGTATGTGTTGGATATATGTTTAAAATATATAAATTTAAACAAACAAAACTGAACATAAGCCCTTGAAAATTGACTTTAATGATTAATATTCAAAATACCCGTTGAAGTCCTTTAAAGATTTTAAGCACCACATATTGTCCAGTCTGTGTAAACAATTCTTCTGAACTTATTTCCCGTTATAACAAAGGATAAAGGCACATTTTCATTCTCAATTAATTCTTTTTCTGAAGAAACAAGTGTATTGATATCAACATTCCAAAAGAAAAATTGGGATTATGTTCCGTGTCATAGGAGTAGAGAAGAAATATTTATAATTGTCACCAGACTAACAAAACAGATCAGGTATAATATGTTTGCGCATAGTTGGCCTTAAATGGTGTCAACTTCGTTGGAGTAGTGAAAAAATTGCAGCAGTGTTAACAATCATGAAAATCTGATCGGACTCTTAAAGTATGATAACCCAGCATAAAGTGATTCGATTCAACCAGATTGAGCAGCTTTCCCGGAAAAAGTGTTTAGCTTTTTGCAGAAGTGAATTTCCCAGATTTAGAACATAACGTTAAATATTCAATAGAATATTTTTATATGACCTTGACGTGAATCACGGCCATAACGCAATATAGCTGGTAGTTTAGTTATAAAAAGTGTTTGGATAGCTAGGCTAGCTCTCACATATCATTTAAAACATATAGTAGTCAATGTGCACGGTAATTAGTAAACAACCCAGGGTTGTCACACTCGCTTGAACAATTTAAACATGATAAACTTAAAATAACATCGAAGGGTTTGCTAGCGATTCATATGTTTAACTTGACCAAACGACATGGCACAATAATTATTTCAATCTTACTTATTTGATGGAAAAGGTAGTAATATGCACATATGAACATGTGTATGGCACATCTTCGTCTCTAAGAAATTTAGTGTGAATACGTAAAGTTTGCTCACAATCACGATGTTAAGGAGAACAGAAAGTTCATAATGTACAAACTACTAATTCCAATATAATTCCATCTCTCTTGTTTACTTCAACGATTCTAGTCGTATATATTAAACAGAGGTATTTTTAACCTATATTAATATGACTGGTACTTTGATTTACGAATCTGGTCAATATAATGGTGGCTCATGGTTTCATAAGCTAGTGTGTAAGAAGTTATATAAAAGAAACCGTTTAAGTTATTTATGAGTCCAAAAATACGAAATAAAATAGACTTTTAATGATGCATAATATCATACATAAATCTGAAGCAATTTCATAATGCGTCGTTTAGTTTTTGTGATGTTGTAAAGAAATGCATAGCCATTGCCCACGCATAAGATTATGGTTGTAACAAGAGGTTTGATATTTATGACGGGCATTACCAAAGACATAAAACGAAGGCATGGATAACATTCAAATATATAACTGTTTATTACCGTTCAATATATGAATGGCGTAGATATCATTTCTATAATGTTTTATATGAAAAAATAAGATACGCATACATTTCGAGTCTTTTTATTTATTAAATCGTATCCTTTATATGTCAGTTTTCCAGTAGACAATTCAGACATGTTTACTGCAAATAATAGTCTCTGACATAAAAGTGTTCGGCACACGGTAATAACAAAACCGTCAAGATGAGAAACGAAGATTCATTACGTAATAAGAATCTGTTCCACACGAAGGTAGACTTTTTATGTTAAAGATAAATATATGGCTCCTCTGGCCATTGTTGTTTCTTATGTAAAATATATTTTTATCTAAGTGAAAAACATTTTGTTTCTACGTAATCCCTAGAGATGACATAAATATGCAGCACGAGCAAACCGTGCAGTTCTATGAACTCCAGGTGTAATGTTATGTTATTATTGCATTCATATCCCTGTTTTTGTCAAGGTATTCACAGCAGATGCTAAATTTAAATATTGAAAGTTAAAATATAACCTAGATTTAATTTTTTTCTGTACTTCGAAAAAAACTATAGGTGGCAGCGATGTCGGCGGCTGGGTTGTTGTCAACAGCTTTAAGTGCACACTTTAACCTTTTTCATAACTTTTTAACTTGAACGAAATTAGAAGCACATGTTACTAGAGACAACATGCAGAACAAATGACAAGTGCAGCATGACCAATAAGTCTAGCAGATATAATTGTCGCGTTTTGCTCATTGTTTGACTACGAGCAACAGAGGATTGTGGGTATTTGCTCCTCGGCGCTCGTGTTAAATAAATACAATTTTTCAAGATCATAACATAGTACCTGCCTTTTTAGTATTCATCAACAGATGTCTTTCTTCATGATTCCTGCATTTTTGTTCTATTTCGTTAAAACCAATAACTATTGCAATATAACATATATTCTCATCTGAATTATTCGTCTTTATGTTAATATGTTCATGTCTATATGTTTTGAGGAGAGAGCGCGCGTTTCAAACATAATTTGTATTAGGGTAAAACAGCCATTAAACAGGGATTATATTTGCATGATTTCTTCTTGGTTTATCCCTATAGTTTTTCATTGATTTATTGACACTGATATAATGGATTCGACAAGAATAAATCCTGCAGTCATGACTTTTCAAATGGTCCTCTAATCAACGTCTTAAGGCTGAAGGCCTTAAACGCCACAGTTTAACACACGAAAATCAAACATCCAATCAAACATCGCAATCATTTTTTTAAAGACTTTTTCTTCAGTGCAAGGTATGAAACTGGTTTTTGGTACTTAACCTCACTGCTCATAACGTGAATCATTACTAGAAGAGATTAACTTGTACACCTCATGTTCGTCAGCATCAAGTAGTAACACAACTATTTATATTACTATAGAGACTCGCGACATCAATTGATTTATATACTTACTGATTTCAACGATGAGAGGCCACTATCGTCCATCACTACTACTTGCGATCATTACGATAAATTGCATGAATGACACATTGTGAGTGAGAGGAATTAAGTCTCCTATGTAAATCATTTATTGCATGTGGTATACGCTTGTGCCTCTAATTCTTTGTCGTTTTGTCCATTACCTGGAGCCTCTAAACAGGGTTAAGTCTTGAATTGTAGACTACTTATCTTGTCCTTGTAAATTTCATTGTAATTAAATTGTAATTATACGAAGATAATCGATACTATAAGAACGCAGGTTTTTGCAAAAATAATTCGAAACGGTTCTGATAAACACCACACAAAAGATGACACGCAAACACAATGACAACAGACACTAATGAAATTTACAAGTAATTGGTAATGTTAGGATTCATTTATGTTTTGTTTTTCTGCCATTTTTCTGCGATTTGTAATCAATGCCTTTGGAAAGGTCATCCTTCGGGACCATAAATTGCATCCACAATTTGAAGATTAGCAGTTTCGCTTTGATCAAAACTGTTCATTGACAGCAATGAAAGAGCGACACTTTCAAAAACCCGAGCATAAAGATAGCATTACCATGAAGCAAACACATTCACTAATCACTATACAGATAATAGTATATTAAGAAGCATTAAATAATATTTACGATGCGTATTTAATAAGAGTATTCCATCAGTATCTTCATAATTTCTGTTAATCTAATTGGTCACAGGTGCTCTTGTTATTTTCACGACCAGATTGTTAGAATTGTGCCATTTTATTGTTCAAAAATGTTAAGGACAAAAATATACTTCAGTGGCAAAATACCAACTGCTTGCACCTTGAGTACCGCAACTTTTTTGAGATTGTTTTGCAGTGATGTTTTTGGTTTCCAATGTTTGTCCTAGTGATACCTTATCAATTTTCTATCAAATATAAAACAAACTATATATAAACTGAAAAATTCATTTTTTTTAATAGCTCACAAAACCAAATCACATTTTAATGTACATACTATAACAAAGAAATAGCTCGAAATGTTTGACGGACCCAACAATCATGAACATTTGGAATAGTGGTCACTAGATATGAAACAATAATGTTTCAAGCAAGATTTTATACCTATGTGTCGTTCTCGTAGAAATTACACGGACCCATGTCACAGTTTTTACAGCTGTAACATTTATTAAAACATGTGCGCTCATTTCTTTTCACCAGTTAACATAAGATTGCAATAGCTGAAAAGTATGCGATAGTTAAATTTATCAAAGTTTAAATGTGAATACTATTCAATGTTTTGTATTTTTTAGCCTTCCTCTTATATAAATAACTGGTCTAAAGTGTTTGCTATATGACCAGTCAATATTTCGGTAGCCAGTTCCAAACTGTATTGTGTCATTTAATAAATCACTTTCCGAAATTGGATGACTTGCCGATCAATTGCCCTCTGACAGGAAAAGATCGGGTAATCTATTGCTCTCAGCATTGCTGCTGCAGTAAAAGTAATTACCAACACTTAATATATCACTTAAGTACACATCGCCTTTCCATTTCAGGCAAGTTAATTACAAGAAATACATACTGGGCCTATATTATGACATCTTAAATGGTGAATAAATTCCCTTCGATCGTATCGCTGATGCCGGAAAACTTGGATTTGACTTTTGACATGTACAAGTTTTATAGAACTGCTTAAATTAAACCCTTATTGCTTTTTATAATGTAGATTGTACCGTGAAATATTAACCTAACTGAACCAAGTTCGGCTGATTTGTCAAACTTTTTTTCTGAAATATATTTGTATCCATTAAGTGGGTATGATATTGTTTCATGACCTGATCGTGCTGTCAATTTCACAGGAGTCTCCTATCCCTTAAAATGATATTTCTACAAATAGTTACATGTCATGTTTTAAATAAACCGGGTTTTTCCAGTCATAAATCCAGCAATCATTTTCTTAAAAATGCTTATAGTACGTCTGTGATTGATTTAACAGACATATACATTATTTTTTATGTTTTTGCCTGTTTCATTCAATAGTCCGAGGTAATAAGATCATGTAACCGGTATGTACGTTACAAATCAATCGTCCATTCGTACGTATTATTTGTCCAAAAACTAAAAGTTGGGTTGTGACCGTTGGTGTTAAACCCACACTCGGTTTTCTTCCGAAAGTGTATATTCTTAAACGTTATTAAAACTTGTTATTTCATAGAAACCTTGCTTCCTATCTAAGTTATAACGTTTTGTTTATCATCGACATAAGTAGAAAGTGAATATCGAGCTCTTAACCATGAATGTTATACACTTACAACTCGGTTATCGAAAACGATTTGATTCGAATGTCATTTAGATTTGTTATGGCTGATGTGCCAGTAGATGTTGTAAATCGTTTTTGAATCTCATAATAACCAGCAACAATCAAATATCTGTATTCATTTACAAAAACAACAACACAATTTTAACAATAAGGTTACAAAACGAAACGCTTTTGAAAACGCGTCACAAATCAAAACAAAAAGCGATGTATTTTGCACTTCAAAAAGATAAATAACTCGGTTGTATTTAGATTTCTTTTAGGTATCACAGATAAGTGAAACACACTTTCATTGAAGCAACATTGTCTGCGTTTTAGTTACTTCCTCATTTATAGACACACGGATTCCATTTCATAACAGATTCCTGTACGAGCTAGGTAGTAATTGTGAAATTTTAATACTCGCCTTCATATATAGTCGGGTTCCCTAATTATAAAAATAATTGGGTTTTACCCATAAGATTGATTTTTTTTTAACTTTTAAGTTACCTGAAGTTATTTTTTTACTTTATTTGGGATTGTTGAAACAAGAGTGAGGCTGTGCAAACAAACTAGTTTGAGCTCCAGTAAATATGCATTTTACTGACCGTTCAAAGGAGGTACCCACACCCATAGTTGTTTATATAGTATGTATGTACTGTGCTGTTGATTCATGTTTCTGGTTTGTGATTGTTTCTTTTTTGAATTCTATGTCTTTTGCGTTGATTTTGTGCACGGGGTTTATGTTTAAAATTTCGACAACTGTCTTTTCTGAAGTTTTTCATATATATTTTGCTCGAATGAATAGTTTTATTTTTGTTGTTGTGGGTCTTGTTTTGAAAGACAGGTCATATGTAGACGTCCCCGAGTGAGTGGTTTCCGCGCCTGAATTGATTGTCATAAGTTTGTCTCGTCAAAACACGTGGTCCTGTTGTGAACATGATAGCCTTTAACACGCGAGCAATATAGATGTTGGCTATGGTCAGATAGGTTTGAATTCGCAGATACAGTACTTCGACACAATGTTTTCAAAACTTGGTTTCTGAACTTCTGTCCAAGTGCACAGTATAAGTAAAAGTTCACAGAGTGGTTCAGAAACATCAACATCTCAGCTGAGGTCCTTAGCAATTGTCGCTGTGCCATAACACTTAACGGAACGTTCTCGAAATCGTTACTCCATGCACTGTGAAAAACCATTACAATTGCCATCGGAAATGTAGTAATTAGGAATGTAATAGACACAGACAAAAGCATCACGGTCAATTTTATGTTATTGTCTTTAAACACCTTTCTTTTATCTGCAGTATTTATCAGTGGTCCATTTTGAGCCGCACGCCAGATCGTCGCTTTCAGTGTTTGTATAATAATCAGAGAATTAAATACGACAATTAGCAAGAATGGTAACAGCGCATAAAGTGAAGCGTCTATCCATGGCCAAACAACCGTTACTAGTAACCTGAATTCGGCAATTGAGCCACATTCTTTTAATCCGTGTTCGTGTTCATGCACCGAGACCGTAAACAAAAAATGAATGTTAATGGCCACGATCAATAAAGCGAGCGAAGAAATAATACGTTTAGCGCGTGTAAGGTTGCAGTAACGAGAAGTGTGTAGAGGATGGCTTACCACCAAATAACGTTCAATCGTTACTGCGATGATTAGCCACACAGAAAACTGGCTGCTACTATAACCAAGAACCGACACTGTCTTACAAAGCCAATCTGACTCACTCTGGATATCCATTTGCAATATATCACCTAGCCATCGTCGCAGCAAGCCAACAAGCAAAACTGTGGAGTCGGCGATAGCGAGAGCGGCCAAAAACAAATTCGTGGATTGTCTTGTCATTGCCTTATTTCTCAAGATAAGAAAGGTCATGACATTCCCAAACGTTCCCATCAGTAGGAGAAATGGGGGAAGGTAGAGGCCTATGGCTTTGTTAACCCTGTATTCAGGAATAAGCATTCTCTGATCCTCCAGGTCTACCGATTGAACGTCCGAGTTAAGGTTCAGCGATTCAATGAAGTGAAGCTGAAAGAGGAGATAGTAATCAGTATTTGCTTGATTCGTACTCAAAACAATCCGCTCAATAATACAGACGGATGACTGAAATGCTGTTGATCATCTGCTGGCCCCAATTTCTCGAAACTTCTTAAGTCCTTTATAACAGGATCAAGCTAATCTCACTATATTTGGTGTTCTATAATATGCGTTATATTTACTTCTTTAAGATATTTTAGAAATTATATAAGAAAAATCTGTATGCTAATTAGAATAAACCATTTTTCTTTCATCAAAATTCATAATTAGTATGTATTTTGGCTAATTGAAGTAAGCGACTTAAGCCTGTAAAGCCTAAGAAGTTTCGAGAAATTGGGGTAAGAATTGACAAAATATTCTAAAACACGAAAAATTGGAGACAATACTTTTTTTAAATACGATTTTGAAGTATTTAATTAGATTTAAAACATATAAAGATAGAAGAGTTTCTTTTTTACAGATAAGACAGCAATTTACATCACGGTTTTAATATACCTGATCCTCTGGTGGTAGTGCAAGAATCTCCGACGTCATGTTTGGGTCCATTTGCATTGCCATGAGTATCTGGTATAACGTTGACGTCAAATTTAACACCGGCGTCATTATTGCTGATTGGATCTCGGTATCCGGTTCACTGTAACTAAAAATATAATTTACATCCGATTGTGTCCAACTATATTAAATATGAACTGTATGATAAACATACTTTTTTCTGAATTCAAGCGTCGGTACGTGCGTTTAACAACACTTAGCGGTATGCCATTATAAACATTCACGTTTTGAAATATTTTTTTTATAGGAAGCATATTATGGAAGGACGATTCTTTAAACACTACACTGTGCAGCGGTCGATTTGTACAATGAAGTAAGCATGCAACAGGTCGTCTGGATATTGTCCTGTAATATATTGTTTGATCGTATGCCTTCTTTATCTGTCCGCTTTTGCTCTTGAGTAGTTTCTTTAGGAAATGCAGTACAGTCCTGAATAAAATGTTACATGTTTTGTTAAATATCGTACACACTCGATATCATAATAAGGCCGAGTTATATGTATTGTTTCCTATTCTAGAAGGAAATTGATAGCTATACAATAATTTTGTATACACTCAATGAACTTTTAGATAGATATTATCTTAAAGCTAATTAAAAAGGGTGCCGTCCTTCAAACAGTAAGAATATTACGTTTCATAAGCCCTTTGATGATTACAAATAATTAAGTGAGAATCCGTTTTATTGGAAATTTCTTGATTCATTTCCTTTTAATTGTACTACTCAATCTAAGCTGTGGTTTAAACCTGAGATCATTAGGCAAGTATTCCAAGAACCATGATGTTGATAGCCTTTAATGTGTTTGTTTCAATAGTACTTTCGTTAAAGTGAATTATACAATACTACAATGTGACATGATAAACCTTTTAACGATGGCAGACACACACAATATTTTTTGAATACAATGAAAGCCTTATGAATTCTCTTCTTAAACATTTTCAATAATATTAAACTGATAAATAATGCAAGTACATAAAGATATCCGAAATACCGAATGTCCTTCTTATTAAAATTGACTTTTTTTGAGGGATATGCTTTACAACATTTTTTCGGAAAAGAAATGTTCGCAATATGTCATATCACTAGGGTTACAAAGAAGACATATTTAATTCATTTACTGGAAATGTTTTAGTACTGTGTAATATTTTATAAACACACAGACAGTGTCTCCAAAACATGTTTCATCGAATGCGGGTTTAGTTTCGTCATTAAATTAACCGTTTCCGAATAATACGAACAATTGTTTTAAATAAGTACAATAAAAACTACACGTACAAGCCCAGTAGGTAACGATATTCGATGGCCTTTTTAAATAGTACTAGATCAAAACATGTGAAATCCAATGTAGAAAACAACACAGACATAAAACATACAACACATTACAGATTTCCAGATATTGGTCGAAATATATTATTTATTAACTAAAGGGGTAACTGCGTTCGAACGGCCAGTCACACTTAAAGATAATGTAGTTTACTTCACAATTACCGAGTGTTAACTTTCATTTGGCGTAGGGAAATAATGTGAAATCTACAAAGAAAACAAACTCGTAAATGCAACTGCAGAGATGACAAAAAAACATTGCGCCTGCGAATGCACGTTATGTTAGATAATTTGACTAGACAGATAGGGCGTATGCATGGCATATAGTTATTTCGTTCTTGTATATATACTCAATGACAAACTAAGTATTTTCATATTTCCGTTATTTTTGTTTCATTCTTAGGTTATATTGCAAATGATTGGTTTATTTCTATATAAGGCTATCGATATTCATTGATGCCAATAAATAATCATCATGCTAATCGTGCTCTTCGAATAATAAATATAATAGAAAAATATGTTTTGTGGTTGAAAATGACAAAGACAAAACAATAACAAAACAAGAGTACCTTGACAACACAAGAATGAAATACTCTTATAAGACTAATTCAATAATTACTATTTACGAAATGAGAATGATTTTAGCTGGTAAATCGCAATAAATCAATCGTTTCATTATTTTCATGTTCCATTTAAGTAAAAGGTTCACGATACATTTAGTTTTTGACCAATCACAGTGGGACTATTCAGGAAGTCTGAAGCCAAGGACTTAGACCACATAAGAAGTGCTGAAATACCAGGACAAAACTATAGCGCTGATCGCACAAAGTCGAACAAATAAACGTTAAACGATTGATTATGAATTGAAATTAATCCGAATGAAATGTTGTCAAAACAGAAATAAATAAACGTTAAGCAATTTGTTCAAAGTTATGGTTAAGTGTTTAAGACAATACAATTTCCAATGCAATGAAATATGTACATTAGGTATGAAGTGTTTGTAGGCATAACAGCAGGATTATTACCAGTATTTTTTTTGGTGGATTAATTGCCAGCAGGTATATATTTTTACTACACCTTTCTCATAAAATTAACATAAAATTTAAGAATATTATTATGGAGTGCTTACCATTGCGCAAAACATTAACTCAATCAACTATTGTACGACTAATATTTAGTTTATTGGAAATCATTCAAGCCAAATTGAAGACACTCATTATGTGTCTTCCGAACAGACTCTGAATAATTTGTAAATGATATAAATATATGAGTACATGACTTATGTCCCGAAGTATGTTTTTCCCTCTAACAGTGTTGCTCTTTAAACCATTATTAATACATTAGCAAGTACAAGGATCAATTATGCAAAATGTTGTATAATTATACCTTTGAATTTATGGTATTTAACATTTCAAATTATGTTTAACTTTCCGCATTTGATCGTGGTACGAACCTCATAAAGTATCGTTCAGACATCAAATTCTCGCTGTGAAATTGGAACGGTATTCAATATTGGTCTTAACTTGTAGGGTGTAAATGATCGCATTAGATGGTGAATATAGCCATAACATTAAATGAGGTAAATGATGTATACAAATTATATTACGTTAAATCACTTATTGTATACCACCCTGCCTAATAGATTGCATTACATAGTAAAGCAACAAATTTGAGTTCAAATCATTTCTGTGTTAGGATTGAAGCTGTCACATTATTAAACATAGCCAAAATGTAATTCTAAAAATAAATATGTATACATTTCTCATTCTTTCGATAAAAGTACACAAAAGAGTAATGTGCTGTTTGAATTTTAAACGATGTTACATCAATGCCGATTTTTCTGAAAATTAATAGCATTTTTATTAATTGTGATTTTATACGAAGAAAACGGATGACAAACTGTCAATAATCTTAAATAATACAAAAACGGCCGTTTAATTCAAATTATTTACGAAAAATTACTACAGTTGTCATTCATATCCTAAAACAGTACGATATTTTAATAAACATTCAGCGGATATTTATGTTGAGGTGGTATCGTTTCAAAATTACAATATTACATTCTGGAACAATTAAAAGAACTGATAATCAGAACAAACTAAGTTAATAGTGCAAACATTTTTACGAAGTTGAGGAGAAATGCTATGCGAAAAAAATATATCTATTTTTTTTTTATTTTGCGGCATTACGCAAAACTTATATAACAACAACATGTTACGCAAATTATGTCCAAGAAAGACAACGTTTATAATCACCTCATAATAAACTAGAGAATTCCAACTGGATACATCACTGTTGTATCTTTAGTCTTTGACAATTTCGTTCTGAAAATTAAATCCACAAATGATTGACAACTTTAAAATTATCAAGAATGTCACTTATTTTTATTTAGAGCTGACGCCATTCATAGTCTAGTTAACATCGGAACAACGCGCGAAATGTAACTCCTCTCTCACCACTCATACAGGTGATATTTGTTATTGGAAAATCTTTGATAACCCCTCGAATCGGCTAGATAGCATTCCGGCAAATACTCTCCCGTGGATCGACGTTTTCAGTGACTCAAAAAGGCTTTGACAACATTATATCGAATCCATATCATTCAATACGTAGTATTTAATTAAACAGTTTAAGCTTTGGTTAAAACTCTCCGTTGTCATGTTTACAGACTACATGGAACAATTGCGGGACGTCCTAAACTTGTAAATAAGTTACGTAAAACTGTTTGTGGAACAAATTCAAAGAACTGTTTCGGAATATCCTATTGTTGAAGCTGTAGACACTGAAAGGAAATAAATAACGCTCATAAAATAAAAACAATGTTTGCAAATGGAAACAGAAAATACTCTTACTTTTGTGCTTCAACAAGTATATATCCTAGATGGTTCCTAGGTAGAAAGTGCTTAAGAAACACTTAGTTAGCGTTTAATACTATTTTGTATGAGTATAATTAGATTCATGAAGTGGTTTGACTGTATGGCTTGTTCGTGTAGTTTTAATTGCATTATTCAACTATAAAGGATTGTCCTAAAGTCTACAAACGTGCACTTGGAACAAACATTTAAAATGTGTATTCATCTGGGGATAGTTCAAGAATATTTTTAAGGTATAGTTTAAAACATAAAACACGAATATATAATTGTAACATAAGCATGGTATTTGTAAACTATTATAAACCATCTACCTTTATGTATGCCTAATGTCTGGCGATCTAATCTTACATTTTTACGATAAAGTGCATCACTTGGTTTCAAGTGGCTAGACAAATATAACCAGCACGTTGTCTATACGTAGCAGAATACGTGTTTAAAAGGCTATTTAAAGGAAATACTGATATATTCATATAATTGTCACGTAACTGACATCGATCGGTCAAAGAGTCGGGCTGGTAAGTTCATACAGCGTCAGATATACAAACTGTCTGTACTTTTCTTAGCATTTGCTTTTATGTTACATTGTTTGAGCACCTGACTAGCACGTTTTCTCACGCACACTCATGCAAATGCTTAAAATAGTAATTGCTATGACACGTATGTTTAAGTTATTCAATGTCAAAGCCAAAAAAAGGATAAACATTTTGGCATTCTATGTTTAGTTTGCATTTGTTGAATAGGGTATTTAAGACAAATACATTTATGCTTTAAAATATCTGTCTCAGTTAAATCGAAATGATTCCATTGAACGGAATCACGTTATTACTCAAGGGTTTACACACAACTCATCAGTTATGTAAACAAGCCTGAAAATGACGATATATTTCTTATATGTTAATAATTAGTTGATTTTAAATTGGCCCAATTATTTGTCCAAGTTTAGCTGTATTTGGTGAACCCTTCGGGCTCAAGCAAATACTGCTAACCAAGGACAAATAGCTCAGCAAAACTGAAATTAAATAATTAATAAGTGTCTTATTAATTAACTAGTACGTATTGTACTTATTTTGGTATAAAAAACATTCTAATTACTTACATTAAGTTTAAATTGAAGCTAATTTATCCATTTTTTATTCATGGTGTCTGCTATTCTAGACGTGACTTTGCTGATTTTGATATATTTATGAAATAAGCACTGTACAGTCTAAGGAAGCATGTCCTTTCGTCTTTATTTCGTAAATCGTTTTTCAAAAGTTCAAAATGTTCACCTTTCGTCGGCCATCTAGTAGGTTTTTAAAAAGATACAGGTTAAAGTATCTGTAATATCAAACCTTAAAAAGTGGATGAATTATTAAATCGGCTAGTAATTACAAATTTGTTTGAAATAAGGCACACAATTTTCAAAACAGTCGCTAAAACGGAAACAAAATGGCTGCCTTTTAAAATAATTTCCAGCATATTTCTCGTATTGGAGCAAGTTTCGACAACCAATGAAAATGTTCCCTATCCTGTATTTAAACGGCGGAAACTCATATTGGCCGACTTAGGTCGATATAGGGCGAGTTTTGGCATGTATTGTCTTCAATTGTCTAATATTAGAACTATTATTGACTCCGCATCCCGCAGAATACGTTATAGTTGATAAATAATTATATATTATATGGGAATTTTCACTAGCCTTTACATGACAAAACTATCTTCTGCTTGCGGCAATGAGAATGCTTAATAACGCTGCACATAGGAGGCTAATACTTAGCTAAGCTAGTGTTCAACTTCTCGACTTAGTATCAAAGGTACTTAAAGAGAGTGCGCTCTCATTAATATGGGCACTCGCAAGTCATATGTCAGCGTTTGGGTCGTTTTTATCTGTAACACATTAATCGTTAAAGGTGCGAACTACATGGACAAATACTTAGCGACAAAATACTAGATAGACTGAGCCGAGTTATCAAAAACAAAAGATTGATCATGTGGAACATTATCTACGACACTTACGGGCATAATGCAATTAACGTTCAAAGTACACGCATTGCACAGACGTCTTCAAAATGACATTGTCGTATTACCACGCCTGACAAAATATTCTTAGGCTTTGTAGAATTGTCTGTAATAAACTAAAATTATCTATTCTATTTCCAACTATTTCATAATGGAACATTTATATTATTTAAAAATAGACTTGTATCCTAGAGATATATAGACGTAGACACATCATCGTTACATAATTAGCCTTTAATATTTCATAAGACAATGTCGAGATGTCATTAAAAGTGTGAATCATTAAGACCTGTATTTGTTGCAAACCTTTAAACTAAACCAAAGATATGGTTTTAATACTATTTCAGAGTCTGCTCTCGATCTAACAAGCATTCAGCTAAAAGAACTTATCATTTTCAGTTCTTGGAGAGCATTTAATAATCATTAGGATGTTTTACCCATCTTTCAGTGATTGCTTTCATATCAACATGCATTGTCAATGTAAATACTATTTTTTATAACATTTAATGAACTCATTGTTCATTCACCCTGATCTTATTTTTTCTAATGTCCTAATGCAGGTACTCATTAGCCTAATTACACAGATCGATATTCGAGATTCTAGTTAAATTTTTGAAAACTGCTGAACAAACGAATTTAGTTTTTAGCCTATTATATGAGTATTGAAGGGTTGAATAAAAAGCGGACCTAATACAGTCCATACTTTATTTGCTTTGCAATGCATCTTTTAGTTCAGTATTTGAATATCATTCACGTTTTCATCGTTAAACTGTTAATATACAGGTAAACATCGGAAAAATAAAATGTTTTAGAATGTCATTCGGAATGCTTTTGTTGAATGATTATGAGTGAAACAGATTACAATATAGCCATGTTTATTACTATGTTCCTAGACCTAAAATATGTTGTCATATGATGGCAGTAACACTGGCGAATAACAGAGCGATGATTGTATGGAGTCATAACGTTAACTGGTTAAATGTTTGATTTAGACAATTATACTTGTAAATATGAGTTTTGTATCTTTGAATTCATATATAGATTTACATAGGTAAACATAAAGATACTTGGAAAAATAATAATTAATTTTCTTTTGTTTCGTCTGTTTTAGATGGAATTATAACGGTTGTTATTACATTAATGCACACATTTGGTGAAAAAATAACCGCCAGTGTAATGAATAATACACAACATAATCTAATGATCAAATTAAACCCTTCGAATTTGTAGATAGACGTAAAACGTTTGATTGCCATGACATTCCCTTTAAAAGTATTTCATCTTTGTACATAAAAGCTTTTTTACCTCCGAAAGCTATTGCTTTTATTAATGTTATATATTGTGAATAAAATGACTGAAATCTTTAGATTGTTATGAATGTTTTGAGATTTGTGTTGAAAACTGTTTTTATACATATCAAGGCCTCAGTTTTCATAAACTTTATATATTCTGCTTAAAAGAATAAGAAAGAGCATTCTGACATGAGTTTCGAGAATTGTGATGTGAATAATTGACAATTGTTATCTCATCCGGGCTGTTCACTCGAATCGTGATTAATTGATGTATGAGATATGCCTACTTAGTCATTGCTTGAGTTTATTTCTTGAATTTATAAATGCTTAAAAGGCATGACTTCAAAATCATATATTTCACTTTTCGCATGTATGTATCTTTCTGTAACAAGGTATTGAACTTACTCAAATATGAATCATATGTTGCAATCCTGATTTAGATATTAACCTAAACGGTTAAATAAGTCGGTTTACATTTTACAAGAACTCAGATACATATATGATTTGTTGGTTCTCTACAGGTAACATATAAAACACATGTGACTGAAGAATTGATCAAAGGCCTACTTTGATACATATATATAACTTATAATAGTATTTATGTAGGCTGTATTTTACGTTATTTTTTATAATGACTACATTGTTTAAAATTGCTGAATAAAGCAGAGTTATTTTGATTAACACTTCATTAACCTGAGGTTCAGAGACGTTTTCCGTAACAACGCAAAGAGAATACTTCGCCATTCACTTACCGTTATAAGGCGGCTATAAATTCATTTATTGGTAAAAAGATGTTGTTGCCTGAGCGGTTTGCGACGTTTGTTTTGTGTTGTGTATTTCGCGTTTATACGTTTGTGTCTCTAGTTCTTCGACGTTTAAGCCCTTGACCTGACCCTCTAATCAGGGTTGCTGATTTAAACAGTTTCGACTTTTTACACTCACACACACACACACACGTCTATCCACGGGATTGCTCCTGTAGATGTCATTGTATAATTGTTGCCCAATCATTTATTATCACCATTAGGTTTCAATATACTATTTATAAAAACAAAATAAATGTAGGATACTCGTAAACAAATACACAAGCTAACGCTACAGTCATCTTCGTTAATATATTTTGTTAAAGAAATCTTATCAAGATGCGCACACTGCTTTTTTCGAGACATATGTTTCGCTGCATTACAAAACAAGACGACACTCCTACTGAATCCCCATCTGTCGTCCACGATAGAAATCGTGTTATTATCAACCTGTCGACTGTACGGGATCGCAACAACTTGAAAATTAACTTTATATGATTTCATTTCGCGTTGCAAAACATCCACAAAGGAAAAATGCTATGATTTGGAGTCGATAAGCATTTCGAACTTGTTAACATATCGAACCGTTACTAAGCACAACAAGTTCAACTAGTTTCTGGAATTTTTCCTACGACAACTGGAACAATTGATATTTTTTTCGTTACCAATCGCAATATTGTTCACTTGTTGACCTTAGGTGTATAAGAGAACTTTAAAATTCTGCTTGCGATTGGTCGAAATAAAAATTATAAACATCAAATTGTCGAAAAAGTAGAAGTATATACAAGTATATAAGGAACACGCTCGATTTCAAGTTCTTGCGTACCTTCTTATTCGACAAGGCAAATACTGAAACATGATTCCGAACAATCACGTGTAATCTTGAACGTGCAGTTTTTGCTCGCATGTGAACTGGAGATGAAAGAGCTTTCTCTGCGTCAAAAAGCAGAAAAATATCCGGATTCGGTCTTGTCCGTCAACCGCCGGTAACAAAATACTTGCAGTGACACTTGTATAAAACTGAGCTTGGGTGCAAACGTTGTATCATGTATGGTGTCTTTTATTGATGAAAGGCAAAGCGGCTATTTACTTGAATATATCCACGTAGTCTGCTTTAAAAAAATTGACAGTAAAGATATATTTTAAGCGTTTAAAAATAGGACCTGCAACGAATCGTCATAGAACACACAATTGTATTCAACGAGTTCAGGAAACATGCATGTAAGGGAGCCTTTGGCGATCCTACTTACATATTTTCTTATGGTGACGATTGTCAGATTATTTTAATCACATACGGTTTCCGGTAATAATAGTTTTCTGACTTAAAAATAAGAATTTTTTAATGCTTAAAATGTTATTGAAGTTGGTTTGAAGATATATCACACACAATTTCGTGTTCAAAATACGAGAAAACATCACTAAACGATACATACAGAGATATCATGTTAGAATCAAGTAAAAGGTTGCCTACATTTATAAAAAAAACATTTATGAAAGAAAAACGTTATAAAATTTGCAGTATTAAAACCGGTTAAAACAAAAAAAATGAAAGTGTATGAGAAACAATAATATGATAGTAAATAGGAGTGTGTACAAATTTGATATTACGCTTCCAGTAACAGTATGGTAGGTACTTTGTTGTATTTAACGTATCATGCCCATTGCAAAAAGTCAGAACCAACCTGTATTTTATACAGTATCGGATTCTAATAACATAGATTGGTTATAACAATAGATTTGACATTCAAAGCGCTACTTAATTAGAACATGGACTCGAGTCAATAATTACAGGGTCGAAATCAAGCTGGCGGCGGCTTTCGTTGAGTTTCTAGACTTTATAAGATTACTATCTTATCGTTCTGGCACCTATAAGACGATAATGGGTTTTAACAATTCCTTATTATGTAAGTGCCAAAAAAGAAGAAATGGGTAACAAAGTTAGGATTGATGTAGATTCTACACAATATAAATAAAGCGAGTGTGCTTTGGTCAATAAAGAAATCATGTTATTATCATGTAGCATAATAGCTAAATAAAATGGGAAATCGAGTCTTTAGGTACAATATGGGTGATTTAGGTATTCAGTCCCCTATAAACATGTTTGCTTTAGCATACTATTAAACAATCAAATTACATTTAGTGCAATTGTAGATATAGGGGTTTGGCTGCGTCATAATTGCAGTAGTTTATTTTTCTAATCCTGCGGGATCATATAAAAAACACTGATCCGCGACAATTATTTACGTTTCTAGTCGATGCTAAGTGGACAAGACAGTTTTGGCACCTAACTACTATTGCTGTAATTGATCAGTCTGATCTAAATCGAGGCTGATGCATTATGGTGATTTATGTATGCCTCCGGTAATATCACTTTCAATGTGAATTAGTTTAAAAGGAAATTGGTCTGATTATTTTAAGCATTTCATTTCCAAATGTATTTCTGTTTTACGAAGGGTTTCGATTTTTATTGGTTTATTATCCTTTATTTGAATAATCTTGGTTAACGCTACTGAAATTCCGTCTGAAATGAACAACAACTCTGGAGTTGGCAAAATAACTCGCATTTTACATATAACAGTGAATTTTCCTTTGTGTTAAACGACTATAAACAGCACATATTGCTCATCACTAAAAGGATCTCATTCTGTGCGATCATTTGTTTAGGACATTTGTAATGAAATCGTCGCAGTCAATACGGATAATTGTTAAACACCTGTTAAAATCATTTTGTCCTATCAAACCCGTGCAGAACAAGAACCATCCATCTGATTTTAAGTTCTAGTTTCGTTTAAGAAAGAGTAGGTTAAAAATGTAAATATTTTATCACGTTCCATATATTTCCTTCAATGCATTGCCTGTTTCGGAACTTAAGTAATGAACTTCTGTAAACATAAGCAAATGGTGCATTTGGCTGAATTGACATGTTATATATGCATCGCAAACTTTAGCATAAAAATATTTTTTATAATTACATAGATGAAATTACATAATAATTAAATGTCGTTAAAGAAATAAGACGACAAAAAAGGTGTTTATCACGGGCTCTTAATGATAGAGTGAACCTCAGGTATGCATCGTAGTTACGTAAAATAAGACTTATTATTATCATCAAATATATCACACATTTGATACTGCAGTATGCACAGGTGAGTCCGTTTATGCGAAACAACTAAACGTCATAAAGTTAGCAAACGTTGTAATTCCTCCCATTTCATGGTTCAAGAGTGACGTTAATGGTTCCTTGAAATGGCACTGCGGTTGTTTGTAGTACGTGTAAATACCTTGATTACCTTCCAATTATTTCAGTGCATTATTTAGATAGAATGAGAACTGATCACAACGTTAAGATTGTTGTGAACACAACGGTGTTTTCAGTATATACTGCGCGAGCATTTCCTTCGGTGGAAATTAAGAAACGATGCAATTTCAACATGTTTAATGAAAACGAAGCGAATCCTATTCTGTGAAGGGTTTACACACGACTCAAATATACATTCGTGTCAAAAAAGAATACATACGCATTTAACTATTTCTATTTTCTAAAATTACCAAATGACAAGCGAAATTAAAATAAAATAGAATATTATGGTACACTCTGCTTTGATTATCGATTAAATAATATTATAAGTGTAATCTCTTTAACTGTAAAGAATTGACATTAACTGCTTAAGAAAATTATTTAATTATCAAATAAATTGAGGGCAATAAAAGAAATGTGATTTGATTTGTTGGTTTAAGTTTCTCGTAGTTGCTTTCTCAAACGTAGTCGGTACTTCGTTTAAACCATATAAGGCGATAATCGACAAATTAAGACTAATTCAACATGCAGCAGAGCTCCTAAATTATAGTGTTCACTCCTTAGATGCTGGCAGAAAAATATTAAAAACATTCTATACGGCATCGTTATCATCAAATGCTATAAACAGCACAGATTGTCTATCGTTGAAAGGATCTCGTTCGGAATGGCCATTTACTTAAGACATATAGAATACTTCCCTGTTGAATAGTGCAGTTAATACATAAAATCGTTAAACACATTTAGAGAACACATTATGTTCTATCAAAAACTTGTCAAACATGAGCAATCCTTTTTATTATAATTTAGAGTTTCTAGTTTCCATGTGGGAGGTTAAGGTAGGATAAAAATGTAAAGATATTATCAAATTCCATTTAGTTTGTTCAATCCATTGCATGTTTCGGAACTAGGAAATGAGCTTGCATATGCATAAGGATCGCACGTCATATCAATACTGTATCTAATATTTCTCTGTTGGTTCGTGTCAATTGACATGATATATATATATATATATATATATATATATATATATATATATATATATATATATATATATATATATATATATATATATATATATATATATTGCAATCGAAACCAAAGAACGGCTCACAGATATAAATAGTACGAAAAACGTAAATGTCAAGAAAATAATTGATATGGCAGTACGCAGAGGTGAGTCCATGCAAGCGACAAAACATGTCGTCAAAAATGGACGTTTGCATTCTTACCGCTTCATAGATTAAAATTGATGTTAATAGTATCTTAAAATGGCAGACAATTCGTTTCTAATCAAGCCAAACCAACCCGAGTCTTGTCACGCACGTCACCTCATGGAACCTTTGAACCTTTAAAATGCATGTTCTATCATCGTTTGTTATACGTGTAACTAGACAACAAGGATATGTGACCTTCCAATAATTTTACGGCCTTATTTAGAAAGAAACAGTTACATCCAGATTGTGGCAACGACTAATGAGTGTGAACGGAAATATGTATCAATCCGTTATTTGTTTAAAAAAAATGAACTTTGCAAATAAGCAAACGATTTTCCCAAAAGGTGAGTTTAAACGCTAATAAAATTAATATTTGTATCGATTTATGCCTTGGAATAATTGCGGCCTCTTTTTAAATCTGGTGTTATGACAATAAACATGATATGAGATTCAAAGGAAATAACACGTTATGATATCTTATTAAATTTTCCTTAATAGCAATACTTTGTTAGGTAAATGTATAATGCTAAGGACATAGTGGCATGAAGGAAATAACCTTTACTTCATTTAGGGTCATTTGATCTGTAAAATTGATTGATTTGTAGCCTTAAGGAGTACTCTTTTATTCAAATTTACATAAACGTTACTTGGTACAATGATCTAAAGTGAAATAATTAAAATAATGTATAGCACCTTACTGATTTCTAACTTCTGAAGAATAATGGACTTTTCTACACGTTTTTATCTTTCATTTGATTGAGATTCCATAATTTACTGATATCACACACAACCGTTTAAAATACAGACATTTGTTTTTTAATATAGGGTGTTAATTGATAAAAAAATCATTCCCTGTTTGCAGTTATGAACAAACCTTTACCTTTCTCAATTAGGAGCGTCTACACATTTGATGAAAGATAATCTCACCATCGAAAGAAAAATTTGTATCCCCATATTCATCTTTCTGTGGATTATATTCGATAAGGTATACTGCCATATGCAAATCTTTTATAACATCTTATTACATGTTTTTGTTTCTCATTTGTTTTTCACATTGATATTTATCAGCACACAGTTTTAAATTATCAACCTATACAACAAATCTATGCATTTTGATAGGATTAACATATATTCAGAAACAATAATGCTCACACACACACACACGCACACGCACACGCACACGCACGCATGCACACACGCACGCACGCACGCACGCACGCACGCACGCACACACACACGCAAACACACACACTCTCACAGAGACACACGCATCCATAGACATGCATACACACCCGATCGTATGATGTTTATACTATCGATGTCCCCTGTATTAGCTAATATATTCTATTAATGTTCGTATATTGTTTAAGTCGTACGACTTCTTTATTTGGCTTATTGTGCCTAATAACATGTAATGGAAAGTTTACCATGTTTAAAAGTGTTCTCTTTGTTTTCGTCAACACATTTACTCTCATAATGGAACAGTAGCAAGTAGAATGAGCATATACGTAAACAAAAACTATATTGCCGATAAATTACTGTGATATTCACTTAAACAGCAAACTAGTGCATCGAGCGGCTGTGTACTATTTTTGACACTTCTGGCAGAACATACTTAATAATATATATAACAAAAGATGAATTTGTATTGTGTAACTAATGTTCTTTGAGGCTTCTTGCCTTTGATAAATTTATTAACAATGAATTACAAACTTTTCAAATCACCCAAATCTACTGCAATAAAATAAATCTCTGTAAATTTGAGGTATCTTGGATGAGAGACAGAGTTGAGTCTTCTTTTATGTTGCTGCGACTAATTTCAAATTGGAACACATATCAATTATTCAATACCAGACAGCCGAACATTCTCGGTATATACATAAAAAGGTTCACTTACATGTATTTGTTACCCCTTGGGTAAAGGATTATAATAAGCTTGGTTATTAGTGCGTAAATTTTGTTGTTTTCGGGGATCATTTGAATTGAATTGGTCATTCGATGCGCAGGCGTGATTAAATAAATAGATTGACTTTATTATATCTTTAAATATGTGCCAGTATGAAAATAAAGTTGTTATCAGCATAATTGTAGAGATGGGTATTGGTGGTAAATAGACATATGTTGTTTATAAAGATATTCAAGATCAGGGGCCCTAGTATAGACCCCCTTTAGAGATACCCTTTTACAATGTCCTGCCACTTTAACTCTTTGTTTTCTTTCTTAGAGGTTACGTTTTAGTATACCACCTGATACATCTATGGTACAATACCACTGGAGTTTGGATAGTAGAGATCGTCCGGAATACCGTCGAAGCCTTCCATAAGTCCATAAGTATGACACCAGCATAATGGTTCTAATTTGAAACTAACTTCCAGTACTCCACAAGCCTTAAAGGTGTAGTGTGACATCCAAAGGTTGACCTGAAATCAGCCACGTAAGGGTTGAAAATCGTGTCAAAGTGGGTAACCTACTGATCACGTATGATTCGTTGAAATATTTGTTTTTATAATGTGGGTAGTATGCTGACTGGTCTATAATTCGGTCAACGCGGTCAATTTGTCAGCTATTGAAAACACAATACGTCAAAGTTGAGCTTTTTAGTGAAGATAATTAATATTTTACATGAGCAACTACAATAGTCGGTTACTGCATCCCGAATGACAATATTATCAAAGCTCCACCTTATATAGGCCGCGGAGACACAATTCTTTTAACGTTGTCCTTAACAACATGGTGCAAATCATTTACGTCAACCACTAATATTTAATAATTCAGGTTGCGGTTGCAGTAACTTTTACTGATGTTTTAATCTCATTTAGCATTTCAACTACAGAGTAAGACAATTCTTAAATTCATAGGTTGTCAGCTGTGCCCGGACAGAGACGTGATTAAGTAGGCAAACAATTTTGTTTCTACAAGTGATTGCTGATTTTAGTAAAGCTCCCTGTGACATTAATTGATATCTTAAAACGTCAAAAGTGTTAGGTCACATTTGTTACAAATTTAACTTCTGATTTTAAGTCGTCTGTATTTGACGCTTTAATACTAAACTCGCAACATGTTCGTAAACCCTTGACAAAAAATATGTTTTCCGGTTCAGTGTTATAACTATCATTCCTGTGATACTGTTCGCTTATAAACTTAAATATTCTGCAACATAGTCTTAGATGATGATCCTTCGAGAATTCTAATTCGTGTTATGTTACTGAAGTCATTAAAACATAAATATATCGATACACTTTTAATTGTGTATTTTTCTGTGAAGGCTGTCAGAACGTTTCACGTTTATCGGTGAAAGTGGACATAGTTTGTTTTATCGGCTAAACAAAAGGAATTGCAAATTAGTTATCAGTTTGCTAGCATTTTACTTTAACATCAGTCATTTTATTTGATTTTTTGCCTTTGGTCGCAAAACAATTTCCTTTAAAACGTATTAGAAGTCGTTGTGAATTATATAATAAATACATTATCCATACTAAATGCTGCCTATTTTGTTCAAACGTTTTGTTATGTTTTGCTTTAATAAACATAGTATCATTTGACCGAATATCAAAATGAAAGTACTAGTCAAAATTGATATTTAAAACATTCCAAGAACACATATGTTGCTGTAAGTAAAGGATGCCACAAAGTAAATTATAATGATTAAGAATGGATGGCGAGAGCGTTACATTTTACTTCAGGTCATCTTACTGACTTAGAATACAGCCTCGGTAGATACCACATTGCGAACGCAATGTGTGACCGATTGGTATGTGAAAGTTAGATCTTTTTATGATTAAGCCTAGCTCTTAATGATAACAATTCTGCACGTTCATTTGCTAAATATTAAGATTTGATTCTAAAATGTCCGAAATGTGACAAGTTTGCATGACCCCAATGGCTTGACGTTCACTCTTAATATGTATGTATATTTATATATATATATATATATAATACAAGTGTTTTGTTACAATTATACTCTTGTTTCGTGATATGCAGGCGCAATAGTTCCTTGTGGTATTTTTTTTCATCTCAATAAATATGAATCTACAGTATAAACACTAACTGAAAACAACAACAAAAGAACAAAGTATTGAATCGTAATTTCGTACATTTCAATTCCAAAAAGCACACCAAACTTTAACATACTGATATCAAGTCTAACGTTGCAAGGTCAAAGTATTCATCAAACCACGTATTTTGAGTTTTAAAAAAATGCTTACGTTGCTTCATTTTCTGAAGATCAAGGTTTTTTGTCTGTATACATCCTTTCATAATGTTTTTTTTTTAATCTCCGATTGCCGTACCATCTGCGTATTCGTTGGGTTACTTTATTTGACAGCTAAGGGAGATTTGTCTACATCATTTGAAAAAATAAAAGATGTGAACGATCGTAATTTTTTCACACTGACAAGATTGAATTACAACTTCTGTACTCTATTACATTTTTAAAGGTTAATTTTTCTTCATGCCTTTTTATTTTTATCGACTCTGTAACAGATATCAGAGAAACTTCAGTGCAAAATTGTTTAATGACTGAGTCTAAAAAGGTTGAGTGAGTTGCTAAAATAAACTTGAACATCTGATTAGTTGGAGCTCGCTTTGACTTCATACAGAAAAAAAGGCACTTGCTTTCCCGAGCGGCTTTAGTTTGTATAATGATGAATCTATAGTACTCATATCGAATGAATATAATATAACAAGAACAAACTGGTTATCATTCTGAAGTGTCCTGTAATATATTTCAAACAGTTTTCAAAGCAGGAACAAAGATAACTTAGATTGGAAATGGAATTGAGAATTGGAAAGTAATTGAGAAAAACAAAAACTGCGCACTTACCACAGTTATGTGTGTGTGTACCAAATGCCCGTCATGAAAATGAGAATTTTTGTTTAAATGTATTGGTCTAAATACATATGTTCATAAATCAGGTTTTTTCTGTACATTATACCATATAAGAGCGGGTTTCTGTTTTTGGTCCATTCATAAGTTCTCATTTAAGAACCATAACCGGTACTAAGGCGTCATGCAGAATTTCACCGTGGTGCGCTAAGTAGCGTGGGAATAAGTTAAACGGGTGTGTCTATATTGAGAACTAACATTGGCCCTATGATGCAGAACATAAAATGCGACCATTATACTAATTATTGATATAAAATAGATATAGTTCGGGCAAAAGCGCTGGCGTATAACATCAATAATTTGGAAATTGCACCCAGTGACTCTTTAAAAGATACTGAAGACTGACTGGTGTTACCATGCAGTATCTACAACATTGAGTTACATTTGAGATGAGTGATTGTGCTTGACCATACTACATTAGAAGTTCACTCAAGATTTTATAATGATAGGTGCATACACAGGATTATTTTTAAATTGAGATGATGTCGACGGCTTATATAGTTTTGTTTAAAATGTCAGGTTTGCTGTCAATTGTTGATGATGAAATTTTTGCACATATGATTACTCAAATCTACGTAACTCGTTAAAAATATAACAACAGTGATTAACACAACAAAATAATTCTCACGCGTACCGTTTGTATCATGAGGATTAGTCCATAGTTTTCACATCATTCTTGCTTCAATCACTGTAAAGATTTCCGTGAAAGGAAGGCACTCATGAATGGCCATTATTTTAAACCAATACGAATATTTTATCGGTTAAGATTTTGGAAGTCAAGTGTTATGAAACTGGATGCTACCATTAAATCTTAATGAGTTTCTAGTTCATATCCGAAGTTAAAGATAAAAAGAAGAAGAAAATATCGATCACCACATCCCATTAATGTCTTTTGTAAATGTCAGTGTTTGAACTTGAACTACTGTGAAATCATTAATGTTCGTGGGGCATTAATGTTCGTGGTTTTCGTGGGTTAGGTGATCCACGAATTCAAGAACCCACGAAATATAAACCCTTTATTCACTTTTTCAATTGCCTTGTTACGTACATACTCTAGTATATTATTTACAGAGGTCGCAGTATACAGTGTTAAAACCTGTCTCACTGTATAACTTACGATCATTATTCTGTTAATATATTATAACTGCCTTTAACAAATAATGAACCAAATCAATTAAATGTGTTTTATGCTGCAAATGACAGTTATAAGCACGTGTTTAAACGTGTGCTGTTAATGAAAATCTCCAAGTTTACAAGATGTGCGTGATGAGTGTCTGTACTTGATTTTTTTATTTAATGAAATAATTAATCGATTACTAGTACATTGAAGGTTACTAAGCACCGAACGTGACAATATACGCACCTTTTCGGTGTTTTCACAGTTTGCAAAATTCTTAATTGGCATTAAATGGCTTCCCCTATCTGTACTTATGATCAGGGTACATCTTCTTTTATTACCTTTATTCCCAATTAAATCGATAAGTGACATGGGTATAATTATGCACTAATTGGCATGTCGTACCACATTAGCGAGTGTCATAAACCGAGTGACGTAGAAGACGGAAATCACGGGCCAGCGCATGGATATTATGCAGACGATCTAGGACGATCGCATCTTCGATTATTTTTTTTTCAAAAATGAAAATCCACGAATTTAAGTACCCACGAAATGGTTTTTTTTCGGCAAACCACGAAATTCCATGCCCACGAACATTAATGATTTCACAGTATACGTACGCAATAGGTGTGAATGATTTATAAATAGTATTATGGTGATAAACGTATTTCTTTAAGTTAACGTTTAATTATGGCATGCTATAAATATTGTAATCAACACCATACAATGAGATCAAGACTATTCATAGAATAAAAGAAAGTAAATTACCATTGGTACGTGTTTGCAACTACGCAGACTGTTTGATTTCAAAGGTCACACTGTCCGATCGTTTGAAATATATACATACATTGTATACCTATTTTGTAGCGATTGGTGAGCTGCTTATTGGTTCACAAAGTCATTGTAAGAATTACCAGTACCAGAATAAGATATTTTATGACATCGGCTGTTGAGAAAAAGACCTGGGGTGAATTGGCATTTAGTTTTAATGTGATTAATTATTCAATTGTCCGTGCGCCAAAGGAATATTTCAACTTGTCGAGGTCATTTGGCGGAGATTTTCAAGTTAATCGGTTAGATAGTCCAACTATGTGTTAATATTCATTTACAAAATATTATTATAACTATTCAGTTTGGTCAACTGATTGTTTGAGTGACCACTTGTAAATGAAAACTAAAAGGATACGCCAATATGTCACACACTCAAAGAACACCCTGTCTAAAGGTACAAGGCCCATGCCAAACGAGAGACATACAACGTATGAAACGACACAGATCATTGAACAGTCACGTGTAATCTTGAACGAGAAGTTTTTGTTCGCATGTGAACTAGAGATGAAAGAACTTTCCCAGCGTTTAAGAAGAAGACCAATATCCGGATTTGGTCTTGTCTGAAAACCGCTGATGACATATTAAAATGACACTTTTATAAAACTAAGCTTGGATGCAAACGTTGTATAATGAAGGGTATCATATATAATTGATGAAATACAATGCAGCTGTTTAAATACATATATAAAACTTATCACGAATCGTCATATAATGCACACTTGTATTGAACGAGTTCAGGAAACATGAAAGAAAGCGACCTAACCAACATACCCTTGACGATTTGAAAGCAGTTGTTTGTCATATTATCAGATTGTTCTTATCATTATTATTATTATTATTATTATATACCATATTTCTATAGCACTCTTTTCATACATAAAGTATGTTCAAAAGTGCTTTACAATGTAATATAAAACAATAGACATGAAATGCTTATAACAATATTAACGCTAGTCAATTAAAACAAAGTGTTTATGCATAGTACATATGTACAAAATTAATATAATATAAAATGTTTGAAATAACTATAAAATAATAGAATAATAATTTCAGAGTTAGTGAAAACCAATAAAATTTAAAGATAAAGTAACAACAAGCTGTTAAATCCCGGATAGATCCATGCACTCGGAAATAAAATAATAAAACACTTATCGTCCATACTACTGTTTAAAATAGTGGGTTTTCAGAGCCTTCTTAAAACTTTGCAAGGTGTTACAGTCTCTGATGTCAGATGGTAGGGCATTCCATAACTTAGCTGATGCTGACTGGAAACTTCTGTCACCATAACGCGCCGTCCGACATTTAGGCACAACTAACGTCAGTGACTTATTTTTCGACCTCAGATTTCTGGATGCTCTGTATATTTCTAACATGTCCACAATGTACGCAGGCGATTGGTCATGGAGCGCTTTAAATGTGTGTGTTAGAATTTTGTACTCTACTCTGCATTGCACAGGGAGCCAATGTAGTTCCTGTAGCACGGGGGTTATATGGTCGTACCTTGCTGTCCTCGTAACAATTCTAGCTGCCGTATTTTGAACAGTTTGTAGTTTGTTTAATATCTGCTTTGGAACACCGTACAGGAGAGCATTGCAGTAGTCTATGCGAGATGTAACAAGAGAGTTTACCAGAGATTTGGTTGCGTTCAGTGTTAGATAAGGTCTTATATGGCCAATGTGTCGCAATTGTGCGTAAGAATTTCTACAAACACTATTGACGTGTTGATCCAGCTTCATGTTTGAGTCAAGATAAGCGCCCAGATTCCTAACACTTGGTGATTGTTTGATTACAGAGCCATCGACGGTGACGGAGACATTTGAAACTGTTTTTGAGTTGTGCTCAGATGAGAATATGATTAATTCTGTTTTGTCCGCATTTAGCTTTAACATGTTGTTGTTCATCCATTTCACTATGTCATTCAGACAGTGTTCAATGCGATTGACAGATTCTTCAATTGAAATTGTGTTTAATGGTTTGAACGATAAATATAATTGCGAATCATCCGCATAGAAATGGTTGTCCAAGTCATGGTTTCTACAAATAGCTCCAACAGGCTTTGTATACATTGTATAGTTTTTGGGGCCAAGAACAGACCCTTGGGGTACGCTGTACTTCATCAGCACTGGGTCCGAGAGTTCACCATTAATGGCTACTGTTTGATAGCGATCACTGAGGTAGGACCTCATCCATGTAAGTGGTGTCCCTGTGATACCGAAGTGATGTTCTAAGCGAGTAAGAAGCGTCTCGTGGTCAATTGTATCGAAAGCAGCCGACAGATCTAACATTACTAGAATAGTTACATCATTTCTGTCCAGTGATTGAAGAATGTCATTTTGAACTTTCAACAGTGCGGTTTCGGTTGAGTGGAATTTCCGATAGGCTGACTGGTTGACTTCATGAAGTTCATTGTTTTTTAGATGATTTTCAATTCGGACATCTACCACTTTCTCCAAGATTTTTGATATAAAAGGCAAATTAGACACTGGCCTGTAATTTTTAAGAACATTTGCGTCTAGACTTGGCTTTTTTAGAAGTGGTCTTATTCGTGAGTGTTTGAATGATCGTGGCACATATCCAGATTGTAGGGATGCATTTATGACTTTGGTCATCACAGGTGTAAGCTCATCAAGACATTCTATTTCCGTTAGCAAATACTGCCTATCAGTTTCACTTGGTCTTGTGATGGGCCAAATAGCACAAAGCAAAGACATATCCACATTGCATGTCATTGACGTATTTCAGACAAGCAGTACCCTAAATCATTCACGGGGTGCAAGCGAAAAAGTTTCTTTCTTCTTATTTAATTAATGTCACTTAGAACCTTTTTTTGCATTCACCCCTCGAATCGCAAAACAACAGATACATCCGACTGTTTTATTTCTGTACATAAGAAAATGAATAATAAGATGAGAAGAAGAAAGAAGAACAACAAAACACGTTTAAATCATGGTATCATAATTTGTCATATGTTCATGTCTTCATTTCCTGTTTAAACGCATTAGGAACCAAATGTCTTTAAAAATGCTATCCGCGAAATACCATGCCTTCCTCGTATGTTTTGATGGAAAATGTTTCACTGTATTCAAATATATCTTGATCAATATACAAATTGGATATTAAAGTATGACACCCTAGACTATTGCCAGTTAAGCAATTTTCTTTGCTACCTATTTTGTTTAAAAACTTTCGGATGGATATGTTTTCCGACCAAAATAAATACATCAATACTTTATAACGCATGTTGAATACAGAAAAAAACATGATGGCAGGGCAAATGTATCAATCCACTTTATCTCCCGTTAGCGGTAGTACATCGGTAGAATAACGATGTCCTCTTGGTAAAACACCGTTGAACGAAAATTATTTTGGCTCTTACGCCGATACTGCATCGGTTATGCCACGGCCAATTGTGATTTTCGAGAGTTTTCTCGACAGAGATTTGCCGATTTTCTCGCGTTATTAACTATGTGCTCCTTTTAATCCCGGTGGCCATGAGAACCATTTTATAGTTGCTGCACTATCAGATGCTAATTTTTTAAGGCGGTTATTGCCCTTCAAATGCTAGACATGTTTGTTTTGTTTTGCTTTTGTTTTTGTGTTCTATGTTTTTGGCGTTTACCCTTTGCCATTAAACGGTGTTAAAATATCTTTAAATTTAGGCCAGAGAGCTCGTTTCTGTAGTGTTTCACGTAAGTATATCTACTTAAATTCAACATTGACTTGTGGCAATTAGAGCAAGGTCAATATTGTAAGCTGAAGACGGCGGTCAAATTGGTGATATGCGTATTACCTTATCGTTCTTGCACCTCAAGACAAGACAATAATGGCTTTTAAATAGTCCCTATTGTTTGTGAGCCAAAACGTCGAGAAACTAATCACGAAGTTGGGATTTATGTGAACACTAATTTGTTCTAAGTATAAAATGCTCGAGCGTTTCGTTTGGTGAAATTAAGAAAACGATGCAATGTTAACATGTTTGTTAAAAACGAAGCGACACCGATTCTGTGAACTGTTTAGGGTGCAAATATACGTTAGTTTAAAAATACATTCTTAAACATTTAACTACTTAAGAAATACTATGCTTTGATAAGCGTTATACTATATTTATGGGTATTGTGCCCCCCTTTATTATGAATAATTGACATTTATGGCTTTAGAATTATACTCAATTATCGAGTCTAATTTAGTGCAATGATACCAATGGGATGTGGTCGCTTATTTGTTTTAATCACTCGGAATAACTGTCTCCAACCCAGTCTGTACTTTGTTAACAGCATCTCATAATATAATTGACAAACTATGTTGTTTCACGCATTCAACCAACTACCGGGCACTTTAATATTAGTGACAACTTCTATGTTACTATTTACATATGTAAAAAGTTAAGTAAGGCATCATTACTATTCAAAGCCTATATAGCAGCACAGCTTGTCTAACACTAAAAGAGTCTCGTTCGGTATGAATATTTACGTAGTACATTTAGAATGTTTCTTTGTTGAAATTTTCTAGTTTCCATGTTGGAATTTTTCCGGTAAAATGTAAAGATTTATTCGTATTCCATTTATTTTGTTAAATACATTAAATGAATTTGAAAATAAAAAATAAAATTGTATCTGCTTAACATAAGGAGCGCTCGTCATTTCAATACAGTTTTTAATATATCTCTGTTGGTTTGGGTCAATTGACATGTTGAATATATAGCAATCAAAACCATAGAAAAATATAAGCTCATGGATAAAATCGCACAAAAATGGTGTAAAACACGGGATCTCAAAGATAGAACGAATGAACTGATATGAAGTATGCATGCATCGTTATTTCATAAAATAATTCTTATTATCATGAAATATACCACACGTTTGATACGGCAGTACGCACAGGTGAGCCCATGCAAGCGACACAACAAGGCATCAAACAACAGACGTTGACATTCTTACAACTTCATAGATTAATAGTGATGTTAATGGTATCTTGAAATGGCAGACACTTCGTTTCTAATCAAGCCAAATCAACCCGAGTCTTGTTACGCACGTAACCTCATGGAACTTCTGAACCTTTAAAATGCATGTTCTCTCATTGTTTGTTATACGTGTACCTAGAAAACCATGATGTGTGACCTTTCAATAATTTTACGGCCTTATTTAGAAGGAAGGAGTTTCATCCGGATTGTGGCAGTGACATGTGGGAAAAACGGAAATAGGTATCAATCGGTTATTTGCTTATTAAACTTAATAACGTTGAAAATAAACAATCAATACTTATTTCCCCACAAGGAGAGTTCAAAGACAGATAACATAAATGTTTGAAATTATTCCTGCCTTTGAATAATTGCGACCTATTTTTAAATCGAGTCTGAAGATAATTAACGTGATATGAGATTCAAAAGACATATCACGTTTTGATATCTTATTTAATTTCCCTTTAAAGCAATACATTTGTTTGTAAATGTCTAAAACCAAATACACACTGCAATACAGGAAATAAACACCCGCTAGTTACTTTATTGTCATATGACCTTTACAATATATTCATTTATGACTTCAAGGATTGCGAGTGATTCCGCTTTACACATAAAGACACTCCTAACAATGAACTATAATAGTTAAATAACGAAGAATTATATAAAATTGTGTAAAATATCGAAACGCTTCCGAAGGATAATGGACTTTACTGTAATCTTTATTTTTCATGTGATTTAGATTTCATATCAAACTGACCACCTTTTCACACACCACCCTATAAAAATACACATACATTTTTTTTAAATAGGGTATATATTGATAAAATATTAATCCCTATTTGCGGTTATGAAAATCCTATTTACTTTTTCCAGTTCGGAATTTATTCCAGTTTTATCCTAATTATCATCTTTCTGTGGATTTTTATCCGATTAAAAGCACTATAATGCCATATAGATATATTTGATAACATCTTATTTGAAATGTTACCATGTTTTAGAGTGTTCTCTTTGCTTTTCCCTACTAATTTACACCCATATTGGAACTGTAACAAGTAGAACAGGCGTAAACGTTATAAAGCTATTGTGCAGATAAACAACTGTTATTCACTTGTACAGCATACGGAGTGTACCGAGCAGTTTTCCTAAAGGTTAACCACAAACTTTCAATAAATCAGGCTGCAGTTGCAGTAATTAATACTTGTTCTTATATTTCATTCATGCAGTTCAAGTAAAGCGTAAGACAATTCTTAAATTAATAGCTTGTCTGCTGTGTTTTCACCTAGCAGTGATTAAGTAGGCAGAACATGTTGATTTTACAAGAGAGTGATGATTTGAAGAACAGCGCTCTGCAATATTAATTTTCTTTAAACCTCAAAAGTTTAAAGTCGCAATTGTTACTTCTTCAGATGTTAAGTCGTCTTTATTTGACGCTTTAATACTAAACTCGCAACATGTTCATTTTTTTTCGGATTAGTGTTATATATGTTTTCATGTGATATTGTTGGCATTTGAACTGAAACATTCTTCAACATATTAGTATATAGAGATCCTTCGAGAATCCTACGAGATTACGTCCACGCTCAACGTCAAAAATGTCAAAATCACTGAAAATGGACAGGTTTTAAGACTGACAAAACAAGTGATAATTCGTGTTTAGTTACTGCAGTTATAAAAACATAAATATACTGATACACTTTTAACTATTTTCCTTTTACTGTGAAGGTTGTCAGACCATTTCACGTTTTTCGGTGCAAGGTGACATGTTTTTTTTCATAAACTTAACAATAGGTATTGCAAATTACTAAAAACGTTAAGCAAAATTCAAATAACCAACATTTTACTTAAACATTAGCCATCTTATTTGATTGTTCAAGTGTTTTGTGCACATACTTTCATTGGATAGATAATATCATTGACCGAATATTAAAATGAAAGTCCTAGACATAATTCATATTGCTTAAAAAATGACACCAATAATATAAATGTTGCTCTAAGTTATAATAAAATGACATGTAGTAAAATCATAATGAATAAAATTGGGCAGAGTTGGCGTTATATTTAACTTTATGTCATCTAAAACTGTCTTGAAATACAGATACTGACACATTGACAACGCAATGTGTGACCGATTGAGTGTGTTTAGGATGATTTGCAGCAGACAAACCTTTAAACACCCATTGAATTTGTATCGCTTAATGATTATGCACTAACTGATTAGAAATCTGCAATTTATTTGGTGAAAGTGAAGATTTATTAAAAAATCTTAAAGAAGTGAAACAAGTTTTTGTAACCCAAATCCTTTCACGTTTAATCTTAATATTTTTGTACGTTTTCTGTACTTAAAGGTTTCTGGTCTTTTTACACACGTTGACGTATCGTGCTGTGGTTTGTTAACCTTCATTAAGAAAATATTTAGATTGTGTTCCTTTAAAGCCTAAAACATTGACGATACTAATTTCTATTGTCTTTTATAATAATAATTATGTAAACTGCTGTCAAGGTGAGCGTTGCAACAACATAGTATTCCTCAAACACGTTGTAAGGGTATAAACAAAATGATTCGGTTGCTCAATTCTCTGGAGACTAAGTTAGGTGTCGGTTGACATCGTTTCCTAACGGTCCTTTTTGTCTCAGCTCGCCGTACCATCTGCGTATTCTTTAGATTAATTTAATTGACACCTAGGGGAGATGATGTCTAAATCAATTAAAACGAAAGTCATGAATCTTAATTTATAACAAGAGATGTTTGTCAAACATTATGCCCCCCCCCCCTGAGCGCCATGTTGTCAGGATTATATGGACAATTGAATGAAATATGCATGGACCGAAATGACAGCTGATTTGTCGCTAACATTGTATGCCGTTGAGGCAGTTTTAAGATTTTTCAAAAGGAAAGAGTGTGTTATGACCATGACCTTTGACTCTATGACCTCAAAATCCATAGTAGTCATCAGCTGGTCACCAAAAATCTAAATGTTCAGTTTGAGGGCCATGGGTGCAGGCATTGACAAGTTATCACACAGACAAGCATTTTTCGTTCAAGGTCACTGACCTTTGATCCAATGACCCCTTAAATCATAAGGGGTCATCTACAGGTCAGACACAACTCCAAGTCAAGTTTGAGGGCCATGGGTGCAGGCATTGTCCAATTATAACTTGAAACATTTTCGCATTCAGGGTCACTGTGAACCTGACTTTTGACCCAATGACTCCTAAAATCAATAAGGGTAATCTCCTGGTCAGGCCCAACTTACATGTCAAGTTTGATGATCATAGATTCAAGCATTGTTGAAATATCACTGGGAGAAGATTTGTTTACTTTTTTGCGTTAAAGGTTACTGTGACCTTGACCTTGGCCTGATGACCCCCAAAGTCAAGAGGGGTCATCTACTGGTCAGGCCCAACCTTCATGACAAGTTTGAAGACCATAGGTCCAGGAATTGTCGAATTTGCTTTCAAGGTCACTGCGACCTTGACCTATGACGCCTTAAATCAATAGGGGCCATCTACTGGTCAGGCCCAACCACCAAGTCAAGTTTGAGGGCCATTGGCGCAGGCATTGTCGAGTAATCACTCGGGCAACCTTTTATCGTTCAAAGTCACTGTTACCTTAACCTTTGGCCTAATGACCCCTAAAATCAATTGGGGTCATCTACTGGTCAGGCCCAACCTCCAAGTCAAGTTTGAGGGCCATAGGTGCAGGCATTGTCGAGTAATGACAAGGACAACCTTTTACCATTCAAGGTCACTGTGACCTTGACCTTTGGCCCGATGACCCCCTAAAACAATAGGGTTCATCTACTGGTCAGGCCCAACCTCCAAGTCAAGTTTGAGGGCCATGGGTGCAGGCATTGTCGAGTTATCACATGGACAACCCTTTACCATTCAAGGTCACTGTGACCTTTACCTTTGGCCCGATGACCCCCATAACAACAGGGGTCATCTATTGTCGAGTTTGCTTTCAAGGTCACTGTGACCTTGACCTCTGACGCCTTAAATCAATAGAGGTCATCTACTGGTCAGGCCCAACCTCCAAGTCAATTATGAGGGCCATGGGTGCAGGCATTGTTAAGTTATCACTCGGACAACCTTTTACCATACAATGTCACTATGGCCTTGATCTTTGACCCGATGAGCCCCAAAAACAATAGGGGTCAGCTACTGGCCAGGCCCAACCTCCAAGTCAAGAATGAGGGCCAAGGGTGCAGGCATTGTCTAGTTATCACTCGGACATCCTTTTACTGTTCAAGGTCACTGTGACCTTGACCTTTGGCCCGATGACCCCCAAAATCAATAGGGGTCATCTAATGGTCAGGCCCAACTTCCATATCAAGTTTGATGACCATAGGTCTAGGCATTGTTGAGTTATCACTCGGACAAGCTTTAAACTCATTTTACATTAAAGGTCACTGTAACCTTGACCTTGACTCGATGAGCCGTAAAATCAATAGGGGTATTCTACTGGTCAGGCCCAACCTTCATGTCAAGTTTGATGACGATACGTCCAGGAATTGTTGAGTTATCACTCGGACAAGTTTTGGTCTACTGACGGACCGACCGACCGACCGACATACCGACATGCCTGTGCAAAGCAATATACCCCTCTTCTTCGAAGGGGGGCATAATAAAATAATGCAGTAGATGTGATCGAATCGTATAAATAAAAGAGCTCACACTGGCTAGATTCAATTAAAATTTATAAACTTTCGTACTTTATCACATATTTTTTTCAAAGGTTTATTTTCAAATGAATAATTATGTTTGACCATTACGCAAGCAGGAGGTCACTCATAAAGTTTGAATATTAATGCCATACACAAATTCTTTTTAATTTGAGAAAGAAGTTCAAACGCATTTCTACTATATCACGACAATTGCACCGTGGAGTTCACATCGAACATATTCAAAACAGCTGTGTGCAACATTATTGATTGTTCAACAGACTGATAATTTTATAAGTGAAAGGAAGGCATTCATTAATGGCCATTTTTTTTTAAATAACATTAAATATACTAATATTAAATCAGTTGTATAATCGTAGTCGAGCGTTATGAAAATATATGCTTCCATACGATCTCTTTAAGTTTCTAGTTTCATTTCAGAAGTTAAAGATAAAATGTAAAAGCAATCGAATACCAAATCTCATTTATGTCTATTGTAAATGTCTGTTCTGAGACTTAAACTAAACCTACACAGTAGGTGTGTATGGTACATAAATAGTATTTTGATGGTAAATGTATTTCTGTCAGTTAACGTTGGCATGCTTTTTTGTAATCAACACCATGAAAATGAATTTAAAATGATTCATAACATAAACGAAAGGAAATTACCATCGATGCTTGCTTGTAATTACGCAGACTGTTTGATTTTGGAGAGCACAATATCCGATCGTTTTAGTAACATACATATGCCTAAATTGAAGTGATTGGTCAGCTGCTTCTTGGTTTACAAAGTCATTGTACTGGGTTCTGAAGAAACACCAGTACCAGGATTAGGTATTTTATGGCGTCGGCTTGTAAGGAAAAGGCATGGAGTAAATTGGCATTGAGCTTAAATGTGAATAATGATACAATTGACGAGTCGCTAAAGAAATGCTTCAACTTGTCGAGATCATTTTGTGGAGAGTTTTAAGTATATATATACGCATGTTCACTTGAAATGGTTTTACGTTATTTTAACATAATAATGTATTTAATTCATTTTCAAATCAATGATGTATACATCAACTGTGACAATGTAATTTTATAGTCGTTTATAAGTTGTTTATCTTCTTTAAGCCCAATCCTATATTGTAATAAGTTGTATATCGCTACCACGCGGTGAACCTGTATTCGTGATTAAAAACGACCAAATTGATACCTTGCTTTTGGTAAACGGATCCTTGCCATTTACTGCTTTTACACCTCGAGAAAAATGTCGATGACAATCTTCTTGCAGCTTGTGCAAACATTTCTAGCGTATTAAACAGAGATTCAAATTTCCGTTCAGACTGTTAAGAGAGCATGTGAATAAATCATTCTATTCAGTCTGTTTGCCAAACCCAGTTTACCGGAATGGAAAAGTGCGTAGGCATACATAATAGGTACGCCAGAAAAAGAATCATATATCATCCTTGGTTTGCTATAACTGGTAATTAATCATAAGTGTAGCGCATGATTAAAGATATCATTAATAACCCTTTAATATTCCTTTAATAATACAATGTAATTTTCTTTACCACATTGTACGTCATTTCAAAATGTCTGAAGAATTAAATACTTATATTGTGCAAAGGATAGTTTACTTAATTTCTTTTTTGTATTCGTTAAATGACAGAGTTGTTTTCATGCCACTATATTCCGAAGGGAATGAGTATACAATCCATCCTATATAACAATAACAGATGATACATATTACTTTTTTCAGAATAACATAGACTCATAGTTTGAATTTTACATTTATTCGAAATGACATATTTTGTTTTCCGCTTTATTCCAATTTTTACATACGTGGGCCTTTTATGTTTTATTTGACTATTTTCACTTTTGTACTGTAATATATTCAAGGTTAGTTGTAGTCTATGTATGAGACGCCGAAGTTGAAAAATCCACATTTCATTTTTATGTAGTAATAGTCATAAAATACGCGCTCCATACTTGAAAAGGTATTTTAACAAGTATAGCAATAATAATGTATTTCAAAAACAGTCAAATCACTCACCGAAAAGTAAGAATATTAAAATATTGATATCGATCCGAAATGAAGCTACTCTGACACCATGGCCTATAAAAATATAATAAATGATTAAACTCAATGTACATCATTTGTCCACACAAATAGGATATTCATGGTGAAATTTAAGATGTGGACGTTATCCTTAACTAGTTTGTTTAATAAACGAGTTATAAGTGTTGTCAGTGAGTGGGAGTACAAAATATATATTTCCATGCCCGAAAGCAAGATACACTTGGTTATCCAGAGCGAGGTTTTAGATACATCTAACTTTCAAAGGGCCCGTGTAAATCCCCTCTCCGTTTCCAAAAATGAAAAATGTTCAAGAATTTGGTTGCACAAATTTCCGTCTTTTTCATGTAAGGTAGGGTTTTGATAATTGACTATTAGCCCTCCGTTGCCCAACTTCCAGCATTATACATCTTACTTTTGGAATACTAATAATCATCATGTATTTCGGAGATACTTCTACGATCGAATAGTGTATTTGGAAAATGTGTCCGAGAATAAAATCGAATAATTAATAATATAAAACAGTATAAAATGGACAGACAGCAAAACTTAAGTGAGAAAATAATTTTAACAATAATTTGCAGACAGCAAAGAAGTTAAAATAGTTTGAGTCTCTGCAAAATGTGGATCTTAACTTTTGTTGTTCTACGAAGCTTCAAAGTAACTTCAAAGTGTATATTTTAAGAGCTTTTTTTCTTGATTCCATGTACGTCAAAGTATTACCTCTCTGAGGTTTTCTTTATGTGTTGCTGTTAGAAGTTTGCAGCGAGTTTGATTTCATCAATAAATGAATAGACATTTTGTTGCAAAGAGCTAGAATAATTTTAACAAAAACGTATCATTTCTCTGAAAAAGAGGTAGGATAAAAATTGTCTTCCAATGACTGTCGTTAAGAACGGATATTTCCAAACCCTGTTGGAGGTTATATTGCGAGGCTAACGAGGTTAACGGCTTCCACGCCGACCGGTGGAAAATACTTGTATATGTGTTGTAGGTTCAATGTTAGATTATTTGTAATTTTAGTCATGCTTCTTAAAAAAGCATCAATAATATGCTACCTATTGCTAGATTTATACATGGCGTTAAACATGCCGACATCCAGTACGATTACTAGCAACTTCCTTTGATCCCCTTTCGGAAAAACACAATTACATAAACAATGCATATTACACTTATACACTATTAATCATGAATTACTGCAGATAATGATGTTTTCGATTGCTGGGTTTATCCCAGTAATTATCATTACATTATTGAAGATAAAAACACTGACACTTCCAGCTCCAAAAACTGTAGTTGCGCAAATGAATTGCAAACGTAGAACTACAGTTTAATACTTGAAGATAATGGTGATAAATTTAATTTGGTTATGTGCTTTAAAAACCTATTTTTCGATTTATCTGAATTGGAAATTTTATAAAACATCTTAATTTTGTTATATTAAACTATGAGGAAAGCTGCAGACAATAATCTCAAGGTATTTATCAGGCTCAGTAATGACCTTGTGATATGAGAAGTTAATTTAATCAAAATATTTTCCGAACATACCTTAAAACAACATGTATACATAACTCGTTGTTGTTGATTGAGGCGATAGCTGGAAGCACATTGTATTACCTCAATCAATTCAGATGTATAATTGTTAATTACTGTTTTAAATGCCATGCACAACCTGATAAACAATTCTATTATAGTGACAAAGTTTCGGTACTAAGTCGCAAAGGACCAGTCAGAATGATAAGCAATCATCGATAACACCTTGTTTTAGGAATCTTGATCGATAACTTCTTGTTTGAGGGATCTTGATCGAAAACCTCTTGTTTTAGGAATCCTGATCGATAACATCTTGTTTTAGGAATCTTGATCGATAACTTCTTGTTTGAGGAATCTTGATCGATAACCTCTTGTTTTAGGGATCCTTATCGATAACCTCTTGTTTGGGGGATCTTGATCGATAACCTCTTGTTTTAGGAATATTGATCGATAACCTCTTGTTTTAGGAATCTTGATCGCATCCTCTTGTTTTAGGAATCTTGATCGATAACATCTTGTTTAGGGATCTTGATCAATAACCTCTTGTTTTAGGAATCTTGATCGATAACCTCTTGTTTTAGGGATCTTGATTGATAACCTTTTGTTTTAGGGATCATGCCTACGGCGGATAAAACGAATGTGGCTTAACAAATGACGCATCACACACCGCATCACACAGACCACTTAAGACGTTGTTAGGAACAAGGAGTGACCACCTGACTTTGCGTGCAACATTTGCACTAGCTCCGTTATGTTGTGTCAAAGTGTTATTTTCTTATTTGCACTAGTTGAGGTCACCGTACATGCTTCCTCGACAAAATAAATTTAATATGAGCTAATTTAGCGTCTAGAGAAACTGTCAACAAAAAAACCGTCGCCAAATCATCCTATACGTAGTGTCTGATTTCTCCTTGTTCTTGTTTTCGCCAAGATCAGACGGTTGGAAACCGCCACTCGAAAACACTTAAAGGACATAATCCAAATGCACTTTTGATATGCAATTATGCAATCAGTTGGCACCCTTTCATTCGATTTTCGCTATAGGGTGTTCTTTACCGCAGCAATCATTAACAATTATATCAACTAGATTATAAAATAAAATAAATTCGTACTTGTTCTAACCATCCTTGTTATCCACTTGTTACGTTCTAAAAAAAGTCGGAATGCATACATTTACGAAAATAAGAGGTGCTTGCAAAGTAATGGGCAATAAAGAATATATCGTAGATGCTTCAGGGAAATTCATTAATGTAAGCAGTGCACAGGTAAAACGTTAAAGCTTATGAATGCAATGTAACAAATTAAAATTCATCAACAGAATTTCGCATTTCATTCCCTTTACATCCCAAGTTAGCGATGCAAGTAATTCAGATCAGATCGAATAAACTTTTTTATTTGAAAATAAACCTTATGCGAAAACAGTTACATATCACAGTATCAGTCTTTTACTTTTGTGCAATGTCCCTTAAAATTAACAGTCCTCATGTTACATCATAATAATGCTAAATTATGTTAAGTTACACGATACAATTGTTGAAATCAACACGTTGCTTATGCTACATGATATCATTGTAAAGTTCAATACAGTCACAAATAATATTTTTAGAATTAACTTAGTGTTTACACAACACCATCATAGCAGTGCTAACGGTACATAAAACATTGCTAAAATGAACAAGAAAGCACATTCTCGAACCAGAAACTCAAATATCAAACGAACAATTCAATAAAAGCACGATTTAAAAAACAACATCTTGTGAGGTTAAAGATCAGTAAGTTTTAAAAAGGAAGGCGAGGTTTGGGCTAGTGTATATGTTATCTTTATGAATGATTCATCTTTATCACTTTTTACAGAATTTGAAATTGGAATAATTTAGATATTTTGCTATAAATATGAAATATGAAGGCGCTTTTATTCATTGTTGTTTTAGTAATTAAAAATGGCTTAAAATATACTCCTACATTTGTATTTGCACGTCAAGCCAATACATATTTCACTTGTTAATGATAAATATACAGTCAGTGCAACAGATGTCGACTCCTCCACCAAGTTATAACATACACACCTATGGTGCACACACTACTTACGAATCGGCAATTTTCATACATCTAAATCAAAAACAATATGTGTTGCAATTTCCGGCATTTATCATTGTGCTAAACAAATTAAACATCAATTAGTTTTGGAGGATGAACATCATTAATCTCCAATTAATTAATGTGCAATTTATTGTTAGTTCTACTTTGCTAAGCTAGTGATGTATGCTTTAAAATTTACATTTGTGATAAAGCAACTTCAAAGAACAGCCTGACATTTTACTGAGGTGTTTAGCGTTGTGTTGTTAACATATGTCAACTTTTATCACATAAAAAAGTGTTCACTCGTAATGTGATCAATCACTCCTTTTTAAAACAAATTGAACTTACTTTCAACGGTTCCAATACTTCCGATTCGCTTTATAATCAATTGAATGTTGATCTTGATGTACAATTGTACATGGACCACTGCTTTAGCATCTATATTAAACCTTTATCACATATTTCTCCTTATTATTTGCCGTCGTTCAGTAACGCCGCATCGCACATCGTTCGTCAAAAATATATGAATCTCATATTCAACGAGACAATAGCATTTTATCACATTTTTTTCACATGCAATCATGTAATTACATAAATGTTTGCAAATCACGTTGTTCGGATTACGCGACGTGTATAGTCTCATAATGGCTAAGCCACAAGTAGGCAACTAATCGTCAATGAAGAAATCGGAGTCATTTTAATTGATGTATTATGGGACACCAAGTGAACAGTAACGTATCCATGTGTGCTACTTTTTGTATTACGCGCATGATACAAATAACGATTGCACCAGGAAAGGGATTAATTCGTGAAACAGCGAGTCTACGAATACAAGTTTGAAGTGCAATGTCTCAAACACTTTACAACTCAACTGCAACGTGTGCATGTTTGTGTAGCTTCCTGTACGGGTAGTTCTCCACCTCTCTTTCATTACTTTATAGCTGATTGCATTATTTAAACAAAATAATTATTTTCATACAGTATTTTCATATATCTAGGCCATATAGTAAAGCAAAATAAATTTAAAGGTAAGGATTCGATATTATTTATATTTTATATACAAACAATTCTATTTTCGTTTATTCCGTTGATAAGTTTACACGTAAAAACGTTCATTTCATCTTTTTTTGCTGATACTGAACTCAAATTAAGCTTACATGATTGTTTTCGAAGCAAGACATCATGAATAGAAAATTGCATTGATCTAAAGAGTAATAACTGTAAAGTAAGTGCAAACGCAGAGCCCGAACATCAATACATTACATTTAATTGCGAAACACTTCGTCAACCAAGTATGTTTAGATTGCCAATAGCACTATGATTTCTTGATGTGTGCATCACTTATCCCAAATGTACAAGTTTAATAATTATTAAAACACAGTCTGCACTCGTAAACGTAGCAACACCTAAAAGTGCATGTACACTTCGTGTTTCGTAATCAGATCACGTGTACACTTGATCGAGGAATTTTTGTTCGCATGTAAACTAGAGATGAAAGAGCTTTCCCTGTGTTTAAGAAGCAGACCAATATCCGGATTTGGTCTTGTCTGTAAACCGCTGTATATATATATTACTGGAAATGACAATTATTTTTCTTTTGTCCTAATATATTTCTAGATTGTACATGTGTTTTCTGTTTGTCGTCATGTTATGTGTGTAAACGCTGATGAATAAAGTAAGTTTAAACTATAAAACTTAGCTTGAATGCATACGTTGTATCTTGTAGGGTATCATTTTATTGATGAAATACACTGCAAATGTTTAAATGAATATTAAAGCGTAATTCTGCTTTGATAAAATGAGACTATTAAAGATAGATGTTTAGGAAATATAAGACTTATCACGAATCGTCATATGGTACACACTTGTCTTGAACGAGTTCATGAAACATGAAAGATAGCGACCTTACCAACATACCCTGGACGTTTGAAAAATGTTGTTTGTCATATTATCAGATTCTTTTTATCACGTGCATTATCCAGTAATATGAGCAAATACTACCTACCAGTTTCACTTGGTCTAGTGATGGGCCAAATAGCACAAAGCAACGACATATCCGCATTGCATATCATTGTCGCATTGCAGACAAGTAGTACCCTTAATAATTCGAGTGGTAAAAGCAAAAAGGTTTTGTCTTATTTTTTAATGTCACTTTGAACCTTTTCACATTCACCCCTCGAATTGCAACACCAAAGATACATCCGACTGTTTTATTTCTGTACATAAGAAAATGCACAATAAGATGATATCCGATAAGAATAACAACAACACACTTGACCTTTACGTTTAAATCATGACAGCATAATTTGTCATAATTGCATGTTCATGAATTAATTTCCTGTTTAATCGCTTTAAGAACCGAATGTCTTTAAAAATGCTTTCCGCGAACTCAAGACGAAATACCATGTCTTCCTCGTATGTTTTGATGGAAAATGTTCTACTGTATTCAAATATATCTTGCTCAATATACAAATTGGAAATAAACGTATGACACTCTAGAATATTGCCAATTAAGCAAATGTCTTTTCTAACTATCACGATAATAATATCACGCATGTGTAATACTGAAAAAAACATGATCGATATATAAAACTTGTAACAAGGTAAAGCATGTCAGTTTTAAACCTTTTATTTTATAAGGCAGACTATGTGTGATGTTTTTGGTTTCTAACGATGACTGCATCGTATCTTTGAAAAGTATGTGCATTAGGTGCTCTGAAGTGTTTCCCTCCGTCTGCAGATAGAGTTGGGATCTCTAATCATTGAAGTACTTGGGGTTTACCTTTTCGTTTTTTATCATTATTTGTTTTATTGATAAGTTTCCTCAAGTTAATGCATACTTTGATAAGATTTACCTTTTGCGTTATATCTTTATTAAGAATTGTTGGGAAAAGAGTGAGGTTTGTGCACATAAACTGGTTTAAACCCCCAGTAAATTTGCATTTTACTGATCGTTCCAAGGCGGTACCTAACAATTCTTGATAAACATACCAATTATTTATATATACATATATATATATATATATATATATATATATATATATATATATATATATATATATATATATATATATATATATATATATATATATATATATATATATATATATATATATATATATATATATATATATATAGTATTTATGCACTGTGCTGTTGGTAGAGTTTTGTGCTGTACTATGTTTCTTGTTTGTGAATTTGTGTTCTATGTCTTTGGCGTTTGCCCATTGCCACTAAACAGGGTGTTTGTTTAAACTTTTTGCTACTGAGCATGTTTCTGTAGCTTTTTGCATATATGTTGAACTGAAAAAGGGCATGTTTGGTAATTGAAAGATCAAACTATAAAAAATGGAGCAAATTCAAAGAAACATGCCAAACAAGAAACAATTAAGTCTCGAAGAAGTTGCTTAAGAAGCAACCAATTGTTACCGGACTAAACAAAATAGAACACTTTTTAAAATGTTATTGAACTTGGTTATAAGAAAGATTACTAAGAACATCGATTTTAGTGGAGAAAACGTCACTAAACAATACATACAGAGTGATCTGGTTAGAAGTATGTGACATGATGCCTACGGAGGTAAATACTATTAAAGTATAAGATATTCTTTGAGTTGCTGTATTTATATAAGTATATACGAGAAATGAAAGTGTATGTAAATTCCGTAATATGAAAATGAGTAGGAGTGGGTACAAATGCACTGATAAAGCTTGCAGTTACAGTATGGTAGGTCCCTGGTTGTATCTAATGCATAATGCCCATTGCAAAAAAGTCAGAACCACCCTGTACTTGTTACAGTAGAACCACCATGTACTTGTTGCCTCACAAAGCGCTACCTTACCAGGACATGAACTCGCGGCACTAAGAGCAGGGTCGAAATCATGCTGGCGGCGGCCGCGTCTTTTATATAGTTTCTAGGATGAGCATACTGTTTCGGCATTATCAAGAAGAAAATTAGTCTTAAATATTCCTTATGAGATATATGCTGATATGTCAACTTCGGGATCATAAAAGCACTGATTCGCGAAAAAATATAACGTCTTCCGTCGGTGATAATGGAACATGACAGTTTTGGCACCTAAGTAGTATTCCTGTCATTGATTTTAAAGCATTCGAGGATGCTCTATCATGGTGTCTTTTAATATCTCAGTTAGTTTCATAGGATATTGGTTCAATTTGATTATTTTCAGCAGCTCATTTACCGATGTATTTCTGACACTCGGAGGGTTTCGTTTGCATAGACTGACTTTCCTTTATGTTAATAAGCTTGGTTCAGGTTACTCAAATTCAGTTTGTACTTCTTTAAAAAACATAAAATACAATTAGCCAAAACTGTTTTATCCTATTAAATCCTCGCAGTACATGAACCACTCTTCTCATTTAGAGCTTCCAGTTTAAGGAAGTGTAGGATAGAAATTTAAAAGGTCTTATCACGTTCCATTTATTTCTTCAATTAATTGCATGTTTCGGAGTCAAGTAATGAACTACTGTTAACATATGCATAAGGTGCGCACGGTTTATTGATAAATTAATCAATGATACCATTTCATTTTGTTTGTTTGGGACAATGTACATGTTATATACCGCAAACGAAAGCAAAAATGAAATAAGACTTATTAACATAAAAAATATCACACATTTGATACTGCAGTAATCACATGTGACTCCATGCAAGCGACACTACAAAACGTCATAAAATTAGCAAACGTTGTGATTCCTACCTTTCCGTGGTTAACAAGTGATGTTAATGGTACCTTGAAATGGCACTGCGGTTGTTTGTGGTACTTGTAATCAATGCTTTTAAGCTTTCCAATAATTTCACTGCATTATTTAGAAAGAAAGAGTTAAATCCTGAGTATGGCAGCGATTTATGGGAAAGGAATTTTGGGATCTATCTGATTTTTGCTTAATACACTTTTGAACTTGTACTGCAAATAAACAATCAATATTTATTTCTCAATAAGACGCGTTCAAATGCGAATAGGATGAATATTTTTTTTATATTATGTACTGATAATGTTATTTAAATCACACAACAAAAACAAGGATAATTTTAAGATTATCTTTAACAAATAAACAATCAAACAATTAAAGTTAAAGTTATTGTAAAAATACTTTTTTTATCAAAATGCACGCACTGCCTTTTTTCGGTAGACATGGTTAACTCCACTATAAAAAAAATATGGGTACTTTTACGGAATCTCATTCTCTCATCGACCTGTCGACTATACGGGAACGCGACAATGTTTAAGAAACAAGTAAGTATTCCAAAACATATTTTTAACCAACGAATTTTCGACTCGGAGATGACAATAACTAAATATTTCAAAATGTTATGGAAAGAATGGCTTTGACTTTTGTACTACAACAAATCACCAATATACATCAATATACGGTTATAAGTGAGCGAGTGTGTTGCTATAAAATACATGCAGAGCGATCTGGTTTTACTTATAAAAACCGCTGCTTACGTATGAAATTGTTCATGATAACACTTTATGTACCCTCTAATTTGTTTCTTTAGTAAAAGTGGAAGCCGAATCTACAAATATGGAAATAAAAAGAAGTATGTGCATATGCAATGAAAATAAATACTGCTATTTATTACACTTTATATGCTAAGCATGTGTGTTTTGTGTGTTTTTTTGTGTGTTTTTGTGTGTTCTATGTCTTTGGCGTCTGTGCCATTCAACGGGGTTTATCTTTAAACATTTGGTCACTGAGCTTGTTTCTGTAGTGTTTCCCGGCGGTCATATTGTTGCTTTGCTTATTTCCTTATCGTTCTGGCACCTTAAGACAAGACAATAATGGCTTTTAAATAGTCCCTATTGTTTGAGCCAAAGCGCCGAGAAACTAATCACGAAGTTGGGATTTATGTGAACACTAATTTGTTCTAAGTATAAAATGCTCGAGCGTTTCGTTTGGTGAAATTAAGAAAACGATGCAATGTTAACATGTTTGTTAAAAACGAAGCGACACCGATTCTGTGAACTGTTTAGGGTGCAAATATACGTTAGTTTAAAACATACATTCTTAAATATTTAACTACTTAAGATATTCTGTGCTTTGATAAGCGTTATACTATAAGTGTGAGTATTGTGACCCCTTTATTATGAATATTGGACATTTATTGCTTAAGAATTATCAAATCTAATTCATTACAATGATATCAATGGGATGTGGCCGCTCATTTGTTTTAATTACTCGGAATAACTGTCTCAAACACAGTCTGTACTTTTTTAACAGCATCTAACAATGTAATTGACAAACTATGCTTTTTAAAGCATTCAACCTACTTCAGTGCACTTTAATTATAGTAACAACTTCGATGTTATAATTTACATATGTAAAACGTTAAGTTAGGCATCGTTATTATTCAAAGCCTATATAGCAGCACAGCCTGTCCATCACTAAAAGAGTCTCGTTCGGTATGAAAATTTACATAGGACATTTAGAATGCTTCTTTGTTGAATCGCTGCAGTCAATACTGAAAATCGTTAAACACATTTAGAGCATACATTATGTCCTATCAAAACCTTGTCGATCATGAACAATCCTTTTTATCTAGAGTTTCTAGTTTCCATGTGGGAATTTATCCGGTAAAAGGTAAAGATGTTTTCATATTCCATTTATTTTGTTCAATCAATTACATGCTTTGAAAAAAAAACAAAAAAGACTTGTGTCTGTTTACGCATAAGGCTATTTACGCCATTTCGATACAGTTGTTAATATATCTCTGTTGGTTTGGATCAATTGTCATGTTGAATATATGGCAATCGAAACCATAGAAAAGATATAAGCTCATGTATAATTCGTAAAAAAATGGTGTAAAACACGGGCTCTCAAAGATAGAACGAACCAACTGATATGATAATGCATGCATCGTTATTTCATAAAATAAGTCTTATTATCAAGAAATATACCACACGTTTGATACGGCAATAAGCACAGGTTAGACCATGCAAGCGACACAACAAGACATCAAAAAAAACAGACGTTGACATTCTTAGAGCTTCATAGATTAATAGTGATGTTAATGGTATCTTTAAATGGCAGACATTTTGTTTGTAATCAAGCAAAACCAGCCCGATTTTCGCACACCCGTCACCACATGGAACTTCTGATTTAAAAATACATTATGCACGAATTGTTTGCTATGTGCTACTAGACAACAATGATTTGTGACCTTCAAATATTTTTACGGCCTTATTTAGAAAGAAAAGGTTTCATTCGGATTGTGGCAGCGACATGTGGGAAAAACGGAAATAGGTATCAATCTTGTATTTGCTTAATTTACTTTTGAACGTTGCAAAAAAACAATCAATATTTATTTCCCAACAAGGCGAGTTCAAAGACAGATAACATATTTTTTTTGAAATTATTCATGCCTTTGAATAATTGCGACCTATTTTTAAATCGGGTCTGAAGACAATTGACACGATATGGGATTCAAAGGACATATCACGTTTTGATATCTTATTAAATTTCCCTTTATAGCAATACATTTCTTTGTAAATGTTTTAAACCAAATACACAGTGCCATACAGGAAATAAACCCCCGCTAGTTACTATATTGCCATATGACCTTTACAATATAATTCATTTGTGACTTCAAGGATTGCGAGTGATTCCGCTTCACACATAGAGTCACTCCTAGCAATGATCTATAATTATAGTGAAATAACAAAGAATTGTATACAATTGTGTAAAATCTCGAAACGCTTCCGAAGGATAATGGACTTTACCATAATCTTTATTTTTCATGTGATTTAGATTTCATATCAAACTGACCACTTTTTCACCCACATCCTTTCAACAATACACATAAATTCTTTTGAAATAGGGTGTATATTGATAAAATATCAATCCCTGTTTGCGGTTATAAAAAACCTATTTACTTTATCCAATTCTGAGCGTCTACACATTTGAGGGAAGCTGATCTCACCATCAAACAGATGTTTTATCCTAATTATCATCTTTCTGTGGATTTTTATCAGATTAAAAGCACTATAATGCCATATGGATATATTTGATAACATCTTATTTGAAAGGTTACCATGTTACAAGGGTACAAGCTAGTGTAACGTGTACGGAGTGTACTGAGCGCCTGTGCAGTATTTGCTTACACTTTCTGGCAGCACTAACTTATAAATGACAAAAGATGAAACAGTATTTTAGTTTTCCTCAAGATTAACCACAAACTTACAATAAATCACGCTGCAGTTGCAGTAATTAATACTTGAGCTTTTATCTCATTCATGCAGTTCAAATAAAGTGTAAGACAATTCTTAAATTAATAGCTTGTCCGCTGTGTTCGCACCTAGGAGCGATTAAGTAGGCAGAACATTTTGCTTTTACAAGAAAGTTATGACTTAGAGAACAGCGCTCTGCGATATTAATTTTCTTTAAACCTCAAAAGTTTAAAGTCGCAATTGTTACTAACTTACTTCAGATGTTAAGTCGTCTTAATTTGACGCTTAGATACTAAACTTGCAACACGTTTATTTATTTTTACAGATTAGCGTTATATAGTTTATCGTGTGATACTGTTCGCATTTCAACTTCAATATTTTTCAACATATTATTCGATTGAGATCCTTCGAGATTCCTACGAGATTATGTCCCCGTTCAACGTCAAAAATGTCAAATATCACTCAAAAGGGACATGTTTTGAGATTGACAAAAAGTGATTATTCGTTTTTGTTTCTGCAGTCAAAAAATACATTGATGTACTTTTAACTATTTTCCTTTAACGGTGAAGGCTGTCAGAACATTTCACGTTTTTCGGTGAAAATCGACATGGCTTTTTTGATCAACAATACAATAGGTATTGTGAATTACTGAAATCGTTTAGCAAACTCAAATTGCTAACATTTTACTCATTTATTTGATTTTTGTGTTTTTCGCACATACTTTCAGTGGATAGATACAGTCCTAGACATAATGTTGCTTAAACAATTAATGATACCAAGAAAAGAAACGTTGCTTCAAGTAATAGTAAGGTGACACGAATGGACGGAGTTATATTTTACTTTAGGTCATTTAACTGACTGACAATACAGAGACTGACACATTGACAACACACTGTGTGACCGATTGAGCGTGTTAGGATGATTTGCAGCAGACAAACCTTTAAATACTCATTGAATTCGTCTTGCTTAATGATTATGCACTTAATGATTAAAAATCTGCAATTTTATTTGGTGAAAGTGAAGATTTATTCTAAAAAAGTTAAAGAAGTGAAACAAGTATGCGTAACCCAAATGCTTTTACGTTTAATCTTAATATTTCTGTACGTTTTCTGTACTTAAAGGTGTCTGGTCTTTTAACATAAGTTGACGTATCGTGCTGTGGTTTGTAAACCTTCATTCAGAAAATATTTAGTTTGTGTTCTTTTAAAGCCTTTGACATCAAAACAAAACATTGATGATACTATTTTCTTTTGTCTTTTACAATAATAATTACGTAAACTGCTGTCAAGATGAGCATTGCAACAACATATTATTCCTCAAAACACGTTGTGTGAGTATAAACAAAATGATTCGGTTGCTCAACTCTCTGGAGACTAAGTTAGGTGTCGGTTGACATAATTTCCTAATGGTCCCTTTTGTCTCAGATCGCCATACCATCTGCGTATTCTTTAGATTAATTTAATTTACAGCTAAGGGAGATGTTGTCTGAATCACTTGAATCTAACGTCATGAATCTGAATTTATAACAAAAGAATGCACTAGTAGAGATTGAATCGTGCTAATAAAATAGCTTTATACACAGATAAGATTTAATTAAAATTAAGAAACTTTCGTACTCTATCACGTATTATTCAAAGGTTAATTTTCAGATGAATAATCATGCTTGACCATTATACAAGCAAGAGGTCACTCATCAATTTGAAATATAAATGACAAACACAAGTTCTTTTTAAATTGACAAAGGAGTTCAAACTGCAAGTGGTTTCGTTTGAAATTGATAACTTACCTATTTTTGTTTAATATTGGCAAGGTGGCTATCAATTTTTGATGACTAAATATTTCACATTATAATGTTAAATTAATCCCAACTCGGTAACTCGTTGAAAACTATAACGCAAGTGATATACCCAACTTACGCATTTCATCTATACCACGAGAATTGCACCATAATGTTCACATCGAACATATTCCAAACAGCTGTGCGCGACACTATTGATTGTTCCAAAAAATGTTAAGTTTATAAGTGAAAGGAAGGCGTCCATTAATGGCCAATTTTTTAAAAAATTAATATAAATATACTCATATTAAATCAGTTGTATAATCGAAGTCCAGCGTTATGAAATTGGATGCTTCAATAAGATCTCATTAAGTTTCTAGTTTAGAATGTACAAGCATTCGAATACCAAATCTCATTTATGTCTATTGTGAATGTCAATGCCTGTACTGAGACTTTAACTAAACGTACGCAATAGGTGCGTATGGTACATAAATAGTATTTTGACGGTAAATGTATTTCTGTCAGTTAACGTTTAATAGCATGCTTTTTATTGTAATCAACACCATAAACATAAAATAAAAACAATTCAAAGAATAAACAAAAGGAAATTACCATCGATGATTGCTTGTAACTACGCACAATATCCGATCATTTTAAATATAAACATCGCCTATATTGAAGTGTTTGGTGAGCTGCTTATTGGTTCACAAAGTCATTGTACTGGTTTCTAAGGAAATTCCAGTACAAGGATTAGGTATTTTATGGCATTGGCTGGTAAGAAAAAGACATGGAGTGAATTGGCATTTAGCTTTAATGTGTATAATGATACATTTGACCAGTCGCCCAGTCGCCAAATGAATATTTCAACTTGTCGATATCATTATGCGGAAGGTTTAAAGTTAATCGATATCTGATGATCATACCATGAGTTTATATTTATTTACAAAACATAATCGCATTATTGGTCAACTGATTGTTTGATTGACCAATGGGGACTCAGTCCGGTCAATTAAAACTTCATTGATAAGCAGAGTAGCCACACATTCAACGATGAGCATGTCTTACTTTTCAAAAACAAAACCTGTTTAAGTGCATAAGGCAAGGACCGAAACGACAATGAAGAACAAATATACTTACATCTATTATACAAATACAAGCAACAAAAACGAACTACACATGCGGAAATACAAACACCAGGAACAAACCATATCCTTATCAACATTGTAACACTAAGATCAGATCGGATAAACATTCTTTTCTTAAGAACCTTATGCCGAAACAACTACATTACGCAGTATCAGCCTTTTATTTTTGTGCAATGTCCCTTTAAATAACAGTCCTCATGTTATTGCTTACATTGCTAAATCCAGTTCCGTTACACGATACAATTGTTGAAATCATCACGTTGCTTATGCTTCACAATAATATTTTAAAGTTTAATAAAGTCACAAAATAATATTTTTACGCAACACGATCATTGCAGTGCTTACGTTACATAATGGCATTGTTAAATTGAACAATAAAGCAAATTCTCGAACTAAAAACTCAAATATCAAACAAACAATTCAATAATTGTTTTAAAAAAAATATATTTTTTTTTTTTACAATATACTGCAGGTTAAAGATCAACAAGTTTAAAAACGCATGACGAGGTTTGATAAGTGTATATGTTATACTAATGAATAATTAATTTTAACTCTTTTAACAAAAATTAAAATTGTAGTCATTTAGGTATTTTGTTATAACTATGAAATTTAAACGCGCTTTTATTCAAACTTCGTTGTTTTGGCAAATTTATCAAAGTAATTAAGAATGACTTAATATGTACTCCTACATCAGTATTAAGCACAATAAGTCAATACATATTTCACCTGTTAATGGTACATATTCTGTCGGTGCAACAGATGTCGACTCCTCCACCAAGGTATAACATACGCACCTATGGTGCTGAAACTACTTACGAATGTTCAATGTTCATACATCTAAATCAAAAACAATATGCGTTGCAATTTGCAGCGTTAATCATTGTGATAGACAAATTAAACAACCCTTAGTTCGGGAGGATAAACATCTTTAATTGATTAATGTGCATTTTATTGATAATACTTCTTTGCTTGTCTATTGATGTATGTTATAAGATTTATATTTGTGATAACGCTACTTCAAAGAACAGCCTAACATTTTACTGAGGTATCTAGCGTTGTCCTGTTAACATATGTCAACTGTTATCTCGTCGAAAAGTGTTTTCTCGCAATGTGATCAATCATATTCTAATTTCCTTTAAACTTACTTTCGACGGTTTCTATACTTTCGTTTCGTTTTATTATTAATTGAATGTTGATTATCAAGAAGATCTTGAAGTGCAACTATACAAAAACCACTGTTTTAAACCTTTTTCGTTATGTAAATTTGTTTTGACGTTGTTCAGTAACGCCACATCGCACATAGTTTTTTGTTTTGTTTTTTTTTCAGTCTCAGTTTCTACAAGACAATAGCAAGACATTATTAAAACAATTGTTAAACATTTTGTTCGGACTAAGCGACGTGTTAAGTGTTATAATGGCTGAGACACAGGTAGGCAACTGGTCGTCAATTAAAACATCGGAGTCAATATGATAGATGTATTATAACTTTTATAAGACACCAAGTGAACAGGTACGTGTCCGTTTGAGCTATTTGTATTCCGCACATGAGACGAAGTACAATATCACAAGGAAGGGGGTTTATTCGTGAAACTGCGAATCTTTGACAATAAGTTTGAAGTAAAATGTCTCAAAAGTCTTCGATCTGTAACTGCAACGTGTGCATTTTTGTGTAGCGTCTTGTCCGGGTTCTAATCACGTCTTGTTTTTCAACCCTTCTTTCATTACTATAAAGCTACAACCATTATTTAAACAAAATAATAATTATTATTGTTTTCATACATAATTGTCATTAAGTCGGGCCACATAGTAGAACAAACTTAATCTAACGGTAAGGGTTTGATTCTCTATTTATATTCTACATATTCAAACAGTTCTATTTTTTGTTTATTTCATTTAATACACGTTAAAACGTTCATTTGTTTTAATATTTGCTGATAATGAACTCAAACTAGGCTAATATGATTATTAGAAAACGTAGTATTCGAAAAAAGATAAAGAAAAAGAAAAACAATAGTTATTGATCTAAACAGTTATAACTGTAAAGTAAGTACAAAATCAGAGCCCGAAAAACAATAAGTTAAGAGTATTGCAAAACACTTTGTCATCCAAGTATGTTGACATTGCAAATGGCACGACCATTTGTTTATGAGAGCATCACCTAGCGTTAATGTACAATTAAATGCAGCCTTTAACTGTACGTACACTTCGTTTTTCGTAACATATCTAATGACAAGACGAGAGCATCTAAAACGGAGTCAAATTGTGAATTTTTAACTAAATTATATCGAACAATTCATTATTTGTTGAGGTGTTTTGAGGAATGTTCGATGATTTTGTTAAGGACCTATTATTAACAAACTATTGGTTTTATATAATCGAACCACTTTTCTTTTATCTTTGACAACACATAAAGGATGGCATTGACAGGTCATCAACCCACACTATCACTAGAATTTAAGTCTGGTAACAGGGACAAAAACCATAATAAAAACAATTCTTCGCGACAGCATCACTTCTTTAAAGACATTGATCACATTGAGTATCATTATTGAAAGGACCTTGTTCATTTATGGCCATTTTTTAAAGCACTGAGGATGTTAACTCTTATATCTCGTCCAATTCAACAAGACAAAATGTCAACAAATCATCGAACAATATACTAGAAGTCGTGTCCGATATGCACAAAGCTTGCACAAATGTTTTAATCTGGATCTAGAAATGTTTCTAATTCCCCTTTGACATAACATAATTTTTGAAATCAATTTATAAACACACATTGCCAAAATCGGTTTTCTCCAAACTTATTATATGCCTAACCGTAATTTGATTTGGCGTAGGCATATGGTCTAGAAGAAGACAACATATGTAGTAAATGCACACGGCATTAGTTGTAGGTGTTTCATCAAAATTATCGTTCAATCTAGTGTATGCGTGTGTTATTTTGAACGTTCGGAATCTGTTTATCTGTGTTTGATAGCCAAGTGCCTCTAAATGTATTAAGCTTGTTGTTGTGAACTCTTGGGTTGTTCTTATTTTTAGTCATTGTTTAACTACTGGTAGGCACCACTCAAATATTACAGTGCACAAGAGTTGATTCAATTTTATTGTTTCAGTAAGATGTCGATTTTAAATCACCAAGCGCGCACCGAGAGTATTAGGTTCTTGAGTGGCGTAACAATAGATGAAAATACAGACTCTCGGTACTGAGGGTACTGATGGTATGACACCATTTATAGTTTGTAACAAGTTAGTTTAAACGCACTTAGTTATAGCTATGACTTGGATAACTAAACAAAAAGGGCTATTTTACTGTGTTTAATAGAAAACATGCCAACGAACAAAAAAACAGAGAAGAGATAAATATCAGAACACGACAATCTCACTTTGCTTCGATGAAACTATGAATAGCTATAACGTTCAAATTTCCGTGTATAACTTAAAAGCAATTGTTGGTGGCATTCTAATTGACATCCAAGTCAATCTAAATCACAAATATATTGAGTAGTGAAAGGCTAGAAAAGATTTAGAGTGGCTATGATATTTAATTATTATTGTAATAAGATGTGTCCATACAGCATTTCTTTTGCCTGAATAGGATTAGAAGTGTTCGGTTCTAGGTTCAAGAAAGATTCTGTTTTTATGCTTATTTACGGAATTAAAACACAAAGTAAAATTGCTACTTTACACTGAGATCAAACAGTCAGATAACATCGTTGCGTTTAATATGCAAAACCAGTTTCATCTTTAGAAATATACATTCTCAAAAACAACCGCTTCACAGCCTGTACAAACAATTACAACGGATCTGACGAAATGTGTGTTTTCTCTTCAGACTCTAACATGGTTGTGAATAATGATAAATTAAAACTACAGGGACACACCCGGTAGCCAAATACTAAAAAAGAACCGCTTTTCAGAGGCACAAATGTCAGACACAAGAGGCGCTGAACGGGAACACAATTTATTCTGCTTATATCCCAATGAGATAGATGCCGAGCCTATGTTTGCGTGTATGAGTGTTAATCCATTTCCCCTGTTTTTTGCACGTTCCCGATTTTATACTCAAAATGTTATGCTTTTAAGGAGGCTGTTAGTTTGGTGTTAATTGTGATTTATTTACATTCTTAAGAGTTTTTCGACTTTGCAATACATAAACTCCTTAAACGTGTTACGCTAAAGAACTTTCAATGAATTATGGCCTAATCCTTTTCTGTCGTTTACAACATCAATTATGTCGCTTACGGTGCGTGCGTACAAGCTCATTCGTATGATCATATTATTGTTAATGCAAAAACATCGCGCATGTCGATTCCAAAATCGCGATTGTCAACCAACAAAGCACACGTGTGTCTCGTGTTTCGTCAACAAGTGTTTTCGTCTACATATACCCAATGTCTCCTCCTGTCCGGATTACCCGTTTACGTTCCGATTTAATTAAGCCAAGTAACATGCTTATTTTTTACTTTTTACAAAAGGACGTTTATCATGATAACTTTTATAATAATTTAAAGGGAAGTCTACCACTTTAAAACTACACACCCAGTTGTCAAAGATTCAAAGTAAACTCTGTTTATTGGAACAAGGGAAGGACTAAAACGAAAATAATGAAAAACACAAACGTATTACACCACTAACACAAATACAAACACCCATAATACAGACCGCACACTCATTAAAAAAGGTCTATCGATAAATGATAAGATTACCACCTTGGAACGGTCAGTGAAACACGAGTTTACTTAGACAAGAGAGTATACCACCATGAAACGGTCAGTGAAACACGAGTTTACTTAGACAAGAGAGTATACCACCTTGAAACGGTCAGTGAAACACGAGTTTGCTTAGACAAGAGAGTATACCACCCTGGAACGGTCAGTGAAACACGAGTTTACTCAGACATGAGAGTATACCACCTTGGAACGGTCAATGAAACACGAGTTTACTTAGACAAGAGAGTATACCACCTTGGAACGGTCAGTGAAACACGAGTTTACTTAGACAAGAGAGAATACCACCTTGAAACGGTCAGTGAAACACGAGTTTACTTAGACAAGAGAGTATACAACCTTGGAACGGTCAGTGAAACACGAGTTTACTTAGACAAGAGAGTATACCACCTTGGAACGGTCAGTGAAACAAGAGTGTACTTAGACAAGAGAGTATACCACCCTGGAACGGTCAGTGAAACACGAGTTTACTTAGACATGAGAGTATACCACCTTGGAACGGTCAGTGAAACACGAGTTTGCTTAGACACGAGAGTATACCACCTTGGAACGGTCAATGAAACACGAGTTTACTTAAACAAGAGAGTATACCACCTTGGAGCGGTCAGTGAAACACGAGTTTAAGAGTCATGGAGATAAAACTGGAGTTTTGAGTTAAAAATCAATGTGCATTGCAAGTGCATGCATCGGCACCCTAAAACATGCAAGTAAAGTAAAAAGCAATCTTACATTCCTTCGAGACACGAGCTTATCTTTGTTGGGCTAATTAAATCATCCGTAGTTTTTACAAAATCAATTCATATTTATAGAATGTAAATGAAACAGAGGATTTGTTCAGAATTTCCGAGATGAAATACAATTATTGATATCTCCCTTTGAAAAAATCAATGGTTGATTTTATTATTGTTTTACCAATTTGAAATTTGATTTAAGTTATTTGATATAAAATTACAAACACGCGCTAAAATATTGATGAGGTGAAGTTATTTTGGATATTACAACGTTCAAATTTTGCCAAAAACAAAACGGGCTATATTTTAAAATCTCATGGTTTAAAACAGTGGGATATAAATGTTATCTCATTGAAATACTTCCATACACCATCGGAAAGAATATATTAATTTCGTATGTTTTACTAGCAGCCATGTCCATTTTACACAAAAGGGTGATGCTGCCTTTGTACCTGCGTATTCAAGATGATAGAAGCCAAACAAAGCATCTGACGATTTCAAGAAAATTAGTATTCTTGATGATCAGGCCGTGTTTCCATTTTCACTGCCGGTCATGTCGTTAGAGTCATGAAGCTTACAGACGCAATTTTATTTCGTTCCATTCTTTCATGGAAACAAGATGAAATGACATAAATGACAACGTTAAAACTATCACTACAAAAGAAGAGTCACTAGCTCGTGCTCGATCTGTATTTAGTCATTTTCCATTAAAATGAGTTTATAACATTTCCCTTTTTCCATATCTAGGCATGACAAATGTGTTTGCAAATCTGAAACTTTATGTAGGTGTTTTATTATTAATATAGTTTAACAAAATAATGTTAATATTCTGGTTTAATACCAAGAAAAATTTTAAAAGTGTAATAGCAATTGTTTTAATCCTTCCAGCAAGAAAGGTAGAGAACTGACAGCGATTTAATAGATCTTCATTAGATGAGTTAAAATCCTTATAGACTATTCTAAGGTCCCTGTATTGAAGTTTGTCTTGTTTTCCTTCCTAAAAAATGCCAAATGATAGGACATTAGTTAAATTTGATCCGATAAGAAAAAAATTAAAATAAGAAGTCTGTTCTTTTCAGAGACAATTTTGCTTAACCTTTGGTAATGTTCAGTTGAGTTCCCAATTTTTGGAACAGGTGTGTATTTCACCATTTGATCACCTTTTAAATTAATTTTGGTTTGCTTGTATTTGATTAAAAGAGAACCAGTAAAGGTGTTGATTGTTTTTTGTTTCTTGTGTTGACTTTACTACATGTTCATTTTAGACCCGGTAAGAAATTGTGTTCCTATCATCCTAATTGTACAGATGGACATTGCTGGTAAATAGAAATATGTCGTTTATGAAGAAGTTAAAGATCAGAGGTCCTAGTATGAACCCCTGAGGGACACCCTTGATAATGTGTTGCTTTTGTGGTCGCATAATTAAACTATTGGTTTCTGGGAGGTTACTTTTCACTAGACAACATGGTACATCAATGAGACAATAGTGATGGAATATGTGAATGATGAGGTAGTGCGGAAGACAGACGAAAGCATTCGACAAGTCCATTATTATGCCCCTTGTATAATGGTTGCATCCACGAGTCCTACCCAATACGTATGTGAAAAACTACAGAAACAAGCTCAGTAGCCAAAAGGTTAAACATAAACCCTGTTTAATGGCACAGGGTAAACGCCAATGACATAGCTCAAATGTCGAGCAAGAGCATAGAAAAAACCCTAAAATGAACTAACGTTCGTATCTCTCAGCGACAACCCAGTCGACTCGTCAGCTATTAACTAAACAATACGACAAAGCTGAGCTTTCTAGTAAAGATAGTTTAGATGAGAAACTACAAAGTTCTAGTCGATATTTACTAAATATGTCTTGATGAAATAAAGGATATGCGCAAAGGAAAATCATCCTTAGAAAAAATACGTGATAGAGTACGGAAGTTTCTTAATTAAATTAATCTAAAGAAAACGCAGATGGTAAGGCGATCTGAGACAAGAAGAACCATTAAGAAACGATGTAAACCGACACCAAACTTAGTCCCCAGTTAATTAAGCAACCGAATCATTTTGTTTATACTTAAAAAACGTGTTTTGATCCGTATACACACTATTATTGTAACAGAACAAAACAACTTTAGTATCAAAGAGCTTCAACAATATATCTAGGATGGACAGTTGTTACCAAAGAGCTTCAACAATATATCAAGTAAGGACAGTTGTTACCACATGGCTTCTACAATATATCTAAGATGGACAGTTGTTACCAAAGAGCTTCAACAATATACCTAAGATGGACAGTTGTTACCAAAGAGCTTCAACAATATATCAAGGAAGGACAGTTGTTACCAAAGAGCTTCAACAATATATCTAGGATGGACAGTTGTTACCAAAGAGCTTCAACAATATATCTAGGATGGACAGTTGTTACCAAAGAGCTTCAACAATATATCTAGGATGGACAGTTGTTACCAAAGAGCTTCAGCAATATATCTTGGATGGACAGTTGTTACCAAAGAGCTTCAACAATAAACCGAGGATAATCTGTTGTTTCCACAGAGCTTTTAACCGAGGAAGGACTGTTGGTACCTCAAAAACTGAGCATTGACTGATTTTACCACGGAGCTTCTTCAACACTAAGTTACATTTCAGATAAATAATTATGCTTGATCATTATGCAAGCATGAGGTCACTTTTGAATGTTAATGACAAATACAAGTTCTTTTTAAGGCGTTCATAAATGGCCATTTAAAAAACAAACTAAAATTTAATATACTAATATTTAATCAGTTGTATAATCGTAGTCGAGCGTTTTGAAAATGGATGCTCCCATAAGATCTCGTTAAGTTTATATAAGATTATATGTAAAAGCATTCGAATACCAAATCTCATTTATGTCTATTGTAAGTTTCATTGCCTGTACTGAGACTTAAACTAAACCAGCACACTAGGTGCGTATGGTACAATAATAGTATTGTGATGGTAAATGTATTTCTGCCAGTTAACGTTAAAGGCATGCTTTTTTGTAATCAACGCCATGAAAATGAATTTAAAACTATTTATTACATAAACGAAAGGAAATTACCATCGATGCATGCATGTAACTAATTAGACTGCTTGATTTTAAAGTGCGCTATATCCGATCGTTTTAGTTATATACATATGCCTAAATTGAAGTGTTTGGTGAGCTGCGTCTTGGTTTACAATGTCATTGTACTGGATTCTAAAGAAATTCCAGTACCAGGATTAGGTATTTCATGGCATAGGCTTATAAGAAAAAGATATGGAGTGAATTGGCATTTAGCTTTTATGTGTTTTATGATACAATTGACCAGTCGCCAAAGGAATTTTTCAATGTTTCGAGATCATTAAGCGGAGGTTTTAAAGTATATATATGCGCATCTTGATTTGAAATGGTTTTTAGTTATTTTAATATAATGATGTATTTAATTAATTTGCAAAGCAATTATGTATATATTAACTGTGACAATGGATTTTTAAAATGTGTTCATCTTCTTTTAGCCCAATCCTATACTTTAATTAGTTGTTTATGGCTACCATGCGTTGAACGTTTATTCCGTTTATACAAAATTAAACGGATCCTTTCCATTTATGGCTTTTACACCTCGAGACAAATATCGAGGACAATCTTCTTGCAGCTTGTGCAAACATTTCCAGCGTATTAAACAGAGATTCAAATTTCCGTTCAGAGTGTTAAGAGAGCATGTGAATTAACCATTCTATTTAGTGCTTTTGCCAAACCCAGTTTTACCGGCATTGAAACGTGCGTAGGCATACATAATCGGTACGCCAGAAATAGAATCATAGATCATCCTTTCACCTTTTGTTTGCTATAACTGGCAATTAATCATAAGTGAACCGCATGATTAAAGATAACATTAATAACCCTTTAACTTTCCTATAATAATACAATGTAGGTGTTTTTACGCCATTACAAGATGTCTGAATAATTAACAACTTTTATTGTGAAATGGATTGTTGACTCAATTTCTTTATTGTATTCATTAAATGACAGAGTTTCCATGACACTATATTCTGAAGTGAGGGAGTATGCAATCCATCCTATTTTACAACGACAAAAGACGCATATCACTTTTTTCACAATTACAGAGTTTGAATTTTACTTTTATTAGAAATGACAGATTTTGCATTACGTGTTTTTCCACTTACTTTGTTTTAGTAAATCACACATACTTAGCATCATTAAGATGCCATTCGCTGAAAATTACTTTAAGCACGGATATTGCTTTATATAATGGTGAACAGCAATGAAACCCACTCCTAGTATCGCAACGTTTACTATGTTACAATAAGAATCAAGTAGATAAACTTTTTCTAGTTAAGTTACCGTGTTTTTACTAATAAGACATTACCGGTGAACGGTAAAATAGATAGGAGTCTCGTCAAAAATAGACGACACCCTCTAATGCATGGTGGACAATGGGTTACAGTAAAAATGTACACGTTGAAGCATTTATGCTAGAAAAAAGGCGTTTCTGCTATAGTGCTAACACTTCAATCATAGACATGTTTAAGCGTTTTGTTTTGAAAATAAAATATTTGTGCGCCTTTTCGATAATAAACAAAACGAAAATTAACCTACAGATTGGTATAAGTAAGTGGATTCCGACCAATGATACATAACATAGAATGCAAATCAAAAGTTTGATCCAGACTGAAGTGTTCAGTTTACATCAGTGCGATTAACATAAATAAAGTCGTAATTAGTTTTCTTTAGGACCAATAGTTAGTTATCCTTCTAATAAATTTAACAAAAGCCAAATCCAAATACAACAGGTTTGAGAATAGATTGCAGATAATTATAACAACATGATTGCACATTAATACACTGACTGCGTATGTGTATTCACGTTATTGCTTTCAACAAGACAATCAGAATTATTAAGAGCAATTAAGTTTGGTAATTGGTGAATGTGTATGAGTCGACTCATTTGTAGGACAGTGACGTCAAACTAGTTGGTCTACTTTTTCGAGTTTTGGTATTACGAACTAAATCACCACGTTGTAGCGTTCGTTGTTGTCCCTGTGAAATAAAGTCGTTTGATTTGAAAACACTATCTTATCCATGCATCGTATATACAACTTTAAAGCTGTTTAATAGTCTTATTGATTGGGCACTTTCCCGACCATTGTGAGTGTTCACAACACATACATTGATATGGATACGTGTTATAACATGTGTAATAAATCGCAAGCGTTATCTATTTACACATATTATGGAACATACGAATATGTTTTGCTTTAACAAGGATTTCGTAGCTTGCATCCCAAAGACGTGTCAGTAATTACCAACAAGCCAACCGCATTCTGATAATCTTGTTGAAATATCTAATACCGTCAGCAAGCATTCTCATTTTCTCATATCAATACAGTATTGATGATCCTTGTACATGATAACAATATTACACACAATTAACTAATTGTTCATTTGTCCTGTTCTAATGTTTTTAATTCCACTAAGCTCTCACTCATTCATCATTATTGAACATTCCAGTAATATTTCTCGAAACTGCTGAAGAAATGAATAGGTGTTAAGTCTAATTAAGAATAAGAGGTGATAAGGAAATTTGAAACAGAACTTATTATGTCAATACGTTTATTTGCATTTCGAAATACCTTTTGTTGCATTATTTAACATTACCGTTTATGGTTTTGTTCAAGTTTATGTACAGTTTTTACAGGTAGGCTTCAGACATATATGTTTTAAAAACTCAGTTGGAATGCTTTTGTTGGCCTTATAAAGTAATGGTTTCACGTACACAGATGCAACATAAGATGACAATAAATGGTCAAAGTTCATAGAAATGCGGTTTTGCGAGTACAAAATATTGCCAAGTACTCAAAAAATGTCATTTTCCCTTAATGGCAAGCAAACTGGCGAATAACAGAGCGATGGATGTACGGAGTCATTACACCATCAAGTAAATTTTTGCATTCATTAATCTTACTAGCAAACATGAGTTTTGTATTTTTAAGTATATACTATATTTTAAAGGGGAAATGCAATTGTACAAAATGAAATTCAGTTATCTTCGTTAGTTTTTAGATGCAATTATAAAAATTGAAATTCAATCAATACACACTTTTGTTGTGATATAAAGAACACCAAAATTGAATGTAATAAATAATTCAGAAGTAATAATCATTTCTATAACCGAGACCTGAAACTCATTGGCGTTAATTTCAACCATTCAGAAAAGTTGGTCACTGAGCAATTAGTCTCCTAAATATGTCTTAGTACATTATCCATCACAAATCAGGTATACTTTAGATGCTCGTAAAAGAATCAGCGAGGAAACAGCGGCGGCCATCTTCGTTAAAAGACACACTCTAAACACTTTGATTAAGAGGGACACACTTTTTAATTTCACAAGCTTGGATTTGAACGGGCATATTTCAGCTTGTCGCGCTTAGAAATGTCAACGTCAACTGGAGAGGTTGAAATATTTGGTCAATAATTTTCATAAATTGTCAACTAGCGATCTTTGGTGTAGGCGAAGAGTATAACATATAACTTAAAATACTCGTGACATTTGAAAAGGTTCCCATTATAGTTCGAAACATCAAGTGGACGCAAAATTAAAAACAAAACAGTTATATTTTAAGTTGTTGCGGTTTTATAGTCGGTTTTGGAAACATGGTTTCGTACAATCCTTGCATTTGCTGGCATGTAAACAAGGGATGTAATAATTTTCCCTGCGTTTTAGAAGTAGGCCTATATCAGGATTTGTCTTATTGAAGGTACACTTGAAATGGCTTTTTTATAAAACCCTGTATCATATAGGATTTTTTATGTTTATGAAAAGCAAGGGAGCTGTTGAAACGGGTAACTCTGCTTTGACAAAAATGATGCCAGTAAAGACAGATTATTTTGAACATGAACATCAAAGGCATACGTGTTGATGTATAAAATAATAAAAGTATACGACACGATCATATTTGAGTAGACATGCTAATAAGAAAGTATTAAGTATTTAAACACTGATGATATAGAATTCACTAACAATTTTGGGCGTCTTATATTAGAACATCTGAAATGTTTTAGATTGATATGGAATATTATAGATTTGAGACGTATTACACAAAACTACCAGAGTACATCAATTCATGAACATAAAGCTGAACGAAATCGCTTCTACTAAAATACATACAGAGCTTTCTGGTTATATGAATGTTAATAGATGATTACGAACGTAGGGTTATAAAATGTGAAGTATCCTATATTTTTTACAATAATAAAGTCAGTATCTTATAGAAAGTGGAAGCAGAAACTGCAATATGAAAGCAAATAGAAGTGTGCATATGTGTAAAGATAACACTAAGTTCTGAAGTACTTTATGTTAATATATGTATTTACTGTATAACGCTCATTATGAAAAGTCAAAAACAACTTGTAGTTATTGCTTAATCGTTTGCTGCATTTGCCATACACAGTGCTACTTATTAAATACCATGGACTTGTTGCAAATACAGCACAAACATCATTTCATGCTGGTAGTGGCGGTGATATTGTTGCCATGAATATTACCGTATTGTTCTGGCACTATCGCAATGATAATTGTTTTTAAATATTCTCAATTGTATTTGTGTCAAAATGTCAATAACAGACATGAACATACAGTAAGGATTTGTATGTACGCTACCATGTTCCAAATATGAATTGAGCAAGCGTTCTTTGGAAAAACTTAACAAAAACGATTGTATTATGCACACTTAAACACAAACGAAGCGAATTCAATTCTGTGAAAAGTTAAGGCCGGTTGCGAATACATATTGGTGCAAAGAAATGGAAAATAATTCAAATTCTTGTTGTATTACCACATAGCATGCTGAATTAGAAATAATGGAGCGAGTATAAAGGTGCAATATACTTTAATAAGCTTTTATCTGATGTGGCGATATATATTGAGTCCGCTTTTACCATACATAATGGAAAGTTCTTGCTTAAGGATAATACTCAGTTATAAAAATATATTTAGTGCAACGGTAGTCATACAGCTGTGACCGTTCGTCAACCATGCAAATTTATTTTTATATCTTGTTCTTCGCCATCATAAAAAAACATTGATTCCCGACTGTAGAATACGTCCAACGCCGGTGCTAAGTGGACATGTGAGTGTTGGCAACTAACTATTATTGCTTTCATTGAACGGTCTCAACCAATTCGAACTGCTGTGTTCATGATGTTGTATTGTGCTTTCATAAATCACTCTTTTGGAATGAATTCCTTCGAATTGGAAACTGGTTTGATTATTATTTCCAGCATTTCATAATTAGTTGTAATTTTAGCACTGGAGGGGGAGGGGGGGGGGGTCTTTTTCGAAGGTCGCTTATCCTATTGATGAACACTCTTGGTTTTAGAATCTTACTGCAATGACAGTCTCCACTCCTTAAATGCAGCAGGAAAACTTATTTCAAACAGTTTTGCAACAACGTTATTGTTCAAAGGCTATAAACAGCACACTTTTTCTATCATTGAAAGGTTCTCGTTTGGTCGGGCTTTTTACTTTAAGCATTTATAGCGCGCTCCTTTGTTGAATCGATGCTGCTAATGTGGAAACTGTAAAACACATTCGGAAAATGCATAATGTCCCATCTAATCCTTACAGAGCATGAACCATCCTTTTTATTTGGTTTAGCGTTTCTAGTTGCTAATGGGATGTTTAGGATAAAAATGTAAAGATCTAATCCCATTCCATTAATTGCGATCAAGCCATTGCTTGTTACGAAACTACGAAAAATATAGTGTAAGAATATGCATTAGGTTCGCACGTTTTATTAACACAAAACATAGTAAAAACATATTTTTTCCGTTGGTCCTGATTAGTAGGCGTGGTATATATATCGCAATCGAAACCAAATAAAAAAAAACTCCCATTATAATCGGATAAAATTGCATAATAATTAACAACCATTGAATAAATGAGAAGACAATAAAAAGGGGAAAACTAGTATTAAGCACGGGCTCTCAAAAGCGACATTAGGTATGCCTGCATCTTTATTACATAAAATAAGACTTACAATCATCAAATATATCAAACATGTGATACCGCAGTACACACAGGTGAACCCATGAAAGTAATGAGGCAAATGATATGAGCATTTCTTTAAATAATTGCGGCCTCTTTTGAATTAGGATCTGAAGACAGTTAGCAAAATATCAAATATATGAGGACGTGTACCGTTTTGAGGTACAAGTTTCAAGTTTCAAAGTTTATTGGCAGATCGGCATAGAATAACCAAAATCCCTCGTTGCGGATGCATTAAATCTATCTCATATTTGCCGTTTAACTACATTATAAGACAGTACTTTAATTGATAGTATGTGTCCGATGCCTGAACCAAGATAAGGTAGGCCAAAATTCTGTGACATTTAGTGATTTAGAATGTACATCAAAAGTGTTTCAAAATAGCATTTGATTTCACGTCTTCTTTATATGTTGTTTGTATTACTCGCCAATTAATATCCTACAAAAACTACACAAACTATGTCTATCCGGTTAAGTGCTGTAATTAGTGTTCGTGTGATACTGTTCTTCAAATTTAATATTTTTCAAACTATCTATCAAATGCGATCCTACGAGAATTCTAAATGAAAATATCCCCGTTAATTGTTTACATCTTTAAAGAGTCTATCATAACAAGTGATAGTTTTTTATATTGTTACTGTAGCCATTAAAACCGCTTATAATATACAAAGAATGATAAATAGTTTAAATACTCAAGTTGAAAATAAATTTAAAATGTTCAACATATACGATTTTAATAAGTTAGTTTTTCTGTTAAGAGTGTCAAAACATTTTTTTAGGTATAACATTCAATCAGTAATTTTCTTTAATCATACATATTTTCAAGTGAAAATACGCCAAAACTTTAGATACACATAAGCTGGTCCAGATGTATTTTGCATTTAAAAGATTAGGGTTGTTTACATACTAAGAAACATTACCATTTTTCATCAGCAATAATATAACAGTTGTAAATTACTAATAAAATAAACCAATGTGAAGTAGCTATTATATTTACTTAACATCAGCCATCTAACTTGATTTCTTGTCTATGGCCGTCAGAGTTGTTTCCTTTCAGCCATATAAGACGTCATTTGGCAAAATTCTTGTAAATTACATAGAATATGTATTTTCTATAGCGAATGAAGTTTATTGTGTCCGACCATTTAGTTACGTATTGCCATTTCAAGTGCAAAAACTTTTACACAAACTTTCTTTGCACGAACATAAAAAATAAAAGACATAGTCTTCCTATAAAAAATAATATTGTTTTTCAAACCATACCAAGAACATAAATTTTTCACTTTAACTGACAAAACTATTAAGTTATAATGATCGTCGTGTGTCACAATATTGCGTGATTCTTATCTTTTTACAATTAACATTTATGATATTAATCGAGAGAGCGTTTGATTCCCCTCATGTTGCTTTTTTCATTTACTCTTTATTAAGGAATGGATTTGTAATAGTTGATTTATTTCAGAAACTGCCATACTAAATGCATTCCACTGGACCTTGCGCATGACTTATAGGAACCCGTCGATAAAAGAAGCAATTTCCCAAATTCACCAAACTTCTTAATATCCGTTAATGTGATAATCAGTCATGAACAGAGTCATTAATATTAAATACTGAATACCCTCGTCATAATTGACCAGTCGCCGGTTATGAATCAAACATTTAATTGATCAAAAATATCATCATATATTGTAGCCAAACATAATCACAAGCATTATCCAATGGATTCAGTGGTAAACCTCCGTCAAATTATCTGGTTATATAGCAATTTTTATATTGTAGATTTGTAGATATATACACTCCATAGTATGAATCAATAGTAATAGTCCACTGGACTCTTGGCGCAAGTGGGAGCAAAACGTATTTTTTTAAAGTTTGGAGTTGTGTAAAGCATTGTTCAAATCCCTCAATTGGAAATTAGACCACACGCGTATCATATAAGGCATGCGTGTCTTATGCGACATTAATGGAGTTTATTTGTTGAATTTCGTTATTCGATTGTATTATATTTCAAGAGTGGTCACAGAAAAAATATTTTTCACGAGTTGCGCCGCCACAATGTTATATATATTTTTCTGTTATCACGTGCCAGAGTGAAATGACCAGGTTGTCATCCACCAATGTGTTTCATTCTGTCACCGATATGCATGAAATAAAAAAAAAATCATTTTTACTATGTCAAGCGTACGAACCCATACTAGTTACCTTTACGCACTTCTCACAGTTCTAATCATCTGTCAGAATTGCATCATTAAGTGAGCTTTTCAATCTCCGCCTTCTCAAAATCTGTATATCCGCTACGATATTTTGATATGTTCTTTTCTATATGTAACAGTTTCATGTTTTTCTGTATTCATTTTAGCCTTTGAATCAAATTTGAGTCACATTTTTAATCTTGTTTTAAATAAGCGAACGATTTTCTTTGTGGTATGTGTTCTGTATGTGGAATACCTGAACAACACACTGTGCTTTGGGCCGTTTTTTATAACGAACTAACGAATGCGTAACTCAAATATTTAAAGTTTTTTCGTAACTTTGTTTTACTAAAGAGTATTTTCGAGCGTATTTATTTAAGTATGAGCGTAAACTAAAGCTACGTAAGAAGGGCATCCGTAAGTGTGTTTCAAATAGCGTGAAAATGCCCGTCGAAAGAAATTCTTGAATAAAAGCTTGTGAAAATACTGCGTAATCCGGGTTTGCATAAATTATCTGTGAAATTATTACGTTGTGAGATCAGCGAGATGAGAAGGTTAAATAATACTTTCAAAATTGGAACCTCGGTACTTATAATTTACTGAGTGGTGAGTTAGATCCCTTGAAAGTATCATCAATAAATTTATTTCTTAGGCAATAAATTGAATTTTAAAAAATGAGTATCAATGTTATGTATCACTTTTTTAATATGATATTCTCTACATATATTCAAGAAGAAAACAACACAGAAATTACTAACATCCGAGTCTTAAAATATCAGAATATCTGCAGATCAAGGTTTATTGAGGGCTAATGAGAGTCATATGATTTTAAGCTTGTCTGTCCCTTGATTCTCTAAAGAATAACTCTGATGTTAAAGCAAAAACATGTCGGTCTTCATCGTTAGATAATACCAATTTGTTCTGTGATCGCTGTAACATCTGCATCTGTGTAGCATTAATTGACAGCTAAGGGAGATGAAGATCGTATTGATAAGCAATATTTACACACTGACAAAACTTATTTGACAGGCTTCAATTAAAATTAATTGTCTTCTGCACTCTTTGACGTGTTTATTAGAGATTTCATTTCCGTTACGCCTTTCTACTTTCATCGGCACTGTACTAGTAATCAGACAAAATGCAGTACCTAACTGTGCGCTTTTCTGTAAAGATTTCGTTGAAAAGCGAATATAACAAAATAGCCTTCATGAAATCTACTTATTATCATGCATATGCCAAGTGAAATAAAAGGAAGAGGTAAATATTATGTTATCATGCCTTGGTAATCTTAGTAACCCGAACATTCACATTTTGATGGAAAGGAGTAGAGTCATTGTCGTTTATCGTTTTCTTTAAAATATCACAAAACTACACATTTCTTACACGTCAGACGAGGCGAGGTCAATGAGACAAATTTATACCAACAGCTAATCAGTTCGAATTTACTTCGGCTTTATACCGAGAGATGAACTAGCTTGCTCGACAGGCGTCTACGATGCGATGCTACCTTTGATGAAAACAACAACATTGAACTCTTTACATATCCGTTGTTATCAAAATAAATCTAAAATGAAACAAAACAATATTTGATGATGTATCAATCATACACCTATCGAAATGCATTTTCTACAACAAGTGTAAATTACTTTCGATTATGAAGTACATTAAATGTTTTCTGGACAGTTTTCATGCCTTGGTAATCTTAATTACACAAACATTTACAATTTGATTGATTAGAGTCACGTTATCATTTTCTTTAAAACATCGCAAAACTACGTTTTTCTTACACGGGCGTGGCAGAGTCAGACGAGGCGAGGTCAGAGTGACAAATGAATTCCAACATCCGATCAGTTCGAGTTTGCTTTTTGGGACGTAAGTAAAGTTTAACACCTCAACTTTCATTCCTTTAATGAACTGCATTCCGGCAATTGCGAATATATTCCGATAAACGCAGCTTCGTCGGAAATAGTTGCATCGCGAACCAGCACGTATAAGTATAATTTGGAAATTGTTAATTTGTTATTGTTTGTATTATTTCACCAGGACTAAAAAAACTCAATTATCATGCTGGAAAGTATAAATGTATGATATGTTAATGATATGTTACCATAAGCGTTTTAATTTTTCGTTTAAAAGTTTTATTATGTATCATCTATGAGTAGTTTTCCCGAGTGAAACGTAATAGAATAATAAATGGTAAAATGTGATATTTAAACTAATCCCACTCAAACGTTCTATGAATCAAGCTTCTTTTTTAATAAATAACATCTGCAAGTGTTCATAATGTCACAGCAATCAACTACCAATACAATTAACAATGAATGTGCAGGAACAGTTGCAGATAAACTTTTTTGGGGGCAATGCTGATTAATGTTCACAAAATTTTATACAAAAATAAATACAAGATGATGAAGATTATAATGATGATTTTGATAACAATATCATAATTTGATATGTGGAAATGTTAAAGAAGAATAAGAGGACAATACTGGTGAAAGCCAGGACATATATAATGACCTGTAGCTGCAAGTGCCTCTTTAAAAGGGCTTACCTTAAGACTACCTGATTACGAGGAGTCCAATGGTATGCAAAATGGTGTACATTAAACAGTTAAAGAATTGCATTTCAGTAAGAACATATTTTGGAACTACTTGATCAAATAATAATAATACTTTTACATATGTGGGTCTTTTTTATTTAATTTGATTATTTTCACTTTTCTACTGGAATGTATTCTAGATTAGCTGTAGGTTTTGTATGACACGCAGTTGGAAATTTTTTGGAGTGCACAATATATGTTTCCAAACCCGAATGCAAGATCCACTTGGTTGTCCAGAGCGAGGTTTTGGATACATCTAGCTTTCAAATCGGCCCGTGTTAGTTCCATTCCGCATCCGTTACAGGAAAGCGAGATATTCAAGACTTGGTTGAACATATTTTCGTCCTTTTCATTTAAGATAGTGTCTTGTAAATTGATTACTATATAGCTCCCTGATGCTCATCTTCAAATATTATTCAAAATGTTTTTGGAATACTTAAAATAATCATGTATTTCGAAAATTCTTTAATATCGTATGAGATCGGGAACACAATCAAAACATTAATAATATAGACAGTTTAAAATGGATATACACATATATTTTAGGCAGAATATACTTTTAACAATAATTTACAAACAGCAAAGTAGTTGAAAATAGTTTGAATATCAGCGAGTAGTGGATCTAAACTTTTGTTGTTCTACGAAGGTTCAAAGTACTTTGTTTACTTTTAAGGGCGTTTTTTTTCGATTCTATTTATGTTAAATCATTACCCCTCTGAGGTTTTATTTATGTGTTTCTGTTAGGAACCTTGAGCGAGTTTACGTCCATCAATAAATGAATGGACACGTTGTTGCAAAAGTGCCAGAATAGTTCCAACAAAAACGTATTATTTCTCAGAGAAAGAGGTAGGATAACAATCGTCTACCAAAGGCTGCCGTTTAAAACGTTTACAAACCCTATTGCAGGTAATATTGCGAGGCTGACGAGGTTAACGGCTTCCACGCCAACCGATGGAACATACTTGTTGTATATGTGTTGTAGGTTCAATGTTAGAGTATGGGTCACAGCGCAAGAAACTGTAATTGCGCAAATGTATTCAAAACTTACAACTTGATAACATTTTGATATCTGGTGATAAGGATGATATTTGGTAATGTGTTTTAAAATATTTTCGATTTTTCTTAATTGGATTTGTTTTATAAAACACCTGAATTTTATCATACAAAGTTATGAGGATATCTGCTGACGATTAACCCCAGATATATATCAGGCTCAATAATGACCTTGTGATATGAGATGTTAATTTAAACAATATTTATTTTACGAACATACCTTGAAACACCACATAGTATACACAAATCATTGTTGTTGATTGAGGCGATAGCTGAAAGTAATTTGTTCTACCTCTTTCGTTAAGGATGCGATTGAATCAATTCTGATGTTTAATTGTTAAGTACTGTTTAAAAAGTCATGAAACAACCTGATGAATAACTTCTTATACATTGACGATGTATTAGTACTAGGTACCAAAATATCAGTCTGAATGATTAGCAATCATCGATTACCTCTTGTTTTAGGGATCTTTATCGATAACCTCTTGTTTTAGGGATCTTGATCGATAGCCTCTTGTTTAAGGGATCTTGCCTACGGCGGATAAAACGAATGTGGCAAAACAAATGACGCATCAAATAGACATCACAAACACCGATTGAGACGCTGTTAAGAACAAGGGGTGACCACCTGACTTTGCATTCAACATTTGCACTCGCTCATTTAAGTTGTTTCAACGTGTTTTTTCCTGATGTGCACTAGTTGAGGACATCGTAAATGCTTCCTCGACAGAGGAAATGTAATATGAGCTTGAGCGTCTAGAGAGACTTCGCGCTGTTGCCAGAACAATCGTCTCCAAATTATCCTTTACGTGATGGCTGATTTCTGCTTTTTCTTGTTTTCGCCGTTTCGACATTTTAATTTCGTTTATTCACCAAAGATCAGACGGTTGGACAACAGTTGAACACGCCACTCTTATCGCAGCACCAATGAACAATTGTATCAACTAAATTATAAAATAAAAGAGATTCGTATTTTTAATTTCCATCCCTTGTTTACTACTTGTTTCGTTCTAAAAATAGTCGGAATTGCATAATTTTACGAAATTAAGAGTGCTTGCAAAGTTATGGGCAATAAAGAATATATCTTAGATGTTCAGGGCAATTCATTAGCGTAAGCAGGTCACAAGTAACACGCTTACCCTTATGAATGCAATGTAACTAAATCAAGATTCATCAACAGAATCCCATCACAAGTAGCGATGCAAAGGAACTGAAACACGTTCATTAAAATGAGTCATTCAGATCAGATTAAAAAAAACTTATTCCGAAACAGTAACATATCACAGTATATCACTTTTACTTTTATGCAATGTTCCTTAAAATAAACAGTTCTCATGTTACATGATTATATTGCTAAATCCAGTTTCGTTACACGATACAATTGTTAAAATCAACACGTTGCTTATGCTTCATAATACTATTCTTAAGTTCAATAAAGTCACAAAATAAAATTTTTAGAATAAACAAGGCGTTTACGCAACACGAGCATAATAGCATAATTAAATTGAACAATAAAGCAAATTCTCGAACCAAAAACTCAAATATCAAATAAACAATTCAATAAAGGCATGATTTAAAAAAATAAAATAAATAAATACAATATAGTGCAGATTAAAGATCAGTAAGTTTAAAAACGCATGACGAGGTTTGGACTAGTGTATATGTTATCATAATGAATAATTCATCTTAACTCATTTTTATAGAAATTGAAATTGGAGGTATTTTGTTATAAATATGAAATTTAAAGGCGCTTTTATTCAAACTTAGTTGTTTCGGCAAAACTATCAAAGTAATTAAGAATGGCTTAATATGTAGTCCTACAATAGTATTAAGCACACCAAGTCAATACATATTTCACCTGTGAATGATAAATATTATGTCGGTGCAACAGATGCCGACTCCTCCACCAAGGTTTAAAATACGCACCTATGGTGCACAAACTACTTACGAATCCGCAGTTTTCATACATCTAATTCAAAAACAATATGCGTTGCAATTTGGGGCATTAATCATTGTGATAGACAAATTAAACAACCCTTAGTTCTGGAGAGTAAACATCTTTAATTGATTAATGTGCATTTTATTGTTAATACTTCTTTGATTGTCTATTGAGGTATGCTATAAGATCTATATTTGTGATGACGCTACTTCAAAGTACAGCCTAACATTTTACTGAGTTTCTAGCGTTGTGCTGTTAACATATGTCAACGGTTATCTCGTCTAAAAGTGTTCACTCGCAATGTGATTGAGCAATCATCTTAATTTATTTTAAACTTACTTACAACGGTTCTAATATTTTCGTTTCGTTTTATAATTAATTGAATGTTGATTATCAAGAAGATCTTGAAGTACAAATGTACAAGGACCACTGTTTTCGAATCTATATTAAACCTATATCCCATATTTCCCATTATGGAAGCTTGTTTTGACGTTGTGCAGTAACGCCACATTGCTCATCATTTTTCTAAACTAAATATCTCAGATTCTACAAGACAATAGCATTTGATCACATTTGTTCACATGCAATCATGTCATTACCAAAATGTTTGCGAAACACTTTGTTCGGATTACGCGACGTGTTTAGTGTCATAATGGCGAAGCCAAAGGTAGGTAGCTAGTCGTCAAAGAAAACATCGGAGTCAATATAACAGATAGATAATGAGACTCCTAGTGAACAGGCACGTGTCCTAGTGAGCCTCAATTTTGTATTGCGCACTTACAGATTAAGATATCACGAGGAAAGAAATTTATTCTAGAAACAGCAAGTCTACATAAACAAGTTTAAAGTGAATGTCTCAAAACCCCAACTGTAATGTGTGCATGTACGTGTAGCTTCTTGTTCTGATCCTCGTCATGTCTTGTTTCTCTACCTCCCTTTCATTACTATATGGCTATTAGCGTTATCTAAACAAAATCATGATCATTTCATATAGTATTTTTATAATGTGTTTTCATATATTTGGGCCACATAGTAGAGCAAACTAAATTGAAAGGTAATTGTTTTATTTTATTTATATTTTGCTTATTCAAACAGTTCTATTTACGTATATTCCATTGGTAAACACGAAATAAACGTTCACTTGGTTTTATTTTTGATCATAATGAACTCAGATTAGGCTAATATGATTATTAAAAAACGTATATTCGAAGAAAGAAAACATAAAAAGAAAAGAAGTCAGTGATCTAAACAGTTATAACTGTAAAGTAAGTACATAAACAGAGCAAAATAACAACAAGTTAAGATTATTGCGAAACACTTCGTCAGTCAAGTATGTTTACATTGCAAATTGCACGATCATTTATTTATGAGAGCATCACTTAGCGTAAATGTACAAGTTTAAATGGCAATTAAAATGCAGCCTGCTACACCTATAATTGCATGCAAACTTCGTTTTTCGTAACCTATCTAATGACAACATGACAGCATCTAAAACAGAGACAAATTATAAGTGTGAATTCTTTACAAAATTATATCGAAAAAAAAACATTATGATGTGGGGTTTTGAGGAATGTTTTATAATTTAATTTGTAAAGGACCTTTATTTAACAAACTCTTGGTTTAATTAATCAAATCACTTTTCTTTTTATTTCTTTGACAATATACATAAGGAATGTGATTGACAGGTCAACAACCTTCACTATCAATAGAATTGAAGTCTGGTAACAGGGCCAAGAACCATAATAAAAATAATCTGCGCGACAGCGTTACTTCTCCCAGAACACCAATATCATTGCGTATCTGTCATTGAAAGGACCTTGTTCATTAAATGCCATTTGTTTTAAGCACTAAGGATACTAACTCCTTATCTCGTCCAATTCAACAAGACAAAATGTCAGAAAATCATGGAATAATAACCTAAAAGTCTTATCCGATTTGCACACAGCTTGCACAAATATTTTAGTCGGGATCTAGAAATGTTGATAATTTCCTTTCGACATTAATAGTATAATTTTAGAAATCAATTTTAAAACACTAAATATCATTTCATTGATCGGTTTTCTCCAAGCTTACACAATGCCTTACCGTTACTGAATTTGCCGTAGGGATATGCACTAGGAGCAGACAAGATATGTAGTAGATGCACACGGCATTAGTTGTAGGTGTATCATAACATGTATCGTTCAAACAAGTGTATGCGTGTGTTATTTGTACGTTTGGTGTCCGTTGATCTGTGTCTAATAGCTTTGTACTTTTAAAATATAGTTAAGTTTGTTGTTGTGAACTCTTGACTTGTCCCTGTTTTTTTGTCATTGTTTTACTAATGGTAGTCACCACTCTAATTTTAGAGTGCACGAGGGATAGTTGATTGGTTTAAAACATCGAGCGAGCACCGAGAGTATTATGTTTATGAATGGCGTAACAATGGATGGAAATACCAACTCTCAGTACTGCGGGTACTGATGGAATGACGTCAGTTATAGTTTGTAACAAGTACGTTTAAACGCACTAAGTCACAGCTATGACTGTGATAATGAAACAACTAGCGGGATTTTACTGTGTTCATATGACACTGTGATATCATACATATCTCACTAATCAAATCCAATACACAATAAGAAAGCATATGAAAAAACATGTTTTTTGCCAACAAACAAAAAACAACAGAGAAGAGATAAATATCAGAACACAACAACCTTTCTTTGCTTTTATGATTATGTGGATAGTTATTACGTTAACTTATGACTTAAAAACAATTTTTGGTGGCATTCTAATTAACATCCAAATAAATTCCATGCAGGTTTGAGAAAAACCAAAATCACAAGTCTATTGAGCAGCGAATGGTGAGGAACGATTTAGAAACTGAGCAGACAATGAACTAAATAAGTGAAAATGGCCGTTGGTGACTCCGAAAAGGTGGGTATTTGCGTGCCACATGATATAACAATGTCCAGAAAGCATGCAAGTCGCTCCGGGTTGTAATAATATGTCCCCAAACAGTATTATTATTTTCCTAAATAGGAGGAGAAGTTTACTTCGGTTCTACGTTAAATGTTAGTGAATAGTTTTGTTCTTTAGCATCAAGACAAGATGCTCTACCTACTGCATGTTGATTTCTTTCGTTTTGATGGTACATCAGTTTGTCTGATCATTGTCCGTAAATGTCGTTTTTGTGGAGATATATTTTAACACATAAATACTATAGTTCAATTAAAATGTCTCGCATCGTGCAATAATTGTGTAATTCAAACCTACACATTCAAAGACTTGTTACGTAATTGTGTGATTTCCAACATTGGTTTATTCGATTTCAATATATAAGAGTAGACATGGTACTATAAATTGTGATATTGAGTTACATGTTCGTATAATGCAATATGACTGTACAACGTGCGATAAGGTATTCAAGACAAAATGAACTACAGACACAAGCCCAGTCCTGAAATATAGCCAATATATATTAAAGAAACTATGATCAGTGCCAAATAAACACCAGCGAAGTAACACAACTCTTAAAGACAAAAAGTATGAAAGGTTATGAAAAATAACCAAATATAAGAACTCTTTGAGGATTTAAACTAATTTGTGAATGCTTAACCGAAGCATTTTCTAATATCAAATTTGATCAGAAAATAATTGAAAAGTAAGGGTGCAAACAACGACGTTAAAACAAGAATCATAAAAGACACAGAACAATGCACACTGATGCAAACGTGCTTGATTATGATAGGTATCATTGTATTATACACTGTTTATTCATATTGGGGTACCGTCTTGAAACTAATGTACTGGAGTAGCGTTTCTACTTTTGGTAGAAGAAAAAAACACACGAAATAATGTGTTGTTAGTTTGGTAAGTATTTTACTGCTGTTAAACATTTTTGAACAGTAGATGAATGCTTAAGTGGTTGTAACTGTGTTCTATGTTTCATTATGACTTCCCAGTTGAAAGGTTAAGATATTAAACACATAATTATGTTAAATTCATGAATATATAAAATATGAATAACGGTACAATTACTATTGGTACCTAACCCATTCAAATATTATGTTTATTATCAACGTCCTGGAATACGTTTGTTTTGTTGTAGAAGTTGTCCATGCCAAACATTTTAGATCGGTTTTCAGCTGTATATTTGAAATTGAATAGGACTATATGAACGGTAGATATCAATTGATCCATCAGAATGATTAACTACAAGTGTTATATCATTTTTCGTCAGGTGTCCTTTATATGCTGGTATAATCGGTATGATATGACAGGGGTCTTTTCTGACCCTTGGCCACTTGATCTCGACGAACACGTGTATTCACACCGACCTCGACGTAATAAAGGTCATTAGAAAAGTGTCCTGTCGTAATATTCAATTTACTATTTTCCCCGTTTGGTTGAATCAATGTTTTAACGTTCTACTCGTAGTTTCAAACAAAGCAACCGCACTTTGCTTTTGCACGATATATCCTGGCGTTTTAATCCAGAAAATATCGTCATTTATCTATCGTAATAATGATGAGGTGATTTTTATATAAGCACTTAGTACATTTTGCTTTTGTTTTCCTCCTGAAACAAGATATAAATGATATTTGTTGATTTCAGTGTAAGATCGTATTTCATTTCACAAGTGTCATAGAAAATCATATTTTCAAAGGGGCAAAGCCATAAGTGAAAATATAGTTTTTCTTTGAACACGAGTGAAATGAAATACGATCCTCAGACTGAAATCAACAAACATTAATCAGTTTTTATGCTTATTTTCCGACTTAAAACACAAAGTAAAATTGCTGAGATTAAACAGTCTGATAAAATCGTTGCGTTAAATATGCAAAAACATGTTCATCTTTAGAAATATACAGTCTCAAAAACACCCACCTCACAGCCTGTACAAACACTTCCACTGGATCTGACGAAATGTGTGTTTTCTCTTTAGACTCTAATATGGATTGTGAATAATGATAAATATAGACTACAGTGACACACCCGGTAGCCAAATATTTAAAAAAAATCGCTTTTCAGTGGCACAAATGTCACAAATGTCAGGCATAAGAGCAGGGGGTCCAACGTGTTTTGTGTTTTCAAATTTTAAGTGAGGGAAATGTGTGACGCGGAATAAAATGGCGGTGTTCGAAGAGATTTTAGTGTTTTGGGAGGATATTTTCACCTGGTTAGTACACACGCTTATTCTGATTCTGCATTACACAAAAACTGCATAAATCTTCCTCACCGAACATAAAAGGTGTTCAAACATAGAAAAATAGGCCGTATAGTGCCCATGTAAGTACACTAACCGTCGAAAAGAAAGAATTTGCAAAAAATCAATGAAAAATAGCTAGAATAGGTACATGAATGGTGCACTCTGACTAAAAACACAGTCTCAAGTAACGCAATTTTCTATTTTTACTTTGTAAACAAGCAATCGTTCAATTTATACATTCAATAACTTTTTGTTAATGCCTCTAGAAACGTGTGGCCTTCGGGTAGGCGTATATATAATGCGAGAAAGGTGATAAAACTTACTTTCCAGGTAAACATATCCTCCAAAACACCAAAATCTCTTCGAACTCTGCCATTTTAGTCCGCATCACACATTTCCCTCACTTAAAATTCGCAAAACACAAAACACGTTGGACCCCCTGAAGAGGCGCTGAACGAGACATAGTTCATTCTGCTTATATCCCAATGATAGGTGCCCAGCTTATGTTTGCGAGTATGAGTGTTAATCGTTTTCTCCCTTTCGATTGCACATTCCAGATTTGATACGCGAAATTCAATGCCTTTAAGGGGGGCTGTAAATTTGGTATATATTTACATTCTTAAGAGTGTTTCGACGTTGAAATAAATAAGCTGCTTAAGCTTGTTACGTTAAAGACCTTTTGATAAATTGTTGTCTAATATTTTTTTCTGTCGTTTACAACACCAATTATGCCGCTTACGAAGCGTCCGTACACAATCTCATTCGTATGTTTATATTATTCTTAAGGCGAAACCATCGCGCATGCCGATTCCAAAAAGATGTCAACTAAAATAAGCACACGTGTGTTTCATGATTTGTCAACAAATGCTTTGTCTGCATAAACCCAACGTCTCCTCTTGTCCGGATTTCTCGAAAATTCTTAATCATATTAGGTTTACGTTCTGATTTAATTAATCCAAAGAACATGCTTATTTTTACTTTTTAAAAAAGGAAGTTTATCATGATAACCTTTAAAATAATTTAAAGGGAAGTCTACCACTTTAAAACTACACACCCATTAGTCAAATATTCAAAAATAAGCCCTGTTAATTGGAACAAGGGAACTAATGAGAAACACAAACGCATAACACAACTAACACAAATACAAATATCATAAAACAGACCGCACACTCATCGAAAGAGCTATATCGATAAATTATACGATTACTACCTTGGAACGGTCAGTCAAACACGAGTTTACTTAGACATGAGAGTATACCCCCTTTGAACGGTCAGTGAACACGAGAGTACTTAGACATGATAGAATACCACCTTGGAACGGTCAGTGAAACACGAGTTTACTTAGACGTGAGAGTATACCATCTTGGAACGGTCAGTGAAACACGAGTTTACTTAGACATGAGAGTATACCACCTTGGAACGGTCAGTGCAACACGAGTTTACTTAGACATGAGAGTATACAACCTTGGAACGGTCAGTGAAACACGAGTTTGCTTAGACAGGAGAGTATACCACCTTGGAACGGTCAGTAAAACACGAGTTTACTTAGACATGAGAGTATACAACCTTGGAACGGTCAGTGAAACACAAGTTTACTTAGACATGAGAGTATACTACCTTTGAACGGTCAGTCAAACACACGTTTACTTTGACATGAGAGTATACTACCTGGGAACGGTCAGTCAAACACACGTTTACTTAGAAAAGAGAGTATACCACCCTGGAACGGTCAGTAAAACACGAGTTTACTTAGACATGAGATTATACTACCTTGAAACGGTCAGTCAAACACACGTTTATTTAGACAAGAGAGTATACCACCTTGGAACGGTCAGTGAAACACGAATTTACTTAGACATGAGAGTACTGGGGATTAGACTAGTAAGCATGTCCTTTACCTCACACGTGTCACAACATTTATAAATAATTACAAAAACAAAAGCCTCATCAGAGCAAGCATCAACTTGAAAACAATATAGGATAAAATAGAAATACAACAACATATAAACTGATCAGCTATTTGCAAGTATTCAACGATCGGATACGAATATCACCTTTAAATGAATGAATCAAGCCGGAGCAACCGTGATAGCTCTTGAAAGGTATGAGAAAGTCACTGAAGGACACCCATTTGACATATGTCGCCGAGGCAAGGTTTTAAATGAGGAAATATCACATATTTACAAACAACACAAATATTGATCTTAGCTTAATCATGAAAACAAAAACAAAAACAAAAACAAACGTAAACTTGTTCGAGAAATAAAGGCTAGGAACCAGTTTTAAAATGTCATTATTAATTTAGTTAAAAATCGAAATCAAACACCGTGTTGTTAGTTGATTTAAAAATAAATATTGAAAGTATTTAAATCAAGTGAGTGATTATTTTCCCGTTTGTAGTTGTTTTCCATATTGCATTCTGATTTTCAGCGTTAAAGGTTAAAATGTAGAAGTTTTAAAGCATCCACTTATGTATTCAAGTTGTTTCTATGAATAATAAAAGCGAAAACGCATCAGATAACAATAAAAGATTATGTCATGTATGCATTTATTTTTTTTAAAGATGAACACCGACATAATTATTTAACATCGGTTTCTGTTTATAATACATAAATAAATCATGAAACGATTATATTTGTTTAAAGTTTTGTTCTATTCCAAATTCTTTGATCGAGTAAAACCGTGTGTTTGTAATAACATACGAGGGTTGATCCAGAATTCCGTGGACTTTTTTAATAATTCAAATATCGTTGCACATAGAACATAGAAAAGTAACATACAATACATAAAACATATCTGGTATAATTCCTGAAATTTTCAGAACAATACATAATTTATTTACTAAATTACAATGCATTTATGACATATGGTTAAACCCGACCGGCGCAGTCACATGACGTTAGTGACCTTGCGCTTATAAAGCGTCACATTTTTTCGAAGTATTTCCCACCAACACTGACACAAACTGACACACTTTTCATGGCCCGTAATCCACTGCGTATAAATATTTGAATACCACTCTATAGAAAACGTGGATATCGGATATCGTATTATGCACATTAACTTGCAGTTGATGGAATAAATTAAAACGATGTCCTCTAAGCTGACTCTTGATTTCTGGGAATACCTGCACAATCCATTGGCGCCAGACGCATGTTACATCACGACTTTCAAACGGCGATCCCCTTTGATGGTGTTCTTCACCGACGTCACTAACGTCGTGCCCCTCGTCTTCTTCCGTCCTCTTCCCTTATCGTCTTCTATGGAATCTCGCCCCTCTCTAAAACATTGATGCCACTTGAATACTAATGAACGACACACAGGTTGCTTCATTTTCATCTTGGCCATCATTTTCATAGTTTGTGTTGGTTTTTTCCCAAATGGAACGAAAAACTTTATTACCGCTCGCGCTTCTACAAAATGTGATGACGCCATATTGTATTTCAGACTGTGCTTCTAATCAACTCAGAAAATAACGCCTTAAAAACGGAAATGGCATCAGAAATTTGAACAGTAAAGTAGTATGACGTCAGTATAACGTCAGCGTAATATGAGACGAAATTTCGTAGATAAACATGGAAGAAAAGCGTGTTGTGAAAGATTCATAAAAAGTTTGTAAACGTAGATTCTAGACGATGCGCCGACCGTGCGTTACTGTTATTTTAAAACCCGTAATTTTCCAAACTCATAAAATTTTCAGACCTAAAATTCATATCGTCTATGCAGAACACTTTGAATAAAATATTCATGAATTTATAAATGATTTAGACGATAAATATAGAAAATATGTAAGAAGTCCACGTAATTCTTGATCACCCCTCGTAAGCATACAGGAACTATAGACAAATGACTCGGAAAACTCCGAAATCATTAATTCTTAGTTGGAATATTTTGCGTAAAATCTTAATCATTAGAAAAAAGCGAGCCTTTCCCAGTCATACAAAATGTACCTATGAACCGTATATGTTATAAATGTTTTAGAGTGTTACCCGTTTTAAGCATGCAGGAAACCATATTAGGACGACTTTTCTGTAATGTGCGCTTCTTAATGGATTGCATTGTCTTAAAATGCAGGTTATAAAATGTAGGTTTTATCTAAATATGAATTTAATAGTTCGCCACTTGAATTGTTTTCAACAGTACAACAAAGGATATGCATAAAAATGATTGAGGAGAAAGCCAAAGGCTTACATGCAACCCATTTCCGTGCTATAAACTATCGTATGAATTTATATAAATAATATGTTTAAAACGGTAAGCATAGTTATAATCTTGCTTAAAACATATTACAAATGAGCAATCATGACAGGGACGTAATATCAGTATAGAAAGATACTGAATACTATTTTCAGTTACAGTATTAAATTTAAAAAAACTATCTCAGATTATCATGTTACACGTTTTAGTATATTGAAGCTTTACAGTATTTTTATGGTAACGTATCGATGATTAATTTTGAAGTAAAATAAATGAGCAATTTATGATCGACGATAAAATGTTAAAACATGACATGAATATTCAGCGGTAGATTGCCCTGGACCAGTAGATTGACCGTACTGAATTTGGGTAAAATGGTCAAGGTTAACAGGCGTGTGGAAAATGTCCAAACACCTAACTTGAAAAAGCACCCTGCCCTTGACAAGTAGACAACCCGTATCATTTTAAGTCCCTAAAATATTCGCATTATAACTTTATCGGTTTGACCTAGAGCCAAAAGGCTTCGGTGGAAGGCTTCCCTTGACCAGAATATGGCATGTTATATTCGGGGTCAGTATGTCAAGTCTTATCCGCATGAATAGCTTTATTTACTCAATATCATGAGAAGGGCTGACAAAGGTCCATGCACTTTCAGTGGTAGGTAGCCATTGCTTGTTTAAGGTGGGACAAACGTCATGGTCAGTAGTATGAAATCTTTATCAAAACATTGTAAAACCAATTGTAAGTTTCAAAGCATTTTTTCTTGAGGCACTGTTAACGTTATTTAATCATCCAATTGTTTCGAGCATGTTTCATGGTTTTACAGGCGACTGTAGTGCCTACTTTGATGTGAGACAAGCTATTTACAATTCCAATTGCCATTGCCACTTGTACGCCAAGTTTAAGATAAAAGTTATATACAAAGAAATGTTAGCCTTCAAACATGTTCAGTTTATTCTTTCTCATCACGAAGACAAATTGATATAATACCAATCCTTATTTCAGCTCTTAAGTCATAAACAGAAGATGATCGTATCAGTAGCATACGGCATGAACATTATACAATTAACTTATTAGAGAAATTATGCTGGCTTTGATAAGTAAATGTACACAAGAAGTGAATGCATTCATTCGAACGCTTTAGCGTATGCTTTATAATTAAAGATTATTAATACACAGACACATTATTATTTCAACTGGGTGGTACTATTTGTGAATATCCCATGCTATATTTGTAGCAAATAGTTTAAACGTCGTTATTTATTTGCAACATTATACTGTATGCATAATTGTGCTTGAAGTATTACACATAAGGAAAAAATTGAAAACAGGGTTCTCAAAAAGTTTCAGTCAGACTGTTTTGAATAGAAAAGTAACCAGCAACTTATTATTCTACTTAAAAACTACTAATATTCTTAAACCTAAACTGGCCCAATTACCATTGAAAAGTCCATTTTGGCCGGCAGCCAGAGAACACTGGAATACATATGAAAATATGCCAGTATCATCCCTGTGCTGGATCTTGAAAGCCTCTATACTTCTGCGAGGGGAACAGCCTGCGTATTCTTTCTACCGCACAGGAAGGCAGGGCCACGCTAAATCTCATTTCAAAGGAAACCCCAACATTATCTGACTGTCTGCAACACAATTTGATTTGCTTTAGTTAACATTGACTATGAAACTACTGTTAATCAAGAGAAATGTTCTATGATATAAATTCAGGCAGATACCTTTTCTGTTGCAGCAATACATTCACAATTTAACGAAAGATTGCAGTTTCCATGTGATAACAATACTTAAAAGAAACATATTTTTACAAAACTGCTTATGGCTTTAAATGGCTAATATTGAAGTAACAGCGAATGTTCTGCACTTAATTTTTGAAGATTGTTTAATATCTAACTTACTAACTGTCTGCCTGATGAGGTTGTTCATATTGTTGGAATGCTGTCGCCAGGACGTATAAATCTAGGCATGAATCCCGGATGTCTCCCCTCACCTCTAATACTCACAACTCTGAACGGCTGAGCTAACGGGCAGCTGGTTCTTACCAGACACACGTCAACTTTCAGAAGACATCAACAAATGGTTTTATTTTAACTATAAAATATTTAATTATTCACCTCGAATATGTCAAAGTTTACAGGTAGTCACTACCGGTAGTAGTCAATATTGTATCAATTCTGATTGGTTGCTTTATTTTGCGATAGTTTTGGTGCAAATATTTCCGCGCTAATATATTCCTTCGATCCTTGTTTGTCGTGCCTGACAGTTGTCTTTTGAAATAAGTTGTAAAAAAACTAACGGTGAAAATGTTCCATTTATGTGCAGTGCCTTTGCTGATCTGATAAGGGGAATTAGATCAAGTCATCCTAATATTCGGGTCATAGTGTCGTCAGTGCTCAACCGGTTGATGATGCGAAGTCTAAAAACGTCATGCATGGCTTAAATTCATACTAGGAAAAGGTCATGGCTAAAGACTTATTTTTTATTTATCAGATCGTATAGACCATTTTGTTATAAACAAGAAATTAAAAAAACATATTTATACTGGTTTAGATGGAGGTCTGCATTTAAATTTTGAGGGTATAAATCGTTTGAGAAATTTGTTGTTGTGTTTTCTCCTTATTGTCAATATATATGCTTATATATATATTTGAATTTCTACTTATTTATATAGTGAGGTGATTATGGTTTTGTGTTGATTTTGCATGTTTTATTGTCCGGTATTAGTTAAATTGATGGTTATTTGTATTTTGTTGAGTTTGGCTTTGGTTTGGCGGATTTATATGTTTCTGGTTATTTAATATTAAAATGTTTAACTATATACTTTTATGGAACGACAAGTGATGCTGTTTATTTTCTTTTCTTTATCAACGGTTAAGAGAGTTAGCGCACTCATGTTACATAGAAGAGCCGATATAAATAATAATAATAATAATAATAATAATAATAATAAACCATTCTTATACTATTTACTATTTTTGAAACCTATGCAGCCTGCTTCAACTGTATGGTCATAGGTTGTACGGAAAAAAACACATTCAACTGTTCAAACTCGACCTGGTATGGAACAGCTTGTGCCTTGTTCTTACTATTAGAACTTTGATCATTATCGCTGGAATATGACTCATACAATGGCATTTTGTCAAACTATGTATTTTCTTCCGTATCCGACATATATACGAGAAAATTTTGAGACGCCACGATCCCGATACTTTTGTTCTTTTTTAACGGAAATATTTCCGTGAAGGTGTAATACAATCGTGCTTTTTATCAAACAATCAAGTATACAGTCAATAATTTTCAGAAGTGAAGAGAATAACCTTTACGATTAGTCACTCTCGTTTCATATTTGTTTACTTCATAAGGTTAATAATTGGGACCTTTAATGACAGTGTTGTTTTCTGACGCCGACTCCGTTTAAACTACTCCAGCTTAATGATGGAGCGAGATTTTACTTAATCCCTGCTTTGAATTTGATAGAAAGGTAGATGTATAAACTGTTTATGTTGTAAAAATGTATTCGCATGAGCAAAAACACGAAGGAGACCAAACCGAAATCGGCTGTTTAGCTGTTCATGGTGTTCAGTGGCGTCAACCTTGTCCATGAACTGGTGTCATTAGACTTAGCACTGCATAGTCCAGAACTAAGTTTCAAAATACCATGCGGTGCGGCATAATGTGATGAAGTGATCCTATCGTTTAAATTTAGCAGTCTGAATGGAAAGTATATTAACAGATTACATTTACAATGCTACAATGTCAATCCCTATAGTTTGATATACGCTTTCATCGTACTCATTATGAAGGTGAAAAGGTACTTCGATTGTAGAGTAGTAGCAGTCTTTTTATGCTTTTGTACTCCATATAAGATCACCAATATATGGTAAAAAAGGTCGCTTTTATTTTAAATTAACCTTTCCTAATTTTAGTAATACATTTCTTACAGTATGTGAATACATCTCGGGCTTTTTTTATCTATGATGCCCTTTTTGTTGATTAACCGACACTTCAAGTGCACATCGTGATTTGTTTACTCACGGATTTCTTAATTGAACCATAATCTGAAAACCACAGTTCACTGTATATAGAACTTAAACACATACGAAAACAAATACGGGAATACAATTGTACTTTACCATCGATACACCGTAAAGTACAGCTAATGGCGACTTATTTGAGCTTAAAGTTTATAAATAAGACGTTGATGCTAAATTTACTCTAAGTGCAGTCGGAGACATGACGTAATGTGCTTGTTTTACTGTATTGTTGACGCATAGAATTGAATAGGAAACCTTACATGTCATAGAAATATTATCCATGCAGAGTAACTTGACCATAATTGGGAGTGCCAAAACAATAAAACATATTTACTTTACAATTGAAACTTGCCCAATAGTCGAACCTTTTAACCAGCATCTCTCTAGAGACATACAAGTCAATACCAGGTAAACCTAAGACTAACTGAATGCATTCCTTTCATAGATCCTCAACAAACAAGCCAAGACTATCAAAGATAAAGAACATCTAAACAGTCGGTGGAAGTAAATGGTTTATTAATCGGGTTACTATTTATGTTTTTGTGCTGTTTGAGAAAACGAAAGTTATTGTTGGCGGTACAAGATGATCTGAACCAGGCGACCTTGATCACACTATAGCAAGTGTTATGGTCCATTCAGGCAGCAGATTGAGAACGCTAAAACTCCTCTTTTGTTATGTTTTAGTGCATACTACCGTTAGAGTTTCAATAATTTAAGATTGTTTAAACCCTTGTATATAGAAAGTGTGGTGTTCCTTTTAGTTTCAGCTCTACAGAACGAATAAAAAGATGTCCATCTTATGTTTAAGGCCGTACATGAGTCAAAGTTACATGAAGCAATTTAGGTCTGGATGCCAAGAGCGTGCTCTTCATAAGCAATAACGTAAAATCAAAGAAATGAAGAATAAAATCCCCACTTATACCAATACTGGTGACGCATACTTACGCAGTCTATATTTTAAATTGAACATCTGATTTGAAATGAAGTTAACAAATATTAAAAGCTATTTACAAGTCATACGTACCCGTTTGATATTTAAATATAGGGCAATTGAAACCGCAGCGACACTCCTAGAAGCCAACAATTAAACAAAGCCCTTTTTTAAGACAGAAACTGATGAACGAGAAACAAACACAGTACAAACAACACAGACTGGAAAATCATCTTGAAGGGCACGAGTATAAGGCCAAAAAAATACTGCATGAGAGAGACACAACGTACAAACAAAACAGACCGACAGACCATTTTAAAGCAACATGTCTAAGGTCTAGCAGAAAGTGTATGGGAATCACACAACGTTCAAACAACACAGACTGACATACCATTTTAAAGACACATGTCTAAGGTCAAGCAGAAACTGTACGGGAATCTAACAACGTTCAAACAACACAGAGTGACATACCATTTTAAAGACACAAGTCTAAGATTTAGCAGAAACTGTATTGGAAACACACAACTTACAAACAGCACAGACTGGTATACCACTTTAAAGACACAAGTCTAAGGCCTTACAAAAACTGATCAACGAGAAACACACAACGTACAAACAACACACACACATTAATTAAAGTATATATATATAAGTGTACGCCGAAACTGACAAAGTCGTTTCTTTCGAAAATATGAAATGAATATACGTACTACAAACCATTAAAACAAAATCGCATTCACTCTATGGTGAAAAGTTTGGTCAATGTATTTTCGTTAAACTGAGTTTAACACCCAAATACGCTGAAATCAACTTAAAGAAACAGAGAGAGAGAGAGAGAGAGAGAGAGAGAGAGAGAGAGATCAGTTAAATAATGATCAGAGTTGTCAATAATTGCATCGGAATTTGATCACCTAAGTCCAAGATAAAACTGGTATAACACGTTTCTTTGGCCATCGTTATAAAACTGCAAAGATAGTTAAAACAGATATCGAAAAAGGCTAAAGACACTGAAAGCGCATTATGCAAATATGGTTGTTTGAAGCGATATAAACAGATACGCTAAATATCGACCACATCGAAGCAATACTATTTGAATAACATGAACCCTAAATATTAATAGAGCTATTAACAGATTGATTTGAAAAACTAAATAAAACTTTATAGAAATCCAACATAACGTTAAGTTTGCAAGTACGGTCTTCGAAATTTAAACATAAGTTTTATAACAACTGTCGATAAAAATAAAGGAAAAAGCCCCAAGCGGGCTCTCGTGCATTTAGGTTATCATTCATCAGCTAATTCATCAAACAGTATATCAAACCCTTTATGCAAACGCTTTGAGATTTTTCTGAGCTTTAAGAAATGACTTTGCTACTCGTCTGACAAAACCTTTTAATTTACGTTGCATTATCGGTAATAACATTTCTCATTCGATTTCGTAATGAAAATATGTCTTTCCTATGCAATTACGAACCAGCTAGTTATAAAATGCATTCTCAAACTCTTAGGGTTAAGACCTGTTACTTGTATTTTGCTCACTAAAAGATACCACATTTGTGATAAGTCAAATTCTTATCGTAAAATACACCTTTTATTCGTTTTGGTGGTATTGTTTTAAGTAATATCGTATTTCCTGTTTGTTGACAAAAATTTCTCTTCTATTCATTCTTATAGTTTATTAATCGCTCGTTTTTTTAGTGCAAAGCTTTTATGAACAGTAATCAATGAAGTTTTATAAGTGCACATATGTTCCAAAAAATAACGATAACATTTTTATATTAAGCGGGGCATGTATACACAACCAAATTACTACGCCGCCATTTAATTAATGAAAATTGGAGGGTCAAATGTGTTAGCAAAACAAATGCGTATAATCATTGGATTTTAAACATTTTTCTTTGTTTTAGACTGCTTTTCATGATACATGAATTTTCAGTCATCTTACTGTCAGAGACCAGTCTGTTTCGCTTGAAAACAGGTTTGTTTTTTAGGTAAAGAGTGAATGCCACGGTAGTTTGTTGACAATTTATGAGACGTTGGTGGGTTAAAAAATATCAGATTATCTGTAAATTGCTGTGTGAATTTTCCGGGAAGCTCGTTTTACGTATTACAACGACAAACCGTTCTAAATACATTTGAACGATGATATAAATATCTAGTTATGTTCTAACAGTTGTTTTCGTCTGCAATTTGTTTGGTATGAAAGAAAATGTTCGAACATTCGGCTTCAAGATCAAGAAAAACGTTTGAAAAACGGGATAACCGATAATAAACTATAAGTTGTTAATTTCCAAATATATATTTATTTAAATTTATAAAACATTTCTTTAAATTTAAACATTTTTTGCAAACATTTTCTGGTTCAAAGTGAAGTGTTCTAACATCTGTTTTGATCAAGGGAAAGTTACTACAAAGGATTTTAAAAGTAGATCTGAAAGTTGATATTTTCACTCCTTAATTTGCAGTGAAAATATCAAATTTATATTTTCACTGTTGTTATTTCACTGATAAAACCCCATATTTCAACGAAAAGCATGACAGAAATTGTTTTGTCTTATGGTAATTAAAATTTTATGGGCTTCTGCATCATTATTATTTTAAACCTGTCGAGGAACATGTTCACCGGTTTTGCGTATTTTGTAACCTAGAGGCCACGTCGTTTATAGTTAAAAATTCGTGGTGAATCAGAAACATATTGACCCGACTAGTTTTATATCTTTGTGAGAATATTTACGATTACTCTACGCTGGGAATACGACTACTAGCTATTGTGCCACGATGACAATACGAATAACAGCGATGTGCGTATGATTATGGAAGATCCTTTACAATTGCTAGAGTCTATTACGAATTACGATTACATTGCAATCATATTAAATCCTAAAGTAGTAATGTATATCAACAGCTAATTGGATAAAAACGGTTAATTCTTTGGCTTTGTGACTTTTAGCGAAATGTTTATTGACTACGTATATTTACTATTGTATGCAATAATGACTGTTGACCTATTAAATTGTTTGATTGTGCAAACTTACCAATAGAAGACCTACCGATAAATTATCCAATTTTATACAAATCGGCCAAAGCAGCCAATTCAGCATAAAATTGGTTTATTCTTCGTACAAAGTGAGCCGAAAAGTTTATTGATTGGCCAATAATTTACAAATAATGACTTTCAACCAATCGAAACATTTAAACGTGCAAACTAACCTGTTTAAAAATTAACAAAGTTTTACACCGTTAGCTTAAGTACTGAATCCCCATGATATGGAAGTCAAACTCGTTGTTTTCGCCATTACCTACAGTGTTTTTTTCGACATACTGGTTCCTTTATAATCCCAATACGGTTGTATGTTTAATTAACGATTTCATTTTTTTTTTCAGACTGCTGGTATGGTGGACCTCAAAAATGTTGGTTCAACTCTTTGCTTATACAAAACACGTGCAAACCGGGAGAAAATAGAGAAACTTTCAACCTTCAGCAACAAATTATTTTTGTACGCGAATTCCTGATCAAATATTGTCGTCTTCCGTCGTCTACTTTGGTGCGCTAGTGTCTTACAGATCCATTAGAGTGGCGCATTTCCTACGCTGTCTTTCCTTTTAGCGCATTAGATGTTCTTGATACTCTTTTAAAGGTGTTTAGTGGCCTTAACACATACATTGGCGCTTTATTTGCCTTTGCTTCCTTTACTGTGACCCGTCAGTGGCCATAAATTCCCTAACAGATGTGGTTTATCGGCACTTCATTCTTTTGCCTTCGCTTCCCTTATTGTGACCCGTTAGTGGCTGTTAATTCCCTTACAGGTGTGTGTTATCGGTACTTCAATGACATTGACTTCCCTTACAATGGTGCACAGTGGTGCGTTCATGGTTTTCGCTTCCCTTACAGTGGCGCTTCCCTTACAGTGGCGCGTCCTGAACCTTCACTTGCATGACATTGTAGAGTTACCGGCCTTCCCTTTCCTGACAGTGACTCGTTAGTGGCCTTTAATTTTTCTGACATTGGCGGGTAAGGGGCCTTCACTTCACTTACAATATCGCGCTGGTGGCCTTCACTTCCCAGACATTGGCGTGTTAGTGACCTTCACTTCCCTGACATTGACGCGTTAGTGGCTTTCACTTTCCTGACATTGACGCGTAAGTGGTTTTAACTTCCCTGATATTGACGCTTTAGTGGCCTTCACTTCCCTGACATTGACGCGTAAGTGGTTTTCACTTCCCTGACATTGGCGCGTTAGTGGCTTTCACTTCTCTGACATTGACTCATAAGTGGTTTTCACTTCCCTGACAATGGCGCGTTAGTGTTTTTCACTTCCCTGACATTGACGAGTAAGTGGCCTTCACTTTTCTGACATTGACGCTTAAGTGGACTTCACTTCCCTGACATTGACGCATAAGTAGTTTTCACTTCCCAGACATTGAAGCGTTAGTGGCCTTCACTTTTCTGACATTGACGCGTAAGTGGTTTTCACTTCCCTGACAATGGCGCGTAAGTGGCCTTCACTTCTCTGACATTGACGCGTAAGTGGTTTTCATTTCCCTGATAATGGCGCGTTAGTGACCTTCACTTTCCTGACAATGGCGCGTTAGTGGCTATCACATCCCTGACAATGGCGCGTTAGTAACTTTATCTTCCCTTACAATGGCGCGTTAGTGGCTTTCACTTCCCTGACAATGGCGCGTTAGTGGCTATCACTTCCCTGACAAAGGCGAGTTAGTGACCTTCACTTTCCTGACAATGGCGCGTTAGTGGTTTTCACTTCCCTGACAATGGCGCGTTAGTAACTTTATCTTCCTTGACAATGGCGCGTTAGTGGCTTTCAGTTCTCTGATATTGGCGCGTTAGTGGCCATCAGTTCCTTGACATTGGCGCATTTGTTGCCTTCAGTTCACTGTAAATGGCGCGTTGGTGGCCTTCAGTTCCCTGACATTGGCGCGTTAGTGGCCTTCAGTTCCC